>NW_006286678.1:3765326-3774440 GCF_000327345.1 Myotis davidii | reverse complement strand
GGAAAAATTGGTGCATGTTAAAAAGACATGCTTTTTTGACATGAGAATATGGGCAATTTGTACACAACTAAGCGTTGATCAAAGACCTTATAGCATATCTAGGTCAAAGACAGTTTGCAAGAAATTAAGGGGTACAGGTGGGAGGACTTCCATACAATCAGGAGGTCAAAACAGGGATTCATAAAACAAAGAGAACAAGTCAACATGGGTTGTGATTAAGAAGAGATGTGCCTAACGTTTCTGATCGGGGGTCTGCAAAGTTACATATTTTTAAATAAACTTTTATTGGCACACAGTCTCACCTGTTCATTATGTCCATGGCCACTTTTGCACTACAAGGACAGAATGGAGTAGCTGCAACAGAAACCGTGTTGCTCCCAAAGCCTAAAATACTTACCATCTGGCCTTTATAGAAAGTTCACTCACTCCTGTGTTAGACACACGGGAACTCACACACACGAACAAGTGGCTACCCTGGGAAGCAACCTACTTATTCCCAAAGCCCCTCTGCCTTCCTCTCTAAGTAGGGCTCCCACAATGCACTTCTTTGCGCATTTTGGGGTAGTAAATCTTCCATCTTCCAGAGTGGATTTAATTTCTGGAAACTGCCCAAAGTTTTTCCAACTCAATGCAGGTGAAAAGGTGGGTGACCATGCCAAGGAATGAAACATGCAAGCTTGCCAGGGGCAGGACACGTGCCTTAAACACTGGATGAATTGAAATTGCAGTGAGAAATGTGGTTTCGTTATAAACTTGCGCAACTTTATTTCTTGTGTCTCATTAATTAGGGACAACAGTCATCTGATGTTTAAGCCTCGGTATGATAGTAAAAAAACACCACCACCTCAGTTGCTTGTGACCACCACTTACAAGACCAACCACATTCCACAGGAACCTGTGATCTTGGGTTGGCTATTAGGGCTGGCTGTCCTGGGAAGTCTTTGGAAAAGATAGGTCTTGGTGACAAAGAACCACCCTTGGCCATTTTACAAATGAAGACACTGTGTCCCAGAGAGGAGATGGGACTTGTCCAAAGTCACCCAAGCCATGTAACCTCAAGGTTCAAGTTACCCAGAGTGGCTACAGAGTTCCAGGTTCTGAGCTAGAAGCTGTGGAGTTGAATCAAAAGTGCTCTCTGCCCTAGCTGGTTGGCTCAATGGACAGAGCCTACGTCAGACTCTGTGTGAGAGGCTCTCCTGCAGCTCTCCAGGAGCCCAGCAGGGACAGGAGCTGTGACATGTGTGACCACTCCTGCCATAGATGTATGGACACATGCACACGGAGAAAGGAAGAAAGGGTGGGAGATTGGGGACTGATGGGTCCTGGGATTGATTCTGGTCAAGGGCATATACCTTGGTTGCAGGCTCGATCCCTGGCCCTGGTCAGGTGCATGCGGGAGGCAACCAATTGGGTGAGTATTAACAAAATAAAATAAAATAATGCTTTAAAGGAACTGAATCCCTGGCATCCAAAAGGATGGGGATGTCGATGTCAAAAAAGATGGAGGTTTGACAGGTTGTGGCCATGTCTCCTGACCTAAGTCTATTTCTTTATATTAAAAATGAGTAACAAATATCTTTCTTTTTTTTTTTTTTGGAGTTCCTAGGAAGATTACAGTGAAGTGTACCTAAGGTATAGCATACAATGGGTGCTCAATAAAAAGTAACTCATAATCTCAGGCACAAGGGTGAGCTATTTTCTAATAACGATATTCCACTATCGTTACCCATGCATGCATGGATACGTACACGCCCTTCCGTATAGGAACTCTTTAAGACGGCAAGGCTTCACTGGGCACCTGTCTTATGCAAGGCACATTCTGCCTGCCTCCCACAGTGAAGTTAACAGAGGGGAAAAACTGCAGGCTGCCTTCAGAGCAGCAACATCCCCAGCCAAGGAGGGAACAGTCCCTTCTCCCAGCTAAACTTCTTTTGCAGGACAGTTGTAAACACAGCACAGACCAATAGGAACTCAGAAACAGAAGCAGATGAAAAGCAAGTTGATCTGGCTTTTGGAGGCAACCACAATAGATTTCTTCCAAAAGGGCAAGGAAAATCCCCACACCTTCTGGAAATAAGGCCAGTAAATCCTTCCACTCTGGCCATTCTCCTTTCATGGAATAGCCAAGCATGCCAGCGGGAGTTTAGCAAGAGAGAGTGTGAGTTGCAGCTTCCTGTGCCTGGCTGTGTAGTTCCGATAACAGGTCCCTGCCCAAGCTGAGGCTATGACACAGACAGATGATGTCCTGATCAAGTACCCAGGGCCAGCACTGGCACCAATGCGTAAGCCTGGTGAGCTTATATAACAAAGGGCTTGTCACCACTTCCTGCTATCCTCATCGCCCACATTCCAACACAATGAGACACTCCCTCAGCCCTGGCTTTGAAGTTCCAGCTCAGCTGGAAGGCAGAGTGCCTGCCCTGGCTCACCTTCTCATTCCCCTTTGCGCTTGGTTTATCACAAGTTTGCTGAAATAAAAATAAAAAATTTTAAAATACACCTTTGTGATTAAAGAATGTTTTTAAAAACTGAAAAATGTCCAACTTTCCAGTGACACTGTTCACATGGGATCTATTTACCTCTAGCCTTTTTTTAAAAATAATACTGGTATGAGGACATGGACTTAGGATAGGGGAGAATATGAATATTCAGTTTTTTATATCTTATTTTTTAAAAGAATTGTGTGGTAAGCCTCCTTCCTCTGACTATTCTGCACCGAGTTACTCCACTCAGCTTCGGGAGGCCGCTTGCCTCTCACTCTGTGAAGGGCCACACAGCCATTTCCCATGGCTGAATATTTAGGTGATTTCCAGTTTTGTTTTTCCAATGCTGTGGGTTACCGGTAACTAAATCACTGTGACTCTCTTCCCGCTATCCTTAAAGATAAATTCCTAGGAGGGGAATCGCTGGTCACAGAGCAGCAACTTTTAAGTTTCTCCGCAGTAGTCTACTCACTGTTTCCTGCCACTCTTTCTGACCTGGAACCAAGTCTACAACATTTTTAAGGGCAACTTCATGATTTATAAAGTCCTTTCACAGTGGCCTTATCAGGTGACCTCATGACAGGTCAGCTACGATGATACTCATTGTAAACATGGGAAAAGAGCTCAGAGAGGTCAAATGACTTGCTCAAGGTCACAGAACTTGAATCTAGACCAGGGGTGGGCAAACTTTTTGACTCGAGGGCCACAATGGGTTCTTAAACTGGACCGGAGGGCCGGAACAAAAGCATGGATGGAGTGTTTGTGTGAACTAATATGAATTCAAAGTAAACATCATTACATAAAAGGGTACGGTCTTTTTTTTTCAATAGTTTTATTCATTTCAAACGGGCCGAATCCAGCCCGCAGGCCGTAGTTTACCCACGGCTGATCTAGACCAAGTCTTAATGCCCCAGACTGCCTCTCACAGGCCCGTAGGCCAGAATTTGAGCAGAGACTATAGAGGTATTTTAAAATCAAGTACAGGATGATCTACAACACCCAGCTTGCTATAAATCTCCAAGTCACACCCTGTGATTCTGGGTACATTGTTAAATGCTTGCCAAGGTTTTGACCATCCAACTGTAGACCAATGCAGGGGAAAGCCACAATCCTTCAAACAAAAGGGCTCCAGTGGTCTTTCTTTTATTCAGCAATGGGGAAAATTCTGTTTTACCACTAAAGAACGAAGGTATAGAAAAGGTCATGCCCCAAATAGCTACAGGAATAGACTTTATAATAGACAATCTAACTCACTTGTCTCTGATTTTTATACTGTGAATACAGGATGGCCTTAGATTTCACATTCAAACCAGCCTTTGAAATTCAAATATACAGATCTTCCAAGGAAGTAAGGCCTCTTCCTACAAGGAAAGCCCTGATTTCCCATTATGAAATATTTTAAAGAAAAGTTTGAGTACGACACAACACACAAACTTCTTGTTTGTTTTGGTACCCTTCACGGATCTGAAGCCCCTTTTCCATCCATAACTATATGATGGCCATCAGAAATGTCCAAGAGAAACTGACTCTCTGAAAGTGTACAATTGAAATTTATTTTCAGAGTAAGGAATGTTTGAGCACAACAGAACTACAAGCCGCTGAACTTTAATGAATCCAATACTCTGAAGCGCTTGCTGGGTTGTAGAGAAATAGGTAGAACCAAAAGCCATAAAAAGCAAGAGCCTGATATTTTCTGGGATAACCATTCCCCAAAGGAAAAGACTGGTATAAAAAAGGCATTTCTAATTTAGGGGGAAAGAAATTGAATAGTACCAATAAGTAAATAAATAAATATTGTGCCCTAGCCCCATCCACTGTACTTCCAAACTGTTTCATCAGCACCCCTCTGTGAGCTGTCACTACCTGCAATTTCTGCTTCCTCTGGGGTTTCATGTCTAATAATCTTTAAGGATTCCTTAAAACAAAAGGTTTGCCTGGATGGAAAAATTTCTTCTGGTTTTACAAAACCAGGCCCACTCTGCCCTAGTCTACAAGTGATAAAGAATCAGAATCAAGGATGCAGACAAAAATCAAAGAGAGGTGGGACATAGGGAGGGAAGGCGAGACCCCAGAAGCATGCCAGAATTGGTGCCTGCACTTTGACAACATTCAGGCCAAGGCCTGTGAAATTAGGCCTTAACAGTGTTCTCAGCGGTCCTGTGGGTGACTAGGAAGCGATGACACAATTCCCAGCATTTTGTCACTTTGCAGTCACACCAGAGATGGCTTTCAGACAAATCCTGAGCAAGCAGGAACCGAATGACAGCTGAACTCCCCAAGCCTGTGTCCCAAGTGTGAGGCAAGAGCCCCCGAGCTGGACCGATGGCACATTATTCCTCAATCTTTATTTACAAAGCATCTCTTCTGGACTTGGAATGCGTGCTGATGGCCAGAGGGGCCTGTCTGATTCAGCAGCGAATATGGAAGAAATTGGCCAAGGATCCTCAGGGGGCCCTTCAACTGAGCCCAGCAAACATCTCTTCATCAAGGCTAATGTTTCTTCCCCTCTGGGGACCTGACGGCTCCTGAGCACTTACTGCTTCTTACAGACCTTGTGCCTGTGTAGGACGTCCTCTAAAGGTCAGCATCCCAGCAGCAGCCACAGGGCTCCCTTCTCTCTTCTCTGTTCCCTTCTAAAGGCTCCAGCTCCACCAGCAGCAGCTTTGCCGTAGCTTCCTTCTACCTCTGTGGGTATCTACCTGCCTGGAATCCTGGAATGCCTCCAACTCCGTGAGGTGTAGCCATCAGATGGGAGGGCTGAGCTTGGTCTCAAGGCCAGGTGAATAGCTCTGTTGGCCCCCAGAACAAACACTGCCAGCTCCCCCTTCTCCTTCCTCCCACGCAGCTCTCCTCACTGATGAGCTGCTTGGTGGCTTTGCCCTTTCCTGCTCTGTGTTTCTGCAGCTTTCCAACAAGAAGGACCACAGGTGGGAACTATCTCCATTCAAGACCCAGGCCTGGGACCCCTCGCTCACTATCCACTTGACTGACAGATGTGGACAAATGCTCTGGTGGACTGGATAACTTACAAACTCCCGACGCGGGCATCTCAGGCTACTGACAACAGCCATGCAGAAAAATCTATCCCCGTGACCAGTGCCATCGGAGAGCCGCCTGAGCAGTCAGTGGCAGTATTGCATTGCTTAAGGTGCAGACTAGGGCCAGGCCCTTGCTGTCTCTGCCTAAAGCATTTGCTATTCTAACTAGGGTCCTATCTCCAAGCCCAGCTTAGGCCACCCCTCCCCACCATGTCTAACCCATTCTCTTAAGCTGCAGAAAGATGGGTTTTCCTAAAGCAAAGATCTGGCCCTGTCATGCCCTTGTTCTACCATCTTTCATTATCCACAGAAAAGACCACCCTCGGTGGCCTGGTCCTTCTGGCCTTCAGACAACTTGCTTTACCTCCCATTCCAGAATCTCTTCCTGTTATCTTTTCATAGCCTCTTTTTAGGTCACTTGGGACCATTCACAGGGTCCCTTCCTGGGATGCCCTCTTCACATCCACCAATCTCTAAATATCTAACTCTTCCCTATCCATGAAGGCCCAGTTCCCGTACCACCTCCTCCACGAAGCCTTCCTGATACTCCTTTGGTAGCATTATCCTGGAAACAAATATGAAAATTGTCTGGCTCAGACGCTTTCTCAACAGAGAACTATGGTTTTTAAATGGCTCTGGCCTCATGATTTTGGGAGTACCAGGTGATACAGAACTGACCTCTGTCGCTGTTCCCTATAGCTGTATACCACAAAGTTTAAAGGTAGACAGAAGCCAGACTGGCTGCCTGGTCTCGACCACCCTCTCTACAACTCTACCCATTACTAGCTGTGTCACCTACAACAAGATACTAAACAAACAAAAAACCTCTTTGCCTCAGCTTCTCCATCTGTAAAATGGGCTCTTAATAGAATACATATCTTAGGGAGTATTATGGGTTCCATGAGTTAATATTCAGAGCCAAAAGAAGATAAAAACATTCAAAAAGCTCTTTCTAGATGCCAGGACTAGTCTAGGACTCAATGTCGTGGTGTGACATACAGTATAGTGAATTATGTAGGCACCCTTAGTCTCTCAGAACCATAAAAATGTTCACAAATATTCAAAAATCTGCTTTTTTTTCTTGATTTATTACCCCTGAGCACTCCTGGACTTAATCTGTTCCAACACCATCAATTCATTAATGTCACGAACCTCATAGTGGATACTGCAGGATGGATTATCCTGACACTTGTCTAGGCCAGAAAAAGAGGAAAACACAACAGGGGTTCAGAAAAGGTCTCTCATTAATTAAAGGGACAGGACACCTGGGTTGAGGGTGATAAAAAAAGATTAGGAGGGAAGAACTCTGCGAATTCGTATCACTTGAATTGGCCTTTGGTGGGTGTGAAAAAAAAAAATGTAAGTGACCAAAATAATATAGTCCCCACAGGCGACACCTTCAAGTCTTACTCATCCTTCAGGTCTAAACTGTCCCACCCACAGTCTGCTCACTGCTGTCTACGCCCACCTCAGGCTCCAATGCTTCTCCGCTCAGTCATTTACCTGTCTCTCTATCTTGGTGTTCAGCTCTTATCTTGTGTGAGAGACATAGCAGATCCTCAAATAATGCCTTTCATTCAATGTCATTTTGTTAAAGTTGATGAGATGCCATGGGAATTGAACTCTTTTTTTTTTTAATATATTTTATTGATTTTTTACAGAGAGGAAGGGAGAGGGATAGAGAGTTAGAAACATTGATGAGAGAGAAACATTGATCAGCTGCCTCCTGCACATCTCCTACTGGGGATGTGCCCGCAACCCAGGTACATGCCCTTGACCAGAATCGAACCTGGGACCCTTCAGTCCGCAGGCCGACGCTCTATCCACTGAGCCAAACTGGTTTTGGCTGAACTCTTGTTTTTAATCAATTCACCTATGGTAAAAGTGGTTTTGTTATACGTCATTTCATTAAAGTTAAGTGAGGATGGACTATATTCTCAGGTCTTTACAATATCTCCCCCTGAGCGCTGAGTTAGAGTGTAGGGGCTTACTCATTTGCAGGACTCACCCAGTGTGGGAAGATGGTAGGTATCTAAAAACTGCTGGATGGATGACTAAATGTTGCATCCCTTTCTCCACAAAGTCATGGAGTGAAAGCTAAAACAGACACACCCAGATAAGGCCATAGAGGTGGGGTAGACCACAGTTAGTGGTCTGCCCTAAATGGACCTAGACAGCTGCTCCCTTTCCCCGGTCTGGGAGGAGGAAGTCAACCCCACCAGAGGTGACTAGAGGCGTTCCCAGCCTCATCCCACCCACAGTGTCAGGTCTGGCACCCAAAGATGAGTGGTAATACCCAGTTACTTCCCTCAGGTGTCCAATATTGAATGTGTAATAAGTGCATGGGTATCTGCAGACGGAAGGTTTCATTTTATAAAGAAAAGGTGAAATCATCATTATCATAATAGCTGATGAGACCTAAAAGCAGTTAGGGTGAGACCAAGTCAAAAGTATTTAAGTCTAAAAAGGTACCTAAAGAAATACAGACAGATCACAGAACAAGCAATACGGAGAGGATGTCCAGAAAGATGGTCATCCAGAAAAATAAAATTAAAAACCCATGCCATACCCTGAAATCGAACTCCAGATATTAAATATTCCAGAATCCAAATGGTAGGCAATGGGCAGCCATCCTTAATCCACAAAGAGCTCTTACAAATTAACATAAAGATAAACCCCACAGTTGGATAGAGGATAAAGTATATAATTTTAAGAAAGGAAACACAAATGGTTAAGCACATATACACTAGTAATCCAAGAATTTGCAAGTTAAACTAAATTGCACTAGAGTAACAGGCATAAACTTGTAAAGTCTTTTTAGAATACAATTTGAAAGCATGAATCAAAATTTTTACCTTCATACCCAGTAGTTCTCCTTCTGGGAACCAATCCGAGGGAAATCATCACAGACTTAGGCAAAGAATTAAATTACAAAGATGTTTATCAGCACTGTTCAATTAGAGAAAACTAGGGAGAATCTAAATGCAAACTAGGGAGAATCTAAATGCATCTAAATGAACGCTATACAGACATTAAATTACTGTTGTTGAATGTTTAAGAAAATAAAGACATCTTCCCATGTCTCTGAGCAAAAAGAAAAGAAACAGATACAACTAGCTGATGAGACTTGTGGAGGAAAATGTATTACATAAGCATAGAACAAAAGGCTAGGTAGACAGTGAAACTGTAGATTCTTTGAATTACAGAATTAGACTTTGTTTCTATCTTACTTTTGGTTATCTGCATTTTCTATACCAAACTTGTCTTAGTTTTGTGAAAGGGGGAAGAAAAAAGTTAACACAGAGAGAAACATCGAAATACACTGGAAAATCCAAGCTTGCAGTTCTGAGGAACTGCCAACTCACAACAGCCCCCACGGAAGGGCAGGTAGGGGCTGCACCATTCCACAGATGCCGGTCTGGCCCCAAATCACATGTGTGGCTTTGGAATGCACCGGAGGGATTACGGGGCTGTCTGGCTTTCTGGGAGTGCCCATCCAAAAAGACAGTGAAGCTTCACTGAAACTTTCTGGTCATTTTGTTTTTAAAATTTAGCCAGAGCCTGGAGAAACCAGGAAAGTTCCATTCCTCCTA
>NW_006286678.1:3762530-3765305 GCF_000327345.1 Myotis davidii | reverse complement strand
GATCGATGTCTCTCTCTCATCGATGTTTCTAGCTCTCTATCTCTCTCCCTTCCTCTCTGTAAAAAATCAATAAAATATATTTAAAAAAAAAAAAAAAAACAATCACAAGTGCTCAGCAATGAAATGCTCTGCTTAGCAGAACAGGCAGGCCCTACGCCCGTCCCTAGAGACTTAACCTGGCACTCATTTTTGCCCAGGCACACAACACAGCACACAACTCAGCAGATAACCTCTTTTGAATTTGGAGAATTGGGGTCATTTCAGACCAGTGGCAGGGGAGGCCCTTCACTCCAACCTCTCCCCCTCCACCCCATCCTCTATCACCAGCAGTTACGCCCCAGGTCTGGCCACACCTGCACAGGCAGCAGCACTCCCCTTCCGATCTCGATCTCAGTCACTGTGAATAGGATCCTTTCTATCTGGGATGCCCCATACCCACTTTCCTCTGCACCCACCTCCCATATGGTCTCTTTTTCCTGGTGGTTTTATTTCCCCCAGCTCCAGACGAAGGCCACCCATGCCTTCTCTCGGTTCTCAGGAATCGCCCCTCTCCCCCTCCCGCCCCCCCTCCCCCACAAGGCAGAGCATGGCTTGCTCCCAGCCCCACGACCCAGTGGATGGATCAATTCCATTGGCAGAACTGTGCTCCTCCGGCTTCTTCCCCATCACAGCTAATGAACACTCATCCCCCAGGCTGTTCAGGCCAAAACCTTGGAGTCATCCTTGACTCTCTTCCCCCTCTCATACGTAGATGTCATCTGCCAGGAAATCCGGCAGCTCTACCTTCATGACATGTCCTGAACCTGGTCCCCTCGCTACCCACCGCTAGTGCTGCAGGTCCCCTAGCTGGTCTCCAGGCTTGTCCTCTCCAGTCTATTCTCCACCAGGCAGCCAGAGCCACCCCCTCGAAACCCAAGTCGGTTCACGTCATTCCACTGCTCAGAATCCTCCATGCCGTCTCGTCTCATTTCACCCGGAGTTACAGTGAGAGACCGTTTATTTCAGTGCTTCCAAAGGCTAGGCACGTTTGGCCTGCCCAGCCCACCTCAGACCTCATCTGCCTTCTCTTCCCCACCTGCTCCCCTCAGTCACGCTGACCTCCCTGAAGGACCCAGGCATGCTCCTGCCTTGGGCTTTTGCCCTGACCGGTCCCTCTGCCTGGAATGCTCTTTTTTGGGAGAGCCGTGAATCATGCTACCACATCCTTCAGCAAAGCCCTCTCTGAGCACCCATCTAAAACAGCACCCCACCCCAAACGCTGGCCCACCCGAGCGTCTGTATCCTGCTTTACTTTCTTCCACACTCTATCTGACATGCTGTATTTGCTTGACACCCCCGATAGGGCAAACTCAGGGGAGCACGGTTTTATGTTTTGTTCACCGCTGTATCCCCAGCACCTAAATTGAACAATATCCAGCACATAGCAGGCGCTCAACAATATCTGTTGAATTAATGGATGAATGAGGAGAAAGGAGTTGGTATGGATTCTCGTGGCCCAGCTGAGAACTCGGGGTCCAGCCTGTAAGTGAAGGCCCAGCAGTGGGCCAGTGGTCTCCATCCTCTACCCACCTGTCAAGTCACTCTGCCCTCAGGAAGCCCCTTTCTGACCATTACTCTTAAGTACTGCTTGGAAAACCGGGGCCTGAGTCATTCCCCAGGGCCCTGACTAATTCTCTCTCCATCCCTTGACCCACCTCCAAGATCCTTCCTCTACAGCATAATGGGAAATCCAGAGAGACCTCCCTATGGAGAAAATGGAAAGGAGCTGAATGATTTAAAGGAAAACTCAATTCTTCCTGGCTCAGCAGTTGAGAAAGCGCAAACTCTCAGGAAGCTAGTGCCTCTGAAAGTGAAACAGCAATAGAAATATTACTGGAAAATACCAAACAGGAAGAGAAGGAAAATTCCATTGGGGAAGCAAGGTCCTCTGTCGATCCTCCTTAATGATCTCAGTAAAGCTTTTCAGAATGAAAACAAGGAAAGAACCGGAAATCAATCAGGCTGTCACCCTTCCTGTGGACTGGAGCTATGGCCAAGTCACCTCCACTTCACCCTGGTCTGGCACAAGGGCTTGGCCAGTACCTGCTGTGGTGCAGGGCAGGCGCCATGTCTCCCCGAAGCCTCAGTTTCTCCATCTGTAACATGGGGGGGGGGTTTACAGCATAGAGTGCCTCTGAGAAATTAATTATGGGTGTGAAAGTGTCCTTTAAGCTGTGGAATACTCACATAAATGTAGGAATCAGTCACTCCTAAAGTATTAACAGAGAAGATTTTTTTTTATAAAGAGTAAGTACTGCCACGAATAAGGCATGGAATTGTGCAGCCTGAGGTGGAGTGGCACAATGGTTAAAAAAGATTCCAGTCCTGGTCGGCTTTTTGCTCAGTGGTTAAAGCATCGGCTCTATTGGCCCTTGGACTGAAGGGTCTCAGGTTTGATTCCCGGTCAAGACCACGTACCTCGGTTGCAGGCTAGAACAGGAGGCAATCAATCAATGTCTCTCTCATATCGGTCTCTCTCTCCTCTACTTTCTCTAAAATATATACATATGTGTGTGTGTGAAAATATATATATATATTAGAGGCCTGGTGCACAAAAATTTGTGCACTCAGGGGGGAGGGGGGGTCCATCAGCCCGGCCTGTGCCCTCTCGCCGTCTGGAACCCCTCGGGAGATAACGACCTGTTGGCTTAGGCCTGCTCCCGGGTGGCAGAGGGCAGTCCCAAACCCTAGGTGCAGCCCCTGGTCGGGCTAAGAGCAGGGCCTATTGGGGAGTTG
>NW_006286678.1:3753415-3762252 GCF_000327345.1 Myotis davidii | reverse complement strand
CACCTGTTGACTTAGGCCTACTCCTAGGGGAATCAGGCCTAAGCTTGCAGTCAAGACATCCTTCTGGCAGCCAGGGAGCCCTCGGGGGGTGTCCGACTAAAGGCTTAGGCCCCCAAGGGAGCTGTGATGAGGAAGCTGGGGTGACAGAGGAGCCACGCTGCCCCACCTGGCCGCCCTGGGTCAGGTCGTACACGGGATGCCCGGGCGGACCGGCTGATTACTGCTGCACTGCCCGGCCACCCGGGTTGGGTCCCACATGGGGTAGTATGCAAATTAGCCGCAATCTTTGTTGGCGGTTAATTTGCATATCGCACTGATTAGCCAATGGGAGGTGTAGCGAAGGTATGGCCAATTACCACGTTTGTCTATTATTAGATAGGAGATATATCTATAATAATAAAAGCATAATATGCTAATTAGACTGGACGTTCTTCCAGAGGACCTTACAGACAAAGCCAGGGCTGCGAGGGAAGCCCAGGTCCTGGGTCCCTGCCTGTGGCCAGAGGGAAGCCGGTGTTGGCAGCCAGGGGAAGGAAGGCCTACTCTTGCATGCATTCATGCATTGGGCCTCTAGTATATATATATATAATCAATGGAAAAAATATCCTTGGGTGAGGATAAAAAACACACAACACATACTAATAAACAAAGATTCCAGATCTGGGTTCAAATCTCATCTCTGCCACTTACTGGCAGTGTGACTTTAGACAATTTATACAACTTCTCTGTGCTACAGTTTTCTCATATGTAAAATGGGAATGACAGTGCACCAACTTTAAAGGACATTAAAGGGTAAAAGAGTTAATGCACAGAAAGCATGTAGAACAGTGCCTCACTCAGAGTAGGTGTCATGGAAGTACTAGCTAATATTACTACTGTGGAAAGCTCCCTCAATTCAAGTGATTACTCTTTTTTTACTCAAAGGCTTTCTCCAAAAAGCCTTCCCTACTTCCCTTAATTGGAATGGATCTCCTCCTCACCCTACTTCTCCTTTAGCTCCATGGACTCCAGGCTCAGCCCAGAACAGCCTCTGTGCCAGGATAGCTCTGAGTTCACCCACATGCACTACTTTATTGCTAAATCCTGCCATACAGATCTGTGTTCTAACCTTGGTTCCTGTATCCTCATCAGAAGTTAAGCTCCTTATGGGCAGGTACCACTTACCCCTGGCTCATCCTTGTATCCACACAGCTCCTGATAGTGGCCTGTGTATGGCAATTCCTCAGTCAACACAGGCCAAACAAAAATTATGAAGTCAGAGTGGCAGACACCACTGCAGCCTCTGCCCCCAACCTGCAGGAAACCCACCACCACCTCCACCCAACCTCAGAAGGCCAGGACCTAGCTCTCTGCTTCAAAGCCACAAATTCCAATTTATTTTCCATGGCCAAGCCTGGCCTACCCTGCCTCCCCCCGCCTGCCCCGGACCCCATTACCTCTTGGCTATCTGAGCACAAGACATGAGACTGCTGGAGGGGAGCTCTTGACCACAGGCAAGTTCAGTTTTGCTAAATGACCAGAGGAAGGAAGCCACACCTGTTTTAGATTTGCTGTGTAACTCCTATTTTATGGGTCAGAAATACTTTAGGGGCAGGGAGAAGACAGGGCAGGCCTTAAGGGTTAAGTCCTGGGATATCAGTCATGTTCTGAAATTGTCACATTAGAGGATAGTCACCTGATCTCCTTTAAGAAAATTTGGGTTCCTTGTTGGTAAGGAAGGGCCAAGGTACCACTAATTTTTGTCTTAGAACAGTACAGACAGCCTCGCCAATCCTTGGGGAGGGAACACTTAGTGATGCAATGAGGAGACATGACAGTTACAAGACATTTTGTGCGCCTGTAGTTTGGGAAGCACCAACTCTACGCAGAATTTCTCTATAAAATAAGTCAAGTGGCCCTGGCCATGGCTCAGTTGGTTGGGCGTAGTCCAGTGCACAGAAAGGTTGCTGGTCTGATTCCCGATCCGGGCACATCCCTGGGTTTCAGGCTCCATCCCAAGGAGGGGGCATGCAGGAGGCAGCCAATTGATGCTTCACTCTCACATTGATGTTTTCCTTTCCCTTCCTCTCTAAAAATTACTTATCAAACACTACTCTCTTTATAAGAAGCTAACTAAATAAGTAAATAAAAAAAATAAGTCAGGTGCTGCATTAGCATCTCATTTATGGAATTCAGAGGCAGATGGGGGAGGGAGGAGAGAGAAAAGCCAACTCTGGGGCCTCTTCTGGGGACCACCAAAGGTCAGTCTGAGAGGGATAGGAATTAGGGCAGGGGGTTACAAGAAGAGGAGCATTAAGTAAAAGGAAAGAGACACATAACACATTTCATTAAGTATCAGACTTACTATCTCTACTTAAATTGTGAAAAATAGTGGAACAAATTGATAAAAAGCATGTAGGCTTTGAATTCAGACTGCACAGGTGTGATCCTGGCTCTGTCACTTGGTAGCTGTGTGACATAAGGTAAGTCATTAACCTCTAAGCCTTAGTTTCTTTATCCATAAAATAGGGATAATACTACCTGTGGTGGATGGATGGCATTGAAGGCCCTGATTGATGGCCTGCCTGTATTCCTGCCTTTTGCCTTGGATTTTGCAGCTCCTCCTCTCTACTCAAATCCTGGCTCTGTGACTTGCTTTGGTCAACAGAATGCATAAGGGAAAGTGTGCCAGTTTCAAACCTCAAGAAACCTATGGGAAAGTGTGCCAGTTTCAAACCTCAAGAAACCTTATGGCGGTGGTTCTCAACCTTCCTAATGCCGCGACCCTTTAATACAGTTCCTCATGTTGTGGTGACCCCAATTTGCTACAAATTGAACGTAATTAAAGCACAGTGATTAATCACAAAAGCAATATGTAATTATATATGTGTTTTCCAATGGTCTTAGGCGACCCCTGTGAAAGGGTCGTTCGACCCTCAAAGGGGTCGCGACCCACAGGTTGAGAACCACTGCCTTATGGGCTTCTGTTCTTCCTTGGAACCACCATATGAACAAGGCTAGCCTGTTTGAGGATGAGAGACCACATGGGAAGGATCACATAATTGTCGCAGCCAAGGCCATCCTAAACCATCTGAACCCCAAACATGGAAGAGAGCCCAGCTAGGAATAGCAGGGCTGCACACCCACCCCACACTGACCACAGATGCCTGAGTTAACCAAGCTAAGACCAAAAACACTACTCAGTTGACATGTCCTTATTATAGTTGAAAGCAGAGGTTGGAAACTACAGAATACAGGTCGGCTGCCTATTTTTGTAAATAAAGTTTTATTGGAACACAATTATGCCCTTTCATTTATATACTGTCCATGGCTGCTTTCAAGCTATAATGGCAGAGTTTAATAGTTGTGTTGAAGACTGATCTGCAAACCTAATATTTACTATCTGGCCCTTTATGAAAAGTTTGCTAACTCCTGGTTTAAAACCACTGAGTTTAGGGTGATTTGTTATGCAGCAATAGCTAATTAATACAATACCTGAACCTCTTCTAGGGTGATCATGAGGATTAAATGATCAATTTGAATCCTGGCTGGATAGCTCAGTTAGTTAGAGTGTCGTCCCGATACACCAAGATTGCAGGTTTGATCCCCAGTCAGGGCACACACAAGATCAACCAATGAATGCATAAGTAAGTGAAAACAAATTCATGTTTCTCTCTTTCTCAGTTTCTCTAAATATCAATTTTTAAAAAACATAAATAAATGATCAATTAGTGGTTAGCATGAAGCATGGAGAACATATTTCTCTTCTGGGAAATCAATGGAAAAACTGGACTTGATATGCAGGCATTTCTCTCACATTACTTTTAAAGGATAGGACTTCAAAGGAGAAAGTATCCCAAGCCAAACCACAACTACCAAGTATGGCTCTAACCTTTTCAGTCAATTACTTTCTTAGAACTGGAGATTGTGACCATTAACCAACTGGAACTGACTTGACAACTCATGTTTGCCCTGGTGTCAATCAAGCCACACATCAATGATTTTATGTGAAAAGGACCAAAAGACAAGTCACAACTTCCCAGCAAGGCACATGAGACAGTCTCTTCCCTTTGTGGCTCCAACCTCCCTCTGCCATCCCCCACCACTTCGGCCCTGCTGAGCCTCCAACCATTCTCTCCCAAGCCTTCAGGCCTGAGCACAGCTATTCTATCCCCTCTGCAGGGAGAGCCTTCCTCTTCAAGTCCCTGCCTGGGGAATTCCCACTCACCCTTCCAGGGTCAGCTCAAATGGTGCCTCCTCCTGAAAGCCTTCTTTGACTTCCCAGACAGAGTTGAGCCCTCCTAGCCCTATGCACACACTAGCATTCCTTGGGTCGTGATATTGTCTCATTAGCTGTACCTCTCCCCCAGGCTAGTCCCTGAGAAGCTGCAAACTGAGCGTCTTCAACTACAGAGATGCTTCTGTCTTTGAAAGCTGGCCACCATTTATTTTCTCTGACGTCCCCCTGCCTAGCAGGCTGCTCAGAAACTGTTTGCTAAATGTGTGTTTTTTTCTCTTAAGAAAAAAAAAAAGGTTAGACACGATATTATTTATTCCTTAGGAAACATGTTATTTAACTCAACTCTGTGGATGCCGACAAAATATAAAGTGTCGGTATGCATTAGCATGTATTTAAAACTGATGTCATGATGCGTCTTGACTTTTTCAGCTGTGGTGGAAACATTTACTTAATGATAAAAGAAACAAGACTTCAGCAGAAAACAACTGGATGAGAACTGCTTGGCTGCCCAAAAGAACTACCAAGTTACTGGCCTCTTTTATCATCTTTTTAAAAAAATATATATTTGTATTGATATCAGAGAGGAAGGGAGAGGGAGAGGGAGATAAAAACATCAATGATGAGAACCACTGATTGGCTGCCTCCTGCACACCCCCCACTGGGGATCAAGCCCGCAACCTGGGTATGTGTCCTGAAGGGGAACTGAACCGTGACCTCCTGGTTCACAGGTCGATGCTCAACCACTGAGCCAGGCCAGCCGGGCTATCATCATTTTTTAACACAGACAACCTGAAGGAATAATATTTCCACCTCCTAAAGGTTTGTTCTCTCTTCCCAAGAGCTCAGGTCCTCACTGTCTCTCCCCTGGACTATACTGCAATTGTCCTCTAACTCTGACCCCAACTTCCCCAGATTGTGGCAGCTGTTTATATAGCCTGGGATGCTCCCCAACCATGGCTCTGACTAAATCCATCCCATTCCTAGCTCAACAGTCTTCAAGGGCTCGCCTGGGGGGGAGGTGGGTACAAACTCAGGCCCCCACCTCTCTCATGTTGTCATCTTTCATTCCCCAAGTGAGGCCACTACAAAAAAGCTCTGGTTTCCGAGAAGCTCCTCCCTGAGGTTTTACATGTACGCACACATATATAACCACACACATACATAGGGACACACTTTCATATTCACGTGTACACACACAGCACTGACACACTAGTGCTCCTGCAGGCTGCAGTCACCCCTTTCTTTGCAATGAAATTCCCCTTCCACCTCTAGGTTCAGCTCAAAGTTGCCTCCTAGGTGAAGACCTTGTTAAATTTCCCAAGACAAAAACACTGGGAGACAAATGATGAAGAGACAGTGTGTCAGTCTCCTCCAGTGGCTTAGGCCAGAGATTACTGACAAGTCTTCTGCAGCCTTTCTTCCCTCCCCTCCTAACTCACCCTGGTACCAAGAGATCTCTGAGCACATTCGAAGTGCTGGGTAAAAGCTGGTTACATTGAAAACACAGTCCTTCTTCCACATGATTGTAAAAGGGAAAATGCCCATGATGCTAGTGGTGGTGGTGACCAGGTGTGTGTGTGCCCCAGGACTCACCTGGGAGAATAGGAGGATGCCTAAGTGTGTGACAGAAGGAGGCACAGATACTGTGGGAGGCAGGGGGGGCGGGGGGCGGGCAGGGCAGATAAACTATAGTGGCGTGCCACTAGAAGCATTGAAGGGAGGATCTGTGGACTGGCAGCTTCTACTCCATGCCATACACAGTAACTCTCAACTCAGGTCTAATGTTAAAAACAAACACCAGGCCTGGCAGACAGGGGAGCATTCAACAACCCTATAGGTTCTTGTCCAACTGACAAAAGGAAGCTGGGCCTGAGATTAAGCAGGGTGCTAGAAGTAGGTGTTCCTGGAACCATGGATGAGGGGCAGATGGAAGGCTCTGGGGTGTTCAGGGCTGGATCTACAGCATGCCTGGCCTCCAAAAGCTGTCTGGCTAAAAATAATGTGAAAACCAGGCTGCCTCCTGGCTGCCTGACCAGGCTGGATGCTGGCCCCAGATTAGGAGGCAGTCCCACACAGAGGGCATCCGGTGTCTCTACATCCCCAAAACAGCTCAGACCAGAAGATCCCGAGGGAGGGTTAAGGAGAGGCCACTGTTGCATTAGTGGTTCTCAAAGTGGGTTGAGGATCAGCAGCAAAAGATCACCTGGGAACTTATCAGAAATGCACATCCTCAGGCCCCACACCAGGCTCGGTGCACCAGTCACTGTGGGAGATGGATCCAAGCAATTTGTGTTTTGACCAACCCTCCAGGTGATGATTTGAGAACCACTGTCTAGTGTGACCCTCCCTGGCTGTTCCCCTCCTCCTCACTGGTAGCCTCAATTCCTCTGCAGATGGAATGGGAACAACTTCTCAAAAGACCAAAGGGCTCGAAGTCACAACCCAATAGGTGAAATGCAGCCCAGAGATCTTTTCCAAAAAAATTATATCTGCTCACATCACTTAGCAGCTAAATCCATTCCTTGGCCCTCACTGTGCTTAACCTCCCTGACCCCAGCACGGCCATCCCACTGGGGCCCTGCCGAACTCTCACCTCTCAATTCCAGCTACAGGAACTTTACCCGCAGCTCCCTGAACCACCAGGCTTTCCTCTGCAACCAAGGCCAACACCCCTCCCCCATGATAAAGGCCCTCCCTGACCACCCCTCCCCTTCAGCCCCAGGTAACACAAAGCCCCATCACAAGTCATCATGTACACTTCAGCCTGGGACACAGCATTCAACTAGAGGCGCCGCTTACCACTGGGAAACAGAGGGCACAAGAAGACCCATGGGAAATAACTGATGGCAGAATGAAGCCAAGTCTTCAACACACTTGACATTCCAGCTATAAAGCATTATTCCTCAGTATTTGACATAGTCTTAATTGTAAGTAGGGAAAAATGTTTACTAAAGTTTGAAAGCCATAAAGGAAGACTTTAGTGAGTAGGCAGAATGACAAGCAGCGGGAGAGAAAGGAGATTTGCCGACCTGGCAGGTGGCCATGGAGTAACAAGGCGGATTCAGGGAGTCCAGCACCTTTGGCTGTGACTCTCCTGATAGCTAGGCTGGGCCTTCCTGGCACCTTCCACACCCAGGAATGTTAGGTTCTCCCAGGTCGGCACCTAGATAAGCCTGGACCATGCATAAGGTGGAAGGGAGCCTCTTTCCTGTTCCCCTTACAGTTCAACTACAAGCCCACGATCCCGGAGACTCAGAGAGATCTCGCCTTCCCCAAAGCAGCATCTGGGTGGCCACCTGGCTACTAGCTTCTTGTCATCTAGTTGCAACATCTGGGTGCTTAGGAAGCCCAAAGTCCATGCTCCTGAGGTGTGGTCCCCAACTGACCCCAGGGAGAGGTGGGGTCCACCACAGACTGCCCATGCTGTCTTCAGCAGACCAATTGGGAAAGGGATTCTCCGGGGACCTGGGACCTCAGAGAGAGAAAGCCAGGCAGAAAAATTAAAAGTGGGCAACCCCTGACTCCTCCCCACAGAAAAACAAAAAAGATCCATTTTCAAGCACCAGCTGGCAGGTAGGAGCCTGTCTCCCACCTGGTTGGACATCCAGTCCTAAAAGGAACTCACACTCTTTATCAGCCTCCCCCTACCCTGCCTGGGCAAAAGTTTACAAGAGGGACAGCCGCCTGACAGCCGCAGCAGGGCACTGGGCCTCAGATGTAATCAAAACACTGCGCTGCACCAGAAGACGGAACAAGTATTATTTTATGGGGAAGGGGAGGCTCACAAAAGTGTGAAGGGGATGAGAGGGCCCAGTCTGGCTGTAATTAACTGGCCTGCTTCAAAGGGGGACTCAAGATGGCCTGATATGTAAGACGGAGGGTTGTCACCGAGTTGTTCCCCTCACCCCGGACAGTGTGGGGTAGAAGTAGGGTCAGGACGGAAGGTGAGGATTGGAGGGGTGGGTCTCCTATCAGCGGAACCGAAGGGCGGACCCCCTCCCGGAAAAGCTGGCTCCAGCACAAAAGAGAGCCCGCATTTGGCTCCGGGGGTGGGGCAGCGCTGGGCTTTACATATGCACTTTTAGAGACAGCCGGTCCGGATCTGCCGCCAGGAATGCGGCGTAAGACGGGGCGAGTCCCTCCCCAGCTCTGGACCGGCTTCCCATCAATAGGCTGGGGGAGGAGGGGAAGAGTAAAGATAGACAAGAGGAAACGCTCTTTTAAGTCCGGGACAGCTCTGACTCTGACTTTACTCCTCCTCGGGGGCGGGAAGGGCTGGCTGGGTGTCTCTTTCTTGGGCAAGGCCGGGCGGGGCTTTCTCGTCAGGCAACTTCCGAAGCGGGCACCTACCTGGCTGTGGGCTCAGAGAGGGGACGTGCTGGGGGCAGTGGGGGGGAGTGCGCGGAGGGGGGCAGAATCAGGAAGGAACGTGGGAGCCCTGACCCCAGGGTCCAAGCAAGAAGCTGTAGATGTAGGGACTGGATACCGAGGCAGTGCCTCAGCTTCCCCACGGGCACAGTGGCCCTGGAAGGGGCCCAGGGGCGCCTTACCTTCTCCTTCTTGCCGGACCCGCTCTCCTCCGCGGCCGAGGCAGCGCACTTGTTGAGCAGTTTCTTGC
>NW_006286678.1:3718439-3752161 GCF_000327345.1 Myotis davidii | reverse complement strand
TCAGCACTCGCCACCTCCCGCGGTCGCCTCGGCGCCAGCTCGGGGCTCAGGCCTGAGGGGGCCGGGGTCCCGCGGCGCTGCCCGCCCCGCCAGGTTTTCAGCCCGCCGCCGCCTGAGGCGAGAGGTAGCCATCCAGAGCCTGCAACGCTCGGAGACCAAACCCGTCCGCCTCCCCGGGGACCCGCGCGCTGTGTACCCCGGGCGTCCCCGCTGTTGGGTAGGGTGCAAAGGTGGATTAACGGGGAACATTCCTAGTTTACAGCGCGACCCGCCGGAGGAAATGGGGTGCAGAGACCCCTTAGGGACCGAGCGGCTACCCGCTTCTTACAGGGACGGAGACTCCGGTTCTGGCCAGGTGTGCCGGATCTTCGGAGCAATCTATGCTAATGAGCGTATTAGCAATCGGGCTGACGGCTGCGGCCGGCGGAGGCGGCGGGGGCACTGCCCTGCACCAATCCCAGCGCCAGGCTAAGCAGAGGTCGGAATGTTTGCTTACCTTTTCACCTCTGAGGTAGTCGCGGTTTTAACCCTGTTCATGGCCTACCTGGCGGAGGAAGCTGTGGGAATGTTTAATGCCCAAATTGTAAGAGCTGACAAGACTCCATGTAATCCAGGGCCCTCGTTTTGCAGATGGAGAAACTGAGGCCCAGAGAAAGTCACCCAGGTACGCAGGACGCCAGTTCTCCCTTCTGGGGGCTCCGAAATGATGTCATTTACACTAATCTCTACTTTGCAACTTAAGATCGTCCTTTGATTATTAATTAAAAACGAGGAAACTGAGGCAGAGGGAGGGGCCCAGCTTGCTTTTCAGGGCAGCGACATGCTCCAGGTAGCGACTAGAACTGCCTGGAAATGAGGTCACTGCCCCTAGAGCTGGTGTTCCTTTGAATTTGGCTGGGCAAGCCCCAGAATTTGACTTACCTTAAGGTCTGAGAACTGAAACCTGAGAAATTCTCTAAGAGATCTTACAGCACAAATTGTTAAAAATCTCAACTTGCTACCTGTATATTATAGATGGGCATCGGGAGGGTCTCTTTTTTTCCTTTGTCCTAGCAGCAAGACCAGAGGCTTTTTTGGCCGGGACACAGCCCTGGCCACACGAGAGGTGGAGGTCAAACTCTGAGGCTGGACAGGAAGGGATCCACAGCTGTTCACTGTTCCTCTACTTTTCCTGAGGCCACAGTTGCAAAGTGGCAGAACTGGGACTCAGACTTGGGTCTTACTCGGAATCCCGTGCTCTGTTCACTCAGCCGCACAATGAAGCCATGGCATAGACTGCAAATTGCCCTTTCCGGATCAAGTTATTTGCTCGTGCCCTCTTTGGTCAGATTGCACTGTCATCTTCTATGATCCAGTAAAATGTTTCAGACCCACACAATTACAGACACTATCGCCGTCTATACAACCCCTTCATTGTCGTGTGTGTGTGTGATGTGTCTAGGGCAGTGATGGCGAACCTATAACACGCGTGTCAGGTGACACGTGAACTCATTTTTTTGGTTGATTTTTCTTTGTTAAATGGCATTTAAATATATAAAATAAATATCAAAAATATAAATCTTTGTTTTGCTATGGTTGCAAATACCAAAAAGTATCTATATGTGACACGGCACCAGAGTTAAGTTAGGGTGGTTCAAAATGCTGACACGCCGAGCTCAAAAGGTTCGCCATCACTGGTCTAGGGGACGGTGGAAGGACCCAGAAGTTGACCTGGGCTAAGATGTTTATTTTGGGTATTCCTAGACTTAAATATCTCAAATTACATTTTAAGTCATTCTGCTGCTCTGTAAGCACTTAATTATCCTGCAAGTAAGGGAGGCCCGAATAGAAAAACTGGAGGACATTCTCATTTAAGTCCCACCTTTCAACCAACCACAAATCTTCTCTGGCTCCCTCCCTCCCCTCCCATTTCTGCTTCTAGGCTCAGGAAGGAAGATCAGCAGATCTTGGCAACAGGCCAGGTGACCCTGGACAAGAGAGCCCTCTGTAGGATCTGGAAATTTGTTCCCTGCATGTGGGTTGCACATGGAAGTGTTGTCTCTGCCTTTTTCAAAGGGTTAGGAAGAAACGTTATATTTTACAACTTATTTTTTCATTTCACTTTCAGCAGGCCATGGGATCAGACCCACTTTTCCATGTGATACCTTGGCTGGGGTGTAATTTGCAAGCCAAAATTATTGTAATACTATAGTATTATGCCAAGAACTTCTAGCACACTCGTGTATCTGCTTAACCCCTACACAGTCTGTATGTAATTAACCCTACTCAGCGTCCCAGCAATCTGGTGTGTATTCCCAGTTTATAGATGGGTAACAGGCCTAAGGTGGTATTTACTTTAACCAGGCAAAAAAGACATGGGTGTTTTTCTTTGGGAACTAGTAGAGACACATCTCACGAGACTCAGAGTCAGAGTCATCATTCTGAAAGGGAACAGAAGAGTTTCCTAAGGACAGCGTTGGAGAAGTAGTGTGTCAGGTGACTAGAGGAGACAGGGCCTCGCAGGAAAAGGATCCCAGCACAGGGAGGGTTACAGCTGGACAGACTCTCTTTTCAGAGAGCCCACCTCTCTGTTTTCAGAAGGAAAACTGGGAGCCATGAAGGGAAGAGATTGAGTTAAGAGGCACAGCTGGGATTGGCACCCAATCTCTTGACATCACAAACCCAACACTGTGTCCATCATTCTTGGCATTTTTTGTGTGTGTGTCCCCCTCCCATCCCTCCCATTCCCTTCCTGGTTTTCTTACTGGAAGGGGTAGGGTATGGCCTTGTTTCAGTTTCTGCCCTCTCTCAACTTCTTACTTTAGATCAAGATGGGGACATGGTAGCTTTTTTTTCTATACCTCCCTCCAGTATCTGCTGGTAAACTATACATTGGTAGAGGCCTGGAAAAATTGTGCCACCAACCAAACAGACTCATCTACTTTTTTTCATTTCAGTCCACCAAATGTTAATGTCAGTTCCTTGCTGTGTGCCAGGCCCCAGGGCAGGAAGGAGTCTGGGTCAGAAGCATAGATTTGGAAGTCCTTAGTGCTCAATGAAGATCTGAAGCATAGCTATCCGTCATCATTGACACCTTCTTTCATTCCTACTCCATGCTACCCATGAGCAAGGAATATGCAGAATCCTACCACATATCTCAGCTGCCTCCAACTGTCTTTCATCTCTTGCCTGTGTCATTGCAGGTGTCTCTTACTCATTTCCCTGCTTCTGTCTCAGCAGTCAGTGATCCTATTAAAAGAATATGTTTATGGCTCTCTGCTCAAATTTCCCATTAAATCCCCATTTCCCTAATAGTACATGCCCAAATCCTCACAGGGCTCATAAGGCCTTACCTGATCTCTCGTCCCCTTACATTTCTGACCTCATCTTCTGTCTTTTCTCCTGCTCCAAGCAAGCTGCCTCTTCCTCGGGGCTTTTGCACTAGCTCTCCTAGCCCGACATGCTTGCGCCCAGCTGTCTCCATGACTCAACCCTCACTCCCTTCAGGTTTTATTTAAACATCACTACTCAGTGAGGCCTCCCCTGGGCAACATATCTAGAATTGTCCCCACTCAACAATTAGTATCACTCATCCCCATTTCACACACTGCATATTTTATTGATTTTTCTTGTTTATTTGTTGTCTTGCCCCATGATGGGAAAGAGATCTTTCCTCTTTGTTGACTGCATATCTCCAGCATCCAGAACAGTTACTGACACCTAGTAAGCACCCAATGAATATTTGGTGAATGAGTGAATGTGAGTGGTTGATCATGAAGGATAAGATGGCAAAGGGCTAAAGCTTGACATTTCTGCCTCAGAACTGGTGCTTGTGGTTATTAGCGTTGGTCTGGAGGTGGGAACATGTCAGACTGACTGTGTTCTGGGATTCTATTCCCAGATTATCTCCCTTTTTATTTTATTTATTTTATTATATATATGTATTGATTTCAGAGAGAGAGAGAAACATCAATGATGAGAATCATTGATCTACTGCCTCCTGCATGCCTCCTATTGCGCAACCCTGGCATGTGCCCTGACCGGGAATGGAACCATGACCTCCTGGTTTAGATCAATGTTCAACTATCTGACAATACCAGCTGGGCTATTTTTTTTTTTATTAAAATTATTACAGATGTTCCCCATTTCTCTCCCTTTGCCTCCCTTCACCCTACCTTGCCCTCCTGTCCCTCAGGCCCTAACCACACTGCTGTCTGTGTCCATGTGCTATGCATATATGTTCTTGGATGGCAGTTCTCTTTACCTTCTTTTGTCCAGTCCACCCCACCCACCTCCCCTCTGGCATCTGTCAGTCTGTGCCATGCATCCACGACTCTGGTTCTATTTTGTTCGTCAATTTATTTTGTTCATTAGATTCAACATGTAAGTGAGATCATATGGTAGTTGTCTTTCTCTGACAGGCTTTTTTCATTTTGCATTATAATTTCCAGGTCCATCTATGCTGTTGCAAAAGGCAAAGACCGTGTCTCTTAAGCCGAGAAAGCAGAACGAGAATCTTCCCTGTCCTCCTAGCATCCAGATGGGGCTCCAGGAGGGTTGTGGCGCCCAGGCAGCCTCTTCCACGCAAGTCCCAGTCATGCTGACATGCAAGCCTGTCTGCAGTGTCGCTGAGCCAGCTGTTGTTCCCTCCACCCAGGTACAACTAATCTTAGGAATCTCATTACTGGTTGAAAGATAATCCTCTGTATCTAGATTAAAGGCTGTGTTTTGACCATTACCGCACATTGAGCATTGAGCCGACAGTTTAATTGAGCTGTTTATGCCGCTGCCTTGATCTCTTCCCAGAGAATTTACAACTAATTCCGAGTGTCTCTACGAATTAAGTGGGCCTCTCCCAACATGCTTTGCCTGTACTTTGCCTGTGCCAAATCCCACTTGTCCTTGTGTTACCCAATTATGGGCTCTCAGCTCACAGCTGTCACTGGCTAGTACCACTTCCAGCCCACATCCTCCCTGAGGTGGCCTTAAGAATATGGCCCTGAGAATGGCCATAGCCCAGGACAGCCTCTGTGATATCTGCAACAGAAAGGTGGGTGGAGGTGAGAATTGAAAAGGGAGTAGAAAAGACAGAGTTCCTATCTACCCCTTTGAAGTCACCTCCAGGCAACTGACAATAACCCCCTAACAAGAAAAGGGTATGAGTACCTTTAGCACAGTTAAGCGTGATGGAAGGAAAAGAATTCTGGACTGAGGTTGAGACTTCCTCTGTGTCTTCTGGGACTCTTGGTGTTAATATTTATGAAATGGGACCTGACAGGTCATTGTTTCTCATTCTGTGTTATGGAAGTGTCTAAGGGTAGGGATGCCATATTTAGGGAAAAAATAACATTAAAGGACATCCATGCACTATTTGGGACATACGTATAGTAAAATATTATTAGTTGTTTATAGAAATTCAAATTTAACTGGGTGTCCTATATTTTATCTGGGGGTCTCAAGGGTCCCTGGGGGCGGGGGTGATAAAGAAGCCTCCCCACCCCTAGCCCAGCTAATGAAATGGACAACAGCAGACATCCACAACCCTTGCTGAACATTAGAATTACCTACAGCGTTTATACAGTGCCCAGTGACGAGACTGTATTTCAGACGAATTGAATCAGAATAGGGAGGAGGGTAGATTCAGGCATTTGTGGTTTTGTTTGTTTTTAAATCTCCCTCAGTGAGTCCAATGTGGGCCAGGTTTGAAAACCACTGGACTGGAGCAGGGGTTCTCAAAAGTGAGGTCCCTAGACCAGAGCATCAACTTCACCCGAGGGCCTCTTAGAAATACAAATTGTCCTTTTGATTTTCAGTTCTCCAGAACCATAGGTGGGGGGTGGAAGGGGTGGCTCAGCAAGCCCACCAGGCGATTCTGCTGTAGCTACAGTCTGAGAGCCAGTTGGAAAGTCCCTTTGACGAGAATAGGGCTCCGTCCTTTGGGGTCTGATGTACAAATGGGGGCTAGGAAAGCCAATTAGTTGAATTGTTTTGTGCTGATGCATCTCAACGGTCAAACTGCCTGTCCGCTGGCAGTTGTAGTGTAAATTATGGAGGTTGCAAACCCTCTGAGTGCAGTGGCTTTTCAGTCCCAAACATCAGTCCGATGGCAGTCTTGAAGGCCACCATTGACACCTGGAGCTTACTGGCAGTAGAACAGGTTAGGGCAGCAGAGCCAAAAATGGACCATAGGTGTCTGAGGACATAAAGTTATCTCAGGTCAGGCATCAGGTAGCCTGAGGGCCCAGCAGATGGGGCTTGAAGCATGTGGTCAAAGAGGAAATAGAAAGTGTGGCAGAAAGGAAACAGGGTTAGAGGACAGTAGGCCAGCCAGGTCCCAAGGAGGCTAGGGCAGTGGAAATCAGTGATATCTCCAGGGCTGACCACTGCTTCTGTGAGGAGCCAGGACCAAGGCAGGCCTGGCAGACTGGAGGAGGTGGGTGTCAGAGGCAGAGAAAGCAGGCTGTGTTTGTTCTGTTTTGTGTTGTTTTGTGTTGTGTTGTTTTGTGTTAAGAAGCAAGTGTCCATCAAGGGCAGAGCAGTGGTTTTCTGCAGCTGAGGAGGATTTAAATACAAGCCCACTGGTGCCATCAGGTTTTCTTCTATGGGGGTTCACAGTCCCCAGATTGATTGGTTTCAGGGATGCCAGGCGCCCATCATGTGTGACTCTCCTGTCCTTGAAAGACATCTGAAGGGCAGACAGTAGGGGTTGTGCATTATTCATTTCTGTCCACTCCCAGGATGCGCTCAGTTCTCGCCAAATGCTAGGCCCTGAGTGACTGTGTGTGGAAGTGAATCCAGGAGAGATCTAACAAATCATGGTTCTTAAATATGAGTTATCACCTCAAGCCTAATGAACCACATTCCCCATGCAAAAAGGCCCTCGTCACCCTGGCAAAATCATTGCAGACTCTTTCCTTGCTGCCTCCCTTTCTCTTTTCCTTGCACCCAGCACCTCTCCTGTGCAAGGCCAGATGCTAGACCAGACCACTCCTGGGGTAAACTACACACACAAAAATGCTCTTCTGATGATGCAATTTCCATCCTTTCACTCTGGCTGTAATATTTAGAGACGATTTTTAAAAGTCACTTTCCACGCATAATTTTCTCCTGATATACTTAGTTATTTGTCCCCCCCTTCTTGAATTACAATGGTTGACATGCTGCCATTTGAGGCTTTTCTAAGTGGAATTGGCTTGGTCTCAGCCAGAGCCAGGAAAGAGTTAAAGTTGCAAATGGCTCTCTGCCCCCAATCTGAGTTTGGGGGTGGATTGGGGGTGGAGACTGCCCAATTGTCTGTTTTTCTCTTCCCCTCCCTAGGGCTGAGTACAGGATGTGGAGTCTCCCAAAATAACTCAGACCCTGTGGGTAAATGCCTGCTGGAGTTGGTTTGGAATAGAGGATTCTCAGGATCAGAGGTGAACTTGTGTGGCCAAAGATCTGGTCTCCTGGGCTCAAGAGAGGAGCCCAGTCACCTTCCAGGCCCAACGAACAAGCCCGCAGTGGGCTACAGGGAAGCCAGGTGACTGCTGTTGGCTTCTTTCACTCAGGTGGCATCTAATAGAGTGACCTTCTCCAGAGAGGCCGGCGGGCATGGCTCGGAGGGACACTGGCAGTTCCAAGTCGGTCATTGGAATTTCTGGAGCTCTGGGAGCGTACAAGGCGCTGTAGAATTACCACTTGCTGCACATGTCAGAGGAGGGAACTGTTTGGGTTACGCAGTTTCCCAGGGTCATGGTGAGTGGAGGGGCTCAGAGCCCACTCTGATGCCTTTAGTGCTCATGTGCAGATAATGGCGGATTTGGGGGCTCTAGATGGCGGCTCCCTTCACCCCCAAGGCTGGGGCAGATTTCATTCATACACTTTGAGTCTGGAGCTGGTGAAGCTCAGAGAGAAACATTGCTTTCTCCCTAAATCTCCTGCTTTTATCTCTATGGACAACTCGGTTTGAATTTCCGTTTGCTCCCATTTGTGGACGCCTTTGTGGTGGCTATAACCTTTTTATGTTATTATTAGGCTTCAAGCACAGGAATCCTCTTCCTCAGTGGACCATTTGCTATAAGGTAGCACATCCACAACGGCTGTGGTGAGGGTCAGGAGTGCTCAAACTTGAGTTTGCCTCAGAGTCGCCTAGAAGACCGTGTTAGAATGCGCACTCCCGACACCCTGCTGAGAAGCCCATTAGGGTCCTAGTCGGACCACAGTGGATACTGCTCAGATGGGCCAGTGACCCCACTTTGAGAAGCTCTGGCTAGTGTCTGAGCTCCAGTCCATGGCACAAGCCAGCAAGTCGTGGGTGGACGCTTTTCTGACTTTTGTCCCTGTGGTTCGACATTCAGAGGGTCAGCCAGCCTGCATCCCAGTGTCCCTGCAGGGTATATTGCTTCAGCTGTGCACTCTACAGGGCACATAGTTGTTCTTATTTATCCTGAGCAAATCTCCTTCCAAGGCCATTTTAATGGATCCTGAGGTGAAACGGATGAGGCAGGAGGGAGGAGAGCAAATGTGAACACAAAGGACAGGGTGCTGGCCACCCTGCTCCAGGTGTCACTCCAATGGTGCCTGCATTGTCCCACAGAAGCGCTTGTGCTGGACATCAACACTGCCACTTTGCAGCTGAGGAAAAGGGGGCACAGAGTTCACACAGCTGGTATGGGTAGACTCAGGTGTATTCAACTTGAAGACCTTCTTTTCTTGTCTTTTTTGTTGGGGGGTGGGGGGGAGGTTGAGGGGGAAATGCATGCTCCTAAAATTTTTCCTTCAAGTTTTTATTTTGAAAAATTTCAAATTACAGAAAAATTGTAAGAATAATGCAATCTCACAGACCCTTTCATTGTTAGCATTTTGCCACATCTGCACCCTCTCTCTTGATCATAATTTTGCTAATCCATTTGAGAATTACTTGGAAACACTGTATTGATTTACTCCTAAATATTTTAAGTCATCTCCAAAGAAAGGGACATTCTTCCACAAAACCTCAATAACATTGTCACGTGGGAAGGAAGTGTAACATTAACACATTACTATTTAATATCTGTTTTACTTTACCAATTGTTTATAAAATATCCTTGATAGCGTTGTTTGTTTGATTCAGCATCCAATCCAGGTTACTCACTGCATTTAGTTGTCATATCTCTTTAGTCATTTTTTTTCCATCTAGGATGGTATTTCATCTTTTTTTCCTCTTTAGTAACATTGACATTTTGTAAGAGACCAGGCCAGTTGTTTTGGAGAATATCCCTCAATTGCATTTGTCTCCTCATGATTATATTCTTCTTAGGGCTTCATGTCAGAGAAGAAAGGCTTTGCCCTTTTGATTGTACTCCATTGCCTCTTGCCAAGTGGGGATCATGTTTGACCCTCTGAATTGTTAAAAGGACCAGTGATAGGAAGGAAAGCAGCATAGCGTGGTGGAATGAATGCAGGCCTTCAGAGCAACCTAATCAAGTTCAAGTGCTGGCTCTGATCTCTAGCTGATTGACCTTGAGCATATCAATTAACATCCCTAAAACCTGGTTTTCTAATTTGTAAATGTAGATGATTTCTGCTTTGCAGGATTATAACTAACATAAGTAAAGAACCCAGCAGAGTATCTGATGTATAATTAATTGGAACTTCATAAATGGCAGCTGTTATTATTGTCTTTAATTACAATATACCAAAATATCTTATTTCTTCTTCTAACATATCTCTTAGAGGCACTTTTTTCTGTGTTTTCACATCTCTGCATTCTTGGGCACCTCTGTTTTCACTTTCTTCCTGTTGCCCACACACTAAAATGTCCCTTACATACCACCACTGGTTGCCCTAAAACAGTGATGGCGAACCTATGACACGCGTGTCAGAGGTGACACGCGAACTCATTTTTTCGGTTGATTTTTCTTTGTTAAATGTCATTTAAATATATAAAATAAATATCAAAAATATAAGTCATTGTTTTACTATGGTTGCAAATATCAAAAAATCTCTATATGTGACACGGCACCAGAGTTAAGTTAGGGTTTTTCAAAATGCTGACACGCCGAGCTCAAAAGGTTCACCATCACTGCCCTAAAATATGGTCCTTGCCATTATATTCACCTTGCTTCCTTCTTCTCACCTGGCATTCACCATCTTCCATAGTCTCACCTCATCCCACCTACCTGATTTTACCTCCCACCATTTCCTACCTGGGGTTGGTGGTAGGTCGGGAGTTCTGTGATTGCTCTTGATGTAGCTGTTAGCACTGTCTTTCTCCTCCTCTTCCTCCACCTTTGGGTGTTCACATGTATCCATTAGGGTATGTCACCGACAGGGGCTGCTTGTGGTATTTCAAGGAGGAAGGAATTTAATAAAGGGAGTTTATTACAAAACTGTTGGAAATTCTGGACAGAGCAGTTTTATTATCAGCTTTCACAGATAGGAATTTGAAGGGACTTGAAAGCCAGGAGAGCTGATCTCAGCTGCCTCCAATCCTGAGGCCCAAGGTTTTCAGGAAAATACTTAGACTGCAAAATGGCATGTCTGCCTAAGCCTAAACTTTGACACGGCCAGAACAGCACAAATCTGGCTTCTGCCTTTCCTCTGCCTACCACGTCGTGCCAAGTGCTTCTCATGCATGCATTTTATTCTAGTATCTGCAGACAGGGGGTTGGGACATGTACTCAGGGTTCCAGCCCCTGTGACATGGGATGGAGCACAAAAGGGGTGCTGAGCCAATGAAGGGCTCTCCCTGGGACTCTTCTGATGGAACTAGTGGGGCAGACCTTCTTTGGCTCCTGGAATTACAGCTGGAAGTACATGAAACTGGTTACCTGGCCATCTTCCCTGACTTCTGGGGGAGCCCAGCTGTGGTGGGACAGAATGAAGCACTCAAAGGGTGATATCAGAGTGAAAAACAGAGCTAGAGGAAGGGAGGGATGGAGGGAGGGAGGGAGGGAGAGAAAGAGAGAGAGAGAGAATGAGAATGAATAACATGTGACATTGTATCAGCCCTTGATTTGGTCACACCATTTGCCAGTGCAATCCATGTCCCCAATTATTGCAACCCATAAATTTATTTATTTTTCACTAAATTAATTTAAGTTGGATTTCTGTTAATTGCAACGAAAAGGATCCTAATGAATAGCAGAAGGGAAACACACAAGCATTGCAGAGTCAGAGTGTATTATATGCTCTGCAAGAGTGGTTTGAGCACCCAGAGAAGCAGATAATAAGAAAGGAGTTCATCTCCATTTTTATCTTTTATCTTGGAAATATTATTTGAGCCATAATTTTATTTTACTTGTTATTTCTCATGGCCTTTGCTTCCTTTCAGAATACTCTTTTTTATTTCCTCCTTGTAATGTGATTTATTATAAATACTATTTGGTCTCCATCCTGTTCCTTGTACAGAGCTCCTAAAACCCTAGGAATTTCTTAAGTTATAAGAGCATAAAAGTGAAATGGGTATCTTGTTATTCAGAACAAGCCCCTTTCAGCCACACCCAAGTTTATGTTAATGAGGTGACTTTTGGGAAGTCCCTAAGGATGGGGACTGGCAGTCAGGGTAACCAACCATGGGATTAGAGGGTTGGAATTTTCAGGCACCCCTCACCTTTTTCCCTCCAAGAATGTGAAAGAGGCTGGAGGTTGAACTAATCACCAGTGACTAATGATTTAATCAATCATGTCTAATAAAACCTCTACAAAAACCCAAAACCGGGTTCAGAGAGCTTCCAGGTTGCTGAACACGTAGAGATTCTGGGAGAGTGGCCCACCAGGAAAGGGCATGGAAGCTCTGAGTCCCTTCCCACGTACCTTGCCCTATGCATGTCTTCCATCTGGCCGTTCCTGAGTTCTATCCTTTTATAATAAACCTGTAATCTAATAAGTTACGTTTTCCTGAGTTCTCTGGGCTGCTCTTGCAAATTAATCAAACCTGAGGAGGGAGTCTGAGAAGCTCCATTATAGTTGGTTGGTTAGAAGCACAGATAACGTAGACTTGCAATTAGCATCTGAAGGATGTGCAGTCTGGGGGGACTGAGCCCTTAACCTGTGGGGTCTGATGCTATCTCCAGGTAGACAGTGTCAGTATGGAGTTAAATTGAAGGATACCCAGGTGGTGTGGCAGAATTGCTTGGTGTGCAGAAAACCCTCACATCTGGTGTCAGAAGTGGCCTGATAGTAGTGTGAAAGTAAAGGGGATACATAGGAGTCTGTTTCCTTTACTTCTCTTTTCAAAATACTTCCTGTCTTCCAAATGCCAGATCAAATCTCTTTCTCCAGGGGCCTCCCTAACTACTTCACCCCATTTCTGAATTCTTGAAGTTCTTGGCACAGAACAGTTAAACATCAAATTATTTTTAAATTTTGGGGTGTGTTTTGACTCCCATTATTGACCATGAACTCCTCAGGGTCACGGGCTACATCTTACATCCTCTCTGCACTCTCTCCTTCACCCCCTCATGCCAGACTTATCACTATTGACTGGTACTCAATGAATACTAGGGAGTTGGTGACTGATTGTTCAGTGGAGAGGCTGAAGTTGCCGTGGGCAATTAACTGGAGGAGTAAGAGTGAAGGAGAGGGAAGCTGTCCAGATACCAGCCATCTAGGAATAAGGAAGCCTTTCCAGAAAGGGTAATTAAGCCACCTCAAATATGCTTGGCAAATGGGGTGGACCAAGTCCCAGGCTGTGCACCTCTCCTAGTGGCCACCAGGGGGCGGCAGATGGCATGGTCTAAGTATCCAGTTGTCCCATGGTGGCTGGATGAGCCAGTCAGCTAAAGCCTGCTAGAAAGGAGATCTTGGGCACAGGTGATTGCACAGGATAAGGTGGCCTTCCAATTAGAAGGCTTGGAAAGTAGGATGCCTGGACCACGGTTGGGAAAACCAAAGGATAAACACATGGATGGTGGACGTCAACAGGCATCTAAGAACATGAGCTGAATCCTCCAGAATCAAAGCAGTGAGTGAACTTCAAAAGATCTAGATATTCTGCTAAGAACAAGGGGCTTCAGGGTCTTGGCGAAGAAAGCAAGACATCCAGGCATAGTATAGTGGCCAGGGCAAAGTCTGGAAGGCAGGAGTCTTGGAGTCCTATCTCTAGCTTATAGGTTCTTAGCCCTTTGCCTGATGGATGCTTTTGCTGTGTGACCTAGGGATTGACCTTCCCCTCTCTGAGCCCCAGGTGTCTCATCCTATACAGAGAGGATTGGTGTCTGGAAACTCAGAGACCAGCCCTATCTTTGCACTGGGATCCATGATGGCCAGGGATCCTTCTCACTTAAGTGGTCTATGGGGTTATGGGAACAAAGCAGTTCAGTTGGCTACAAAGACATTTCTTCACTACCCCTGTCTGCGTATATCTGCTTTTCTTAAAGCTTTTGATGGGCCCTGACCCATGGGACAGGGTTGAAGCTAAGCAGTCTAACTTCTAGATGCACTGACCCATGTCACAGCACACATCAACACGTTCCCACATACCACTGTAAATGCAATTATTTTTGCTTTAAAATAGTCTTGTAAGTTAGGGCATTTTTATAATTTTGCTTTCAAGATTATTTTGCTAATTTAATTTTCAGTGGCTATGATTTCTCAGAAAGCATCGGGCACAGTTAGGAATTCCTTGAAGTGAAAGGGTCCACTAATTGTTTTCAAATATAATAAAATTTCTATGGATATCAAGTTGAATAATTTAGGGAGTTGATATAGTACTGTATTTTGTAGACAGTTAATGTTTTATTTTGGAGTTGTCATTGTGTGTCTTGGAGTTAACAAGCATGTCGGTGGTGTGCATTTCTTGAGGCCCTTGAAAAGCTTGTATGTCTTCAGTCCTGTGTCTATGGCCCCTGATGAATAAAATTCTCCTGAGGCAGCTGAAATGGGCCTTGGGGCGGGGGTCCTTTCTTTCAGTTATTACATTTTGTCTTATGTCTTCTGGCCCGGGAGCTGGAGCAAGCTTTGAGTGCATCAACAAAAAAAGGAGCCCCCCCTCCACTTCCCTTTAGTCTCAGAACCTTCATTGTAAATCTTTTTTCCAGCCCAGTCGTATAGGCAGGCACCCAGGTGGCAGAATCCCCTTGCTCTGGGGTTTTTGTAAAGTCAGGGTTCCTCCCAGTTCTCTCAGGCACACCACATTCAAGGCGAACACCATCCCCATTGTCGACGCTTCCACAGAAATAGATATTGCACAAAGGGCAATATCTCACCAGAGAATTTGTTTTCTCCTGCTGATAATTTCTCTCCATAAACATTTTCTGAGAGAGATGAATAGGTGTACCTTTCTGGATCAGCGGGCAGATGCTGGGGCGTGAAATGACTTTGCGTGGCATGTTTTATGTATGAGGGGAGAGTTCCAAGGACCACCTCTGACTGGCTGCAGGTCGCCAGGTTCCTCTCCTGCCTGTGACTGACAGTTGGGCAGCCGCTTCACTCACTGTTGCTCACCTGAAGCGTTACAGGCCCAGCTTGGGTGGAAGCTACAGAGAGACTCCCCAAGGGTCGGTGTAAAACATCACCAGCCTAGAACACTCTGGGGCCACATGAAGTCCTAAGTCCCCTCCCTGCATTTCACAGCCAATGCCACAGTCTTCAGATATTTATTTTGCTGGTTCTTTTTTTTTTATTGCCCTCTCTCTGTGTTTATAACAGTGACAAAGGGAATGAGTTCCTTTCCATCATGGCGTTTATGAATCTCAAAGGAAAAAGAAAAGAGATGTGACCTCAGAAAAATAAAGAAGCTAACATAAAAAGGGCAGACACGGTGACCTTCCACAAAATGAACACATGTGGGATTTTTCCATTCATCTCCCTCTGGGGGAAGGGGAGGGTGATTGTTAATAACAAAGTGGCACCGAATAACTTGCCGACAGTTCATCAGGGTCCCTCTAAAGCCCAGAGTCAACAACACCAAATGACTCATGAAGGTGGCAAACCGCAAGCGGATGGGTGGGGACACAAGTTCAGGTCCAGGCCACAGGTTTCCAGAAGGGTTTATTCCCACCCCAGAGTGGAGATGCCAGATACAAGTAAAAATATAGGATGCCCAGCGATACAGTTGGCTGATGAACAACCCAGGTTTGAACTGTAGGGGTCCACTTACAAGTGAATTTTTTTCGATAAATACAGCCAGCCCCTCCACATTTTGGGTTTCATATGCAGGGATTCAACCAACCTCCTAAGAAAACAGTATTTTTGAATTTCTAACTGCATATTCCCAGCTGCAGATGGAAAATACTGTTGGTTGAAATATAGTTGGTCGAATTTGCAGATTCAAAGAGCCCACTATAGAATCCACAGTTGTGCTTGGATTTTTGACTGCCCGGGGGTCGGCAGTCATGTTGTTCAAGGGTCAGCTGCACTTGATCTTTAGGTAAGCAATGAATACATTTTTAGTGTATTTGGGATATACCTGTAGTGAAAATGTTTATTTGAAATTCAAATTCAACTGTGTATCCTGTACTTTCTCTGGCAGCCTTACCTCAGAGATGCAGCTCTTGTCTTCATTTCAAAAGGACTTACATATTTCCAGGTTCAAACTCCACCAGGGGGAGGCTCCCTCCAGTCTCAGATTCTAAAACCTTATGCCATCTCACAGGCCCAGCTCAAATGCCACATTTTTGCGAAGATTTCCCCCACAATCATGTTCCTCCTTTCCCTCTCTCCTCTCCCCTCATAAGTATTTTATTTTCCTAATTTCATTTATATTTCGTTGTTTGTAAGTCTGTCTCCCCCACTAAAAGGGGAGCAACTCAAGGGCAAGGACTATATCTAGATTCCTTTCCCCAATGTCCCCAGTACAGCTTCACCTGCACCTGATGTGTAGTATGTACCCTGAATGTTTGCGAATGAATGACGGATCTTAGCTAACGTACTTTGAATGCTGATCATGTGCTAGGCATGGTTCTTAACTACTTTATAGGAATTGAAGTTCTTTCATTTTCGAGTAATTCTCTGAGGTAGCACCATTTTTATTTTCATTTTAGAGATGGTGAAATGGAGGCACGGAGAAGCTCAGTAACTTGCCCCTGGTCACACAGCTAGTAAAGAACAAAACTGGGATTTGAACCCAGGCTGTATGGCTCCAGGGTCTGTGTTCTTAGCCTCTGTAAGATCTTGAGTGACTGGATGGATAGAAGAACGAGTGAAAGGACAGATTAAGGAATGCATGAACAGAGGTGCAAATAGGTGTTCAGATCAGGACACAGGAAGTGGAGCCAAGGTGGGTGTTAGGAGAGCAGAGACTGAGGAGGTAGGGAGGTGACAGACAGACAAGCTCAGGGGTGAACCTAGGCAAATCCACGACTGGAACAGAAAGGCAGCTCAGCAGCAAAAGGCGCTGATCTTCTTTCTGCTTTGAAAGTCAATCCCGTGTCCCACACCCTCACCTCTCTGAAGGGGCCTGGCTGTATCTGTGTTCCTAGCCTCCTGCCCCCACAGCCCTCCTCTTCCTGGAGCAGAACCCGCCCTCTTCTCTCTTAAGAGGCTCAGGCGAGAGGACCTCTGAGGCTGACCCTGTCTTCCCCCTGGCTCTCAGCTAGGAGTTAAGAGGTTTGGCGCCAGCACCTTCTTTGCTTGGGTTCCGGTCCCTCCGTGTCTCATGCACGTCTGCCTGGCTTTTGCCAGGGGTGTTACACAGAGGAACCGATGTGGTCTGGGGTGATCATGGGCTCCATTCAGAGCGCCGCCGCGGTCATGATAGCAAAGGAATAACCCCTTCTTCTTCAAGCCTTGGGAACAGTGGGCAGTGGCTAGCTCGTGCCTTCCAACTAGGCTTTTTTACTTTTTGAAAATTGTGGTTAAAAAAACACATAGAACATAAAATTTACCATCTTAGCCATTTTTTTTTAAGTGGACAGTTCAGTCATGTTAAGTACATTCATATTATTGTGAAACAGATCTCCAGAACTTTTGCATCTTGTAAAACTAAAACTCTGTACCCATTTAACAACAATTCCCCTCTTCCACTATCCCCAGCCCCTGGTAACCACCGTTCTACTTTCTGTGTCTGTGAATTGGACTACTCCCGGTGTCTCATATCAACGGAATCATACAGTATTGGTCTTTTGGTGACTGGCTTATATTATTTCATGTCCTCAAGGTTCATCTATGTTGTAGCATTTATCAGAATTTCTCTCCTTTTGAAGGCTGAAAGATATTCTGTTGTATGTATACACCACATTTTGTTTATCCATTCATCTGTTGATGGACATTTAGGTGGTTTCCATATTTCAGCTTTTGTGAGTAATGCTGCCATCAACATGGGTGTACAAGTATCTCTTCAAGTCCTTGCTTTCAGTTGTTTTGGTTATATACCCAGAAGTGGGATTGCTGGGTCATATGGTAGTTCTGTTTTTAATTTTTTGAGGAGCTTCCATACTGTCTTCCATAGCCATTGCACCATTTCACATTCCTACCAACAGTGCACAAAGGCTCCAATTTCTCCATATCCATGTCAACACTGTTTTCTGTTTTGTTTTTGTAGTAGCCATCCTGATGAGTGTGAACCTGTTCTTTATCAGGAGGCTGTATTTCTGGAACTGCTTAGCGTGATCTCTAATTATCCACTGGAATTGAGCAATGGGGAAAGCAGAGCACCATGCTTCGGGCAGATGACCTGGTAACCTCGACAGAGAGCTGTCCTCATTCTGTCCTTGACTTTGTGACTCTGGGCAAGTTGTGCCACCTCTGAGTTTCCATCTGCCCACTGGGGACCGGGCCTTCTGGATGCCAGTCTCCTCCCTCCTCTGCCCTGATGTTTCTTCCCGGAAAAGACAGGAAGCGAGAGATGGGAAATGACTTGTTAGGTATGCGTCTTAATCTCAGTAGCCATCACCCCAGTGATTATTTTTTTTCTTTCTGTTATAACAATAATTCATGCTTAGTTTTTAAAAGTAAGATAACTTAGAAAAGCATGAGAAGCAAGGAAGTATTGGTCTATCATTTTGTCACCCGGAGGCAACCACTGATAACATTGTGGTCTGTTTCTTGTAGTTGGTTTTTTAAGTGAAGCAGACTTTTCTCATCCTCGAGAGTCCCTCTTTCTCTAAAGAAGAACTCCTTTCACAGCAGTCGGTAACAAAATTAACAGCTCTCAGTTTCTTAAATATATCTTTCTTTGTGCTATTCACTCCTTCGGTGTGTCACTTTGAGTGAAAAGCCATTAATTGCAGTGGAAATGCTGCTTGGAGACAGCTTATGAAATTATGTTAATATGTATTGAGAGAAAGAAAGGAAGGGGAAAGGGAGCTGATGGGCAAAACAACCAGCCCATTTAAATGGATAATTTCCTCTCCTTTCAAGTTTCAGAGTTGAGGGTCACTATATTTCTGAAAGGACTCGAAAGAGATGATTGTAGTTTTATTTTGTCAAAATCAGTAAAACTCGACTGAAAAGCAAAGTTGATAAACTAGCAAAAAGAAAGACCTTGGTAAATGTAAAGTAAAACTTTTTTAAAGAAAGAACACAGATATATCGGTTCAGGAAAAAGAAATCTTCATGAGAATCTGAGATTTATGGGTGGAGTGTGGAAAGCTCTAAGTGTAAAAGGCAACTTCCTGAGGATTTCTGGCCTTGGGAGACGATGTTTGGAGATGCTTCACCTGGCATTGGCTAAAGCAAGCATGTCAAACTCAAAGGCTAACACGGGCCAAATTAACGAGGCATGAGGCCCACCGGCTGCGAGTTTGACATGCTTGGTCTGAAGGGATTGGTCTTCAGTGCTGTTGGACACCCAGGTTTTGTATATATCGTCCGGTCTGGCTGGGACCCCTGAGGATGGCCTGACCTGGATCCTGGGCTGGTGGAATAATGAATGCATGAAAGGTGTTTGGCACACAGGAAGTGCTTAATAATTGTTAGGTAATAATTGCTATTATTGGGGTGGAGGAAGCCAGAATCTAGATCTTCTTGGCAGCCTGGTAGGGGGTGGGAGACAGTCACACTTGGAAAGGGGACAAAGGTGTGGAGTTGATTAATCCCTTTATTTACTTTCTAATTCCCCCTAATCTAGGCTTCCAGGGTGTGTGTGTGCACACGAGCGGGTGGTGGTGGTGGTGGTGGTGTGTGTGTGTAGGTGTGTATATGTGTGTGTGTGGGGACATATAGAGTGGGGAAGGCTCAGGAAGTAGGAAGAAAACTAATATTTATTAAGTACTTGTTATATATAGACACCATGCTAAGCATTAAAAAAATTCTTGCAAGAGAAATTAGTTAACTTGACTAAACGTTTGGACCAGGCTCGTTTGCCTAACCCTAAGAGACATTCCTTTCATTTTCTGTGGACCTATAGAGAGATGCTTTGCCAATAAGTTTTGAGCTCAAGTCCAAGAATTTCCCCAATTTGTGATAAATCTGAGACTCTCCTTTTTGGGGTGTTAAGGGGTTTTGTGATGTAACAAGGAACTGCACCATTGTTGGTTCCTTTTCAGCAGTCAAGGCCTCTCCTCAAAGGGCTGAGAGGGGTGTCCTGAAGATATTGGCAGGGGCTTGCCAGAAATGGTCTCCAGGCCACATGGGAACAAGGAGGCCCCATGGTCCCTGTCTGGTCTGACCCAAACCCTGGGTAGAAGGGAAGCAAGCCCCAACCTGCAGGCCAAGTCTGATACTCAGTGGGACAGTGGGCCGACTGCCACCCTTGGCACCACTGGGGCCAGATTTCTTGCCAAACAGGCTGGAGTTTCAACACGTTGGGAGAGCGCAGGAGGCTGGGAGCATCACTTTGCTGTTGAGCCTGAAGCGGGGCCACAGCAGACCCTAGAGCAGTGGTTCTCAACCTTCCTAATGCCGCGACCCTTTAATACAGTTCTTCATGTTGTGGTGACCCCCAATTTCATTGTTACAAATTGAACATAATTAAAGCATAGTGATTAATCACAAAAACAATATGTGATTATATATGTGTTTTCTGATGGTCTTAGGTGACCCCTGTGAAAGGGTCATTCGACCCCCAATGGGGTCGCGACCCACAGGTTGAGAACCGCTGCCCTAGAGAGTCAGGCAGCACAGCACTGGAAGGGGGTGGGCATGGGCACGGGCACTGGGGATTCAGCCCTCTCTGGGGGAATTTTCTGTACCATTTAACTCCAGGGAACTGAGCTGTGACGGGTATGTCACAAGACACACCAGGATGAAGATGAGCTTTCTTCAGGTGTTCTACCTGTGAGATCTTAGAAGTTAGACTAGAAAGGTTTTTAGGAACGATCTAGTTTACAGTGATTTCCTACTCTTGTTGAGCCTGAGTCAGGAGAGGAGGTGAACTATAATTAATAGATACTCTTTAAGAAAGCAAGACATTTTATAGTGTGTCTTAGAAGGATTTCTATTCAAAATGATTGCAGTCCTCAATTTATATACAAAGTAATTACAGTTTTTAACATTTTGGCCAAGGGAAAACTTCAGCAACCAGTACATGTTATTTAAGTGGGATGGAGAGTACCAGATTTTACTGGGTAATGATAAGAATCACACTTAATGAGTGTTTACCATATTTCAGGCCCAATTCTAAGTGCTTTACTTATCTTAATTCCTTTGATCCATGTAATAACCCCATGCAAGGGTACTGATATTATTCTTGTTTTAAATATGAGGAAACTTGAAGACAGAGGGGTTTAGTAACTTACCCAAGGTCACACAGCTAATAAGTGGCAAGCTTGGATTTGAACCCAGGGAGTTTGGCTTCCGAGACTATGCTTGTAAGTACCGTGTGTTAAGGTGCCCCGGATCATGAGGACTTAATTTCTTTGGATATTTTACCAAGTGACCATTCATGTAAAGTATCTGTGGGCATGTCATGGTGATTGTTGGGGATCAGTTGGAACAAGTTGGGAAGACAGCTTGACTCCTCCCTTCCCCCGTGTGATAAATATTACAGATGAGAAAATTGAAGCCCAGAGATGTACTGCCCTAAGGTTACATCGTAAAAACTGACTGGAAGTCAGAACTTAACACCCAAGCTGGGCTTCCCTCAATAGATCACCGTTTGTTCTGAATGAACTCCATAGCAAACTTTTAGAGTTCTGAATTCTCTCTTTCTTTCTTTCTCCCTTTCTTTCTTTCTTCCTTCCTTCCTTTTCCCTCCCTCTCTGTTTCAGTCCAAATTCTTCTCAACCAAGAAGTGGTTGCACTTGCCTCTGCAGTACGTGTAATCCTGGGTTCTGATTTTTTTCAATAAACACTCCCGGGGCTCTCCCATTCCTGTCTTGCCTCCTTTGCAGGGGCTGTGCATGGAGGGAGAAGACAGGATCTGCTTTGCTCTTTGTCAGTGTCAGGATCAGAGCAGGGTGGCTAGGAAAGGAGCGTGAGCCTTGAGATTCAGACCACGAGATCCAGGCATGTGATGGGGGTGATGGAAACCAGGACCTGGAGAGAGCCCGAGTCATGGGGGGCCACACCCATCACCCCATCCGCTCCTCCCTCAGCCATTTTTCATGTCACTAATTACACTGCAGTGCCACGACTGACATGTGCCATAAGAAACAAACAAAGATTTGAGTGTCATGGTTGGGTGTTGGAAATACTGAAAGTTCTGGACTGGGAATCAGGAGGCCTGTCTTCCAGGCCTGGCTCTTCCACTGATCAGCTGTGTGGCCTTGGGCAAGTTGACACACATCTCTGGGCCTCTTGTTTCTCATTTGTTACGGGGGTTAATCAGCTGCTTGCCTGTCCTCACAGGATTTCTGTGAGGCTAAAGTAAGAGAACTTACGTGAACGTGCTTTGGAAATAACGATGCAATGCAAAGATGCGAGGGGTGACTGAGCCAGATCCAAACAGGCAGCATGTCTTGGTCCCTGTCCTGGTGGTAAATAGAGGCATGGAAGACTCTGCTTCCTCCTACCACATTAAGTCTCATTCCCTGGAAAGGAGTTGGGCACTGGGAAAACAGAGCCCAGCCTGGGATTGCTTCCATCCCTCCCACCTAGAGTTCACTTTTTGGAGCACTGTGCTAGGAGTCAGGAGGCTGAGCACCGACCCCACCCTCCCACAAAAAGGCTGGATGCCCTGGACACCTCTTAGCCCTCTGCTCCTTGGCTGGCTCTAAAATTTTGATGCCACATCAGCAGCTTGAATGCAGGGAGTTGGATCAGCTCTGGGATCTGGAGGAGGGAAATGGGAAAATTCCCTTTCTTTCCATGTCATCTGTCTCCTTTCATTCAGTCAGCTCATGGTTGTGCCAAGCTCTGCCAGATGCTAGGACCAGTCGTGATAGACAGACGTGGCTAGCTTTCCGGGGATTCCAGGGAAGCAGGAGAGACAGGCATATGCAAATGATCCCACAGATACAGAATGGCAATAGTGGAAAAGGGTAAGAAGGAAAAGAACGGCGAGCCATTGGCAGGTGGGGGAAGAGGGACCAAAGCAGCCTATTGTGGAGTTGAACTTAACGGATAACAAGGAACTGGCCAGCGAGAAGGGGACAGACCTTCCATGAAAGGGAACAGGTGTGAAGGCCTGGGGTTTGAAGGATAAGGGTGTGGCCCAGAGACTGAGGGAGGTAGCAAGTGTGTATAAGGTGCAGCAGCCAGGGGCGGACCATTGTTGGTGTGATGCCCAGAGGCTGGCTGAGCCCTTTCTTAAGGGCCTTGGTCAGAAGTAGAAATCTTGATCCTAATCTTGACAACCTTTTTATCTTACAATATGAGCTCCACTTACCTAGATCTTCTGAATATAATTAGAATTTCTTATTTTCCAGACAATCTGATTGATCACATTCAACTAATCCAATAAACATTCACTGTACTCAGCCCTAGAAAATCAGGATTAAAAAAAAAAAGACTGTCCTTGCCCTTCTGGTCCCCATCTGGAGGACAGGCTGGGGAGAGGGCAGCAGGCAGGCACGTTAAGTAACTCTGAAGCAAGACAGACTGAGATGAGTGCCACGCGAGAAAGTGCGAAGGTTCAACGACCAGATCTGACAGTTACAGGAACTTGTCACATTAATGGCCACATCTTTGAAGTGCTTGTCACATCCATGGTACGGGTTTCCAGGAAATAGTGTAATTGAATCAGCCCTGGACAATGATAAGACTTTTTATTTTTAATATATTTTTTCCAATTTAAAAATAAGCTCCTAAAAGAAAACTCAGGAAACACTGAAAAGGGTAAAGAAGAGAATCATAACCATGTGTAATCCAGAGAAACCACTGTAAACATTTTAGTATAATCTTCCAGAAGGCTTACCTATGTTTAACAACAGTGAAATCATTGTATGGATACAATTTGGCAGCACTCTCTTTTTGCATTTCATGTGTCAAGAGTTTTTTTTCCTATGTTGTTAAGTATTCTTCAGAAACATGATATAGAATGGCTGTTCAATATTCTGTTCTTTGGATCTGTGTAACCTCTTCATTCTCATCGGATGGGTGTTTTGGTAGTTTCCAAATGTGTAGCTACTATGAATAATGCTCAAGTGAGCATTTTTGTACATGAAGCCTGTGCCAGCATCTGGGTACTCCCTCAGGGCAGACTCAGAGGAGCAGAATTGCTGGGGAAAAGGGTGTGAACAATTGCTATGGCTTTGGATACCTATGGACCCATCACACTCCCACCAGCAATATAAGGATGCTCCTATCTCACTGCACACTTGCCAGCACTGTTTTGTTTTTGTTTTTGTTTTTTAATCTTTGCCATTTTGATGGGGAAGAGCTGAGATCTCTTGTTGCTTAAGTCTGCCTTTCTTTAAGGATGAGCCTGACTTTGACCAGCAGAGCTGGGAGGATGGGGAAGGACACAGAGAATAGGTTCAGGAAAGGCCTGGCCTGGCTCTGCCCCACACAGCTCCATGGAAGTGTCTGGAATGTTTAAGGGGCTTGCACAAAGCTGCCCCATGTCTTTGGTAACTTCTACTCTGTTATCTGGGCACTTCGAGCAGCCGTGACGCTGGACACTTCTACCAGGAGGGCGAGTGGCTGCATGAGACACAGTTTTGTTTGCCCCCAGAAAAATACAGGGAGTGAGAGCCCTTCTCAACCTCACCCACTCTGATCTGCTATAGCACAGACCCCATCTCCCCTAATTTTCTTAGTGAAAGAGGAGCCTACTTTCAATCTCCGTGAGAAGGGAAGTATGGTGAGGTGAGATTTGGGAATAAGAAATTCTTGGGAATATAAGCATAACCAATGGACCCAAGACACTGTGTAGGGGGTGGGTAGGGGAGGTTAGGAGAATGTCAAGGGGTGGGGGGAAAGGAGACATATGTAATACTCTTTGTAATACTTTAAGCAATAAAACAAAATTTAAAAAAAAAGAAATTCTTGGCACATGCCTTCGGGACACAGGACTTTATAAACCACTGGAGGGAGCAAGGATTGGTTCAGTTCTTTTGAAGGGCAGCAGGGTAACATGGCTCCAGTGGTAAAGTATGAATACTCTTGAAATCAGCAATTTTACTTTAAGAATGTAGCTAAGAAAATAAAGAGATAAGAATGCAAAAACATGAGCACAGGGATGTGTATAGAAGAAAGTATTGTTGGCATTAGCAAAAAAAAAAAAAAAGAAAAGGAGATAATCTGTCTTCCACCTGCCTGAGAAGTAGAGGCACTTGCATGAGAAAGCATGTAGAAATCTGGTTTGAGGAAGGGGTTGATGCCAGCTAAGAAAAATCTGCCTGGAGAATATCTGGAAACATCCCCTGACCAACATCTAAGGGGAGCCCTTCCTCCCAGCTCATGTTAGGCAAAGCATGGCTGTGCCTAGTGTGGTCCGTCACCCAATGAGGGGAGGCCACTCTGCAACCCAAACAGGGGAAATAAGTCATTCAGCCAGGAAGGTGGGGGCCCTGTCAGGCAGCAGCCGCTCCTGGTGCCTCTCAAGCCAATCAAGTGGCCAGTAGGAGAGCAGGTATTTCATCTTGACCTGAGACCCTCCAATAGGGACTTGGGATATGTCATCATCAGACAATATCATGCCCCCAGCCCCCAACATCACCATATATCTTTCATGGGATTCAAAAGGTCCTAATCAGGGACCAGTCAGACTAAGTGACATATTGCAGGGAATAGGAAAAATATTAGAAAATATTTAATTTCAAATGACAGCAGGCTTGGAGAGGACACGACACGGATTCATTATAAAAAGCACATAGTGAGTGCCTGCCCTGTGCTGCGGTGAACAGGGCAGGAAACGTCCCTGTCATCATGGTGTTTATCTTCCTGAGTGGAGAGAAAGATAGCACACAGGGAAACAGGTCATAAATGGTGGGTATGGATTGAGCCGCTGCCCTGAGTGGGTGAACAGGCTGCTGAGGCAGTGACAGGGAGGGAAGGGCTCCTGGGGGAGTGGATTGTGAGCTGAGACCTGTGATGGGGACGTGCAGCTCTGCAGGGACGGTCATGCCAGGCAGAGGGCACAAGCACCAGCACAGAATGTGGGAGACGGGTGTGGGCTGAGGATCCCACAGGGCCTGCTTCAATCTATAACAACTAGGAATTATTGAAGGGTTTTAAAGAGGAAAGGAATGTACATATATAGTTTATGTTTTTTGCTATGCTTTTTAAAATCTGTACTTTTTAACCATTTTTGAATTTTTATTTTTTAAATTACAGTTGACATTTAATATTATTTTATATTAGTTTCAGGTGTACAGCATAGTGGTTAGGCATTTATATAATTTACGAAGTGATCCCCCTAATAAGTCTAGTATCCACCTGGCACATACAGTTATTACAGTATTTTTTACTATATTCCCTATGTTGTACTGTTTGTATTTTTAATTTACTGGGTATTTAAAAAATTGTGATATAATTGATATACTGTATCATTCACCCTTTAAAAATATTCAAGTCAGCCCTGCCCAGCATTGCTTAGTAGTTAGGGCGTTGGCCTGCCCTCAGACCAAAGGGTTGCAGGTTCGATTCCCGGTCAAGGGCATGTACCTGGGTTGTGGGTGCCTGCAGGAGGCAACCAGTCAATGTCTCTCTCATATCAATGTTCTTTTCTCTCTTCCCTCTCCCCCTCCCTCCCTTTCTTCCATTCTCTCTGAAAAATCAATGGAAAAATATCCTCGGGTGAGGATTTAAAAAAAAGGATTCAAGTCAGTTTTTTAAATATTCACAAGGTTGTGCAGCCATCACCTCTATCTATTTCCAGCACATTGTCATCACCCTAACAAGTAACTCCATATCCGTCCGCATTACTCCCCATTTCCCAATCCCCGCAGCCCCCTAGTAACCGCTAATTCACCCTTTTGTTCCCACGAATTTGCCTATTATGGATATTTTATAGAAATGGGATCATACACTTCATGGCCTTTGTGACTGGTTTCTTCCACTTAACATGTTTTCAGGTTCATCTACATTGAAAGCATGTATCAGTACTTTGTTCCTTCTTACGACCAAATGACATTCCACTGTATGGGTTTACCACGTCTTATGTATCCTCTCCCCAGCTGATGGGACATTTGGGTGGTTTCCACATTTTGGGCTATTACGAAGAATGCTGTGAGTATTAGGGCGAGTCTTTTAAGGGACACGTACTTTCTTGAATAAAGCTCCCTGGATGCTGCGAGCCTTGGTTAATTTCCCGAGTTCAGGAAAAGTTGATACTGACAATTTTTGCCACAGTTTTCATTGCTTGTATGGAGAGGATTTTTGGAAATCCTTACTCTGCCATTTTGCCGATGTCACTCTTGATCATTCATTTTAAACCCTGTATGAGTATTTGATGAATCAAAATGAATTGAATTTTAAAGGTAAGTGACACTGGGGTTTGTCTTTTAGATCATTGCTATGGTCAGCAAACATCACCTGACTCTGTTTTTTAAACTTGTTTCCAATGGGCCAAATGTTGAATGAAGTAAGGGACCATCTAAGCAAATTAGACCCTTACTCAGCCTCTGGATAGGGCTTCAGGGTTGGAACAGCACAAGTGTGTGTTTTGGAAAGATGGCAGGGTTACTGTAGGAAAAGCTGCTGGGGTGGGGATGACTGTGAGATGGTGAGAGCCCTTGGCTGGTGGGTAGAGGCAGGCTTGTGGCCCTGTCTGGCTGTGGGAACTTCTTCCAGGTCTCGAATGCCCAGCTTCATAATTCATTCTGGCCAGGGGTCCCCAGCAGCCCCCAGGGTACTCTGCCCTAGGAAGGCTGTGTGTCACTGAGTGATGGAGACACTTACATGTGATTCCTCACATCACAGCTTCTGCATGATTTTCTGTTGCGATAGATTGAGGATGGTGTCCTGCAGCAGAGGGAGGTATGAGCAGACCTCTCAGAGTCTGTTGCTCCTGGGGGATGGGGCACGAGTACCTGGGTATGCTCACTTCTTCTCCTAGATTGGCAGAAAGTAGATGTTATTCATGCACCTATGTCAGCTGGAGGAGCTGAAGCCAGAGCAGGGCCGGGACCATCTCAGCTCCCCACTCGCCCGCTTCTAAGTCCTCAAAAGAGCTATCTGTGTTCCGTTTTCTAACTGGCTTGTGCCGTAGATGGCCTCATTGCAGGGTGGAGTTTATCCAGGATCCATATTGTTTTACCAATTGCAGAATTCTAGCTCAACTAGAATGTAGAATTCTAGCTCTACTAGAGGTAAATGAGAGAAGAGCTCAGGTTGACTGAGATGGCTGGGGAATATGAGGGGCCACCCTTAGGAGCTAAGAGGATCTCAGGCTGTACTTAAAGGGAAACAGTGTCTAGGAGGGAGGTGAGTGTTCTCTGCACTCGGGCTGCACAGGCACTCCTGGGATTGTGTGACTTGGAGTATGTCTAGGGTGGGGAGGGCCACCTGAGAATTGTATTGTGTTAGAATAAGTGAAGGATTTGGGGCTGTTCAGCTGAAGGACAGACTCAAGGGACCTGGGCATTGTTTGCAGATCTCTAATGGGCTGTTCTGGGACGGGAAAAGCAGATCTGTGAGGCTCCCAAGGGCAGAGTTGGGCCCAATGGGGGAAGTTTCAGGGAGGTAGCCTTAGCCAGCATTGGAAAGGCCTCTATATCAGGCTGTGTCTACGCAGGGGCAGGGGCGCTTGGGCCCATGTGTAGGTAGTGAGTCCCCAATCAGTCCTAAGGGGCCAGGTCAGTAGAATTCTAGAAAGAGTTTTGCACAACTGCCAAAACGATGCTCTCTCAAAAACATGCTGGAACTGGCCGGGTCACTGTGTCTTCACTTCTATCCCTCCTTCATTCCAAATCTCTGAAGGGAAGGTCCCTTCCCCCATTTGCATAAATGAGAAGTCAAGCACTTTCCTAGATGCCTCCCCTTCCCTCTTCATGCCAGTCAGTCAGTCAGTCACCTGGTCTTGTCCAAGACAGCCTCAAGATATCTCTCACATCTGCCCCCTTTCTCCAAGCCATCGCTGCTGTCTTAACTCAGATCTTCATCATTTCTTGTCCTGGCCTTTGTTACAGCTTCTGGTCTGTCCAGGCCATTTTAACTGATCATCCTTAAGTGCAGACAGATCATGTTGTCACCTTTTTGAGATATTTGCCCTCCCTTCACAGCCTCAGGAGAAAGCATAGACACCTTGACATGATGTTTTACCCGACTCTCTGGCTCACTGTTCTCCCAGGTACTTCCTGCTCCAGCCACATGCCACTGCCAGCCTAGCCTTTGTTTATGCTGATCTTTTTGTCTAATGTTCTTTCCTGGTAGTTGTTTTTCATTAAGAGCAGTTTTAGGTTTACAGAAAAAATTGATTAGAAAATACAGAGTTCCCACATACCTCCCCACCCCAGTTTCCCCTATTATTTATATTTTGTATTAGTGTGGTATGTTTGTTACAACTGATAAACGAATAATAATACATTATCATTAAATCCATAGTTTACAGTATAGTTCACTCTTTGTGTTATACATTCTATGGGTTTTGACAAATGCATAATGACATGTATCTACGATTACAGTATCGTACAGAAGGATTTCACTGCCCTAGAAAGCTCCTGTACTCCTTCCAATATATCCCTTCCTTTAACCCCTCACAACCACTTTTCCTGCCTTTTTATATGTGAAAATCTATTCATCCTTTAGGGCAATAGTTCTCAACCTTCCTAATGCTGCGACCCTTAAATACAGTTCCTCATGTTGTAGTGACCCCCAATTTCATTGTTACAAATTGAACATAATTAAAACATAGTGATTAATCACAAAAACAATACGTAATTATATATGTGTTTTCCGATGGTCTTAGGCGACCCCTGTGAAAGGGTCGTTCAACCCCCAAAGGGGTCGTGACCCACAGGTTGAGAACCGGCTGCTTTAGGTTCTTATGTAGATTCTACTTCCTCTAGGAAACCTTCACTGATTCTTTCAGTTGAAAATATTTACTCTCTTCTCTTAATAATTGATAGCATATATGCCATGCCTATTCTGTCCTGGCTGTGATACCACTCTTCTCTCTTTTATACACCAACTCTGCTGGATAGATTTGAACTTACAGATGAAGAAACAGAGGCTCATTTATCCCAATGACTCATTTAAGGCCATACAACTAGCAAGTGTGAGGACTGAGTGTGAACCACGTTTTCTGCCTTCCAACCTGTCCAGGGCCCTTTTTGTTAAGTCCTTGACCTCATTCACTGTCTGCTTTCCCCTCTAGAGGAAGAACTTGAGATCAGGGCCATTTCCAATTCATTTCTGTGTCCTTACAACCCAGCACAGGTGCTTAAACAGATCAGGGAGTCATGATTAATGTGGAGGAATTGAAAAATATTTTTGTTCATTGGAATTCTAATGAACTCTAGTTGGAAGAGCTGAAAGCAAATCAGGATTCTTTGGGCCAGTGGTTCTCAACCTTCCTAATGCCGCGACCCTTTAATACAGTTCCTATTGTTGTGGTGACCCCCAATTTCATTGTTACAAATTGAACATAATTAAAGCATAGTGATTAATCACAAAAACAATATGTAATTATATATGTGTTTTCCGATGGTTTTAGGCGACCCTGTGAAAGGGTCATTCGACCCCCAAAGGGGGTCCCACAATCGCGACCCACAGATTGAGAACTGCTGCTTTGGGCGGTCTACAGAAAAAGGTACACTCTAGCTGACCCTCTGGAGCAAACTTGGTAATTTCAGTGAGGATCCCCTGGAGTGTGTATGTGTGTGTGTTAGTGCAGGATATTCATCCCCCTGCCATGTGCTCCCCCCTCCCCCCCACACACACATCTAATTCACTCTTAAGAGGGAAATGGGCTCCTTCCATCTCAGCCTGGAGAGGGCTGGAGAGGCCCCGACTTCCAGTTGGACTCTGCTGGGGATGGGCCAGGCCTGAGTGCTCACATGTGTGCACTTGAGCTCCAGTGCCTCCTCGTCTTCGGAGATCACACCACCAGATGCAGAGTTCTCCTCTCCACTAATGCAATTTATATGTCTGAGCATGAACAGAGGATTTGTGAGCCTTCGAGGCTGGGGCTTCGGAAATTACCTCACAGGCTGGGGCTGCTGGATGGAGATCTGGGGTTTTAGGAGACTTTGAGGGAATTATTTTCAAAGGTCCTGGCAGGAGGAAGAGGCATCTCCACCCAGATCCTCCCCCAGGCCCTTCCTCTGGTTCCTTTTAAAACACACCCGGTAAGACTTTCTGGTTTGACACAATGTGGCAGAACAAAGGTTCATTGACCAGATCGGCTGAACTGGGAGGTGGAGGGGAAGGACAGAAGGTCAGGCTTGGGTGCTCGTCCAGAATTGGGCACTTACTAGCTGGGAGTGTTCAGTGTTCAAAAGATTTTTAAATCTGAGCCTCAGTTCCCACCTGATGAAGCGGAGAAGGATAAATAACGTACACCAGGAGGTAGTGTCTCATACTGGAAAGGGCACAGGCTTTTGTGTCCAAAAGACCTTTGTGGGCTCAGTCAAGCTACTTAACCTCTCTGAGGCTCCTGTCTGTCATTTGTAAATTTTGAAATAATAACAGCTATCCTGCAGGATTGTTTTTGAGGGATTAAATGAGATAATGTGTAGAAAAATGCCCATAATCATGCCTGGTACCCAGTAAGGGCCCAATGATCTTTGGTTCCTCTCTCTCCTTAGTATGTGCCAGTCACTGTCTCCTGCCCCATCACAGGGCCTCAGCTTCTCACTTACATCTCCATCCAACCCCCATCCCCTCTCTTGACTGACAGTCATGAGTCTGTGACTTTCTCCCTACTTGCAGGGACCTACTTGTCTTCCACACCTGCCTGGAAAAGGCTCTTTTTGAACCCTTCTGACCATGTCATTTTCCTTTTTAAAAAACCTCCTATGACTTCCCTTTGCCTACAAGATAAAACCCAAACTCCTTATCACCTTCCACCTTTCCAGCCGTACTGTCTCTTGCTCTCAGCAGCTGATACGCTGCAATATCAGATCAGATCTGATGACTGCGGCTCCCGGTTTTGTTGTCCCATTTCTGGGTATCATTATTGATCTTTCTCCCTTCCAAGATTTTAATAACAAATTTTGAAAATGATGGTTTCTTCATCTATTTTAAGAAATACTTCTCTGGAAAAACAAATTAACAATTATTTTTCTTTATGCCTTGAGAGCCACCTGAGTTTGTCCACAGATTTGTCCCCTGTTTTCCTACGAGCCAGCTGTAGCTGTGGACTGATCAGAACATTCTGTTTCCTTGTAATTTCCTTGTGCGGGGTTGCAGGCCTGGAAAATGATAGATGCCTAAAATTGATCAGGGTAATCGATGCTACGTGAAGTAATTACACATGATGAATGTGTCATCTGCCAGATGTGAGTGTTGGCAATGGCTCGCTTGTTTATAAAACCCCTGAGATCCCATTTGTAACAGTGACTAATGTTTGCACACGGGCTGTTTGCTGTGTTTCAGAAATGACTATTTATTCGATATAACCACCTTTCTCCTTTAATTCCCCATTTATCACAAGCCTTGCTGCTCTTTCCTACATAACAAAATCAGGGTTTTATTCCATCTTCTTTCTCTTTGACCTCTGTGAAATATGGGGGTGTTTTATTTTGCATTTCCATCTGGCCTCCCGTCTCGTCTCTCCTGCTAATTCACAACTTACATGTTGCTGGTGTTCTCTCATGAGGCTCTGACGCCCCATTACTGCACCTACAATATAAACTCAAACCGCCTCGTGTGCCATTTCAAATCCTCTCCAATCTGGCCTCTACTGATATTTCCAGCCGAATGTCTTACCGAGGACCCCAGCACTGGACAGGGAGGTCCTTTTAAGTGACGGAAACCCAGCCTGACCAACTTACACCCACAAGGCTATTTTTTTTTGAAAGGTCCCAGCTTAGGACCCCTAACGAAGAAAGACCTCCCTGCACCTGCCCAGCTCTGGGGAACCCAAGGACTGGAACCAGGCTCTCCAAAACCATTAGTAACTCCCATTTCACCATTTCTGCTTTCCTCTCATTTCTGTCTGTCTTGTGTGATGGCTCCATTCTCTCCTGCAGACAGGTTTTTTCTGCATGGTGAAGAGTATGGCCACTGTCAATGTATCTCTTCAATGGAAAGCATGCCTCCTCCCGGCTGCACTGGGGGAGGGGCTCTGGAGCAGTCACTGTATTTGGGGCATCAGGAGTGATGACTGGCCCAGCTGGCATCGCTGGCCCAACTCTGTGGCCTGGGAGGAGAGGAAGGGGCAGTGTGGGCTCCTAGAAAAAGTGAGCATGGAAGTGTGTGCTGGGCACACAAAGCTATGGCTACCGTCTCTTCTCTCCAGACTAGCCACAGGGGGTGTTGATTCAGGTAAAGGCTTACGAACACCAGCTCTTTGTGCCAGGCTCCCGGCCCCTCCTTCACCTGAGCTCACAATCTGGCGGAGGAAACAAATACCCAACAGATCATTTTAATGCAGGGTGTAGAGTGTGACAGCAGAGACAGGCTCGGAATGCTGTCAGAGCCCAGGCAGGAGGCCTTGAACTCAATCCGCACAGTCAAGGAGAATTCTTGGAAGAGTGACAGGAATCCGAGTCTCCTAGAACAGCAGGAGTGAGCGAGGCGATGAGGGAGAGAGAGGCATTCCAGGTGAACAACAGTGTGAAGGTGTGAGACTACAGGTCTGTGCCCAGAACTTCCTGCAGCCCAGGAGGGCGAGGGCCCCTAATGGGAGGTGGAAAGGAGCAGGAAAGGTGGACGGGGCTCCCAAATGCCTTGGCCTTCGCTCCGGCCTTTCCCTTCTGCTTTCCACGCAGTGAAATGCAACTCAGCCTCCAGACCAAACTCTAAAGCTGCCCTGTGTTTTTGAATCCGGTCGCCAGTCGCAGCTTCCTCCGGGACTCTGCAGCGCCTGTCAGGTGTCTCTGTGCTAGACTTCTGTTCTGCTTTGCTTTCAGTTATTTATTCACACATCTGAGGTCCTTTACCACATCAAACAACGCTCGAATGCGGGAACCGTGCCCTAAACGTCCTTCTCTCTCACACAGCCCCGCTCAGCATAGGGCCTTGTTCAGTGTTCAAAAAAAAATTGTTGAATTGTGATCACTCGGCTAATTGGATGTTTTTGCCCCCTTGGGAGCAACTAGCAACATGATATTGGTTTCATGTAGGTAAAAAGAATTTTAAAAAGTATCTATCAACATTTTTTCAACATAGCCAAGTTTCGTTTTTTTACCAAAATAAAAAGAGCTTTATGGATTTTACTGATTATACAGTTGTTAAATATGCACATAGAAACTGTAAGTGATACATAAAAGCCTAAGAATCTAAAACAGCACAAGATACCGTCTCCCTCTCCTAGAGGCAACCAGTGTTACCATGTCAGATAACAACCGTCCAGACGTTCTCTATAAATCCAACTACAATATATAACTAAGAAGGTAGTCCAAAATGCAACATAAACTAGCCTTCAGAGTACTATGTTCAAAAGAATTTAACAGTTGAATTAAATCTGCTTC
>NW_006286678.1:3711443-3718364 GCF_000327345.1 Myotis davidii | reverse complement strand
ATAATCTAAACGAGTTCTTGATGTTCCCTGAGGAATTCAACAACCACTCGATATTTGCTGCAGTAAGTTCTCCCGGAGTGTTCTCTCTTTCTCTCTCAGATATAACTTACATACCATAAATTCACCCCTTTAAAGTATACAGTTCAGTGGTTTTCAGTATATTTTACAGATTGCACACCTATCTAAATTCGGAACATTTTCACTCCCCCAGAAAGAAATCTTGTATCCATTAGGCCTCACTCTCCATTCCTCCTCCCCTTAGCCCTTAGCAACCACTAATCTACTGTCTGACTCTATGGCTTTGCCTATTTTGGACTTTTCCTATAAATGGAATCATATACTATGATGCCTTTTGTGTCTGGCTTCTTTCACTCAGTAAATGTTATGAAGGGTCATTGTGTTGTAGCATATGTCAGTACTTTATTCTTTTTTATGGCTGAATATCACAGAGTATGGATATACCGTATTTTGTTTATCCATTCATCAGTTGATGGACATTTGGGTTGTTTCCACTTTTTGCTTATTGTGAATAATGCTTCTGTGAACATTCCTGTAAAAGTTTTTACCTGAACATATGTTTTCACTTCTCTTGGTTATATGACTACAAGTGGGATATATGGGTCATATGGGAACTCTGTGCTTAATTTTTTTAAAATCTTTTTTTATGCTTAACTTTTTAAGGAACTACCAAACTCTTTTCCATATCAGCTGCACCATCTTAAATTCTCATTAGCTACATGTAAGGTTTTTTTTCTTTTTGTTTGTTTTTTAATCCTCACCCAAGTTATTTTTCCATTGATTTTTAGAAAGAGTGGAAGAGAGAGGGAAAGACAGAGAGAAATATCGATGTGAGAGAAACACATTAGTTGGTTGCCAACTGCATGTGGCCCGACTGGCTATTGGCCTCCATGGTTTCTTATAAAAAATTAGCTAGTGATCACAATGGGGCTCATTTTTGTACATGAGTTGTTTCTCTTTTGCTGCTTGGAAGATTCTCCATTAATCTTTGGCTTCTGGTAATTTGGTTATGATAAGTCTATATCTGGATCTCTTAGTGTTTATCATACTTAGAGTTTGCTGAGCTTCTTGGATGGGTGGATCCATGCTTTTCATGTTTTGGGGAAGTTTTTGACCCTGTTTCTTCAAATATATTCTTTCTACCTTTTCTCTCTCTTCTCTTCTTGGTACACCCATTGTGTGAATGCTGGTGTTCTTGATAGTATCCCACAGATATCTGCGGGTCAGCTCATTTTTCTCCATTCTTTCAAAATTCGCCTTCTTCAGATGGATGATCTCCATTGAACTATCTGCAGGTTTGCTGATTCTCTCTTCTGCCTGCTCAGTTCTGCTGCTGAGCCCCTCTGGTGAATTTTTCATTTCTGCTATAGCACTTTTCAACTCCAGAATTTCTATTTAGTTTATCTTTATAATTTCTATCTCTATTTTAAAAATATGTTTTTATTGATTTTTAGAGAGAAAAGATAGGAGATGGATAGAAACATTGATGAAAGAAAACCACATGGATCAGCTGCCACCTGCATGCCCCCTATTGGAGATCAAGTCCACAACCCAGCAACCCCGGCATGTGCCCTGACCCAGAATCAAACTAGTAACTTCTTGATTCATGGGTTGATGCTCAACGACTGAGCAAAACTAGCTGGCAATTTCTATCTCTTTATTGTTATTCTTTATTTACCATACACCATTCTCATACTTTTCTTTAGCCTTTAGATGTGTTTTCCTTGAGTTCTTTGAAAAGATTTGAAATAGCTGATTTAAAATGTCTGATTGTTTTTACTGATTGTTTTTACTGATTGTTTCCCCCTGCCCCTCGCCCCCCCGCCTCGTGTATGATACATTCCCTTCTTTCCCTTTGTGTGTCTTGTGTTTTGTTGTTGTTGAAAACTGAACATGTTTAATAATATAAAAAGAAATTCTGGAAATCATATTTTCTCCCCACCCCCAGAGTTTGGTATTGGTATTCCCTGGAGTGTGTTGAGACATGTTTTCTGATATGTCTTCATAGATATGATTGTTCTAACCCAGCCCAACTAGAGCTTTCACCTGTACTCTGACTCTCCCCTCTAAGTCTTCTAGGCAGCTTGGGCACCTCCAAACACTGGGATTTCTTGTTACCCAAGGCTCTTCTGTGTTTACTGTGATCAGCACATCTTCACCACACAAGGCACTTTGGATAGACTTCAAGACTTGACATTTGATTTGAAACTTTTTCCACTTTTGGCTTCTGTGACAAAGACTCTGTTCTCTCCCTGGTTCCATCTGCTCCTCTCTGACTCCTTACTGCCTTCATTATTTTGCTCAGGGTTTGCTATATTCTCATTTCCCTCTCTTTCCTCTCTACTTTGCAGAGTTTATCTATTCTTACTTCTTCAACGGTTTCCTTTGTAGCAGCTTGGTGAAGGCGAGTTTGCTAAGTCCTACTCAGATCTCATTTCCTGTCCCTGACTCAGTCAACTTGGCTTCTTCCCCTACCTTGTAGCCTAGACCAGTGGTCGGCAAACTGTGGCCCCATGAGTGTGGCTCTTCCACAAAATACCACTTGCGGGCTCGCACGCACAGGGCGATTGAAACTTCGTGGCCACACTTAAGGGGTCAAAGAGCCGCATATGGCTCGCGAGCCGCAGTTTGCCAACCACTGGCCTAGGGTATGAGTGCTGATATACAGATTTATTCTCTTTATTGGCATCGCTTCTACTTCTGTGTTCCCTTAGTCTTTTCGGAGAGTCTCTGCCTTCTGTCTGTTCTATTCCATCTCAGCCTTTACGTTGATGATTAGTAGGACCTTTCTAAAGCACAAATCTGAGCTTGTCATTCCCCCGATGAAAAACCTTAAATGGCTTCCTAGCTCTCCATGATAAAAGTTATTTCCTTAGCCTCCTTTTGTAGGCTCCCACACCCCTCTACAGTCTGATCTCAATCAGTTTCTCTACTTGGCTGTTTCTGAAGGGATGACCCCTTCTTTCTCTTGCTTATTCTAGTTCCTCTGCTTGGAGTTGAACCTTTCCCCACACATCTCTGTCTATTGAAATCCAGTTCACCCACCAGGCCTCAGATCAACCATCACCTTCTTGGGAAGCCTTTCTTGATCTCTTTGTTCAAAGCGAAACCCTGTTGCTTCTGCATTTCCATAGAATATTATTTATTCAGCAGAGAAGAGTCATTTTCTTTCTTCTTCTCATTATAATAAAGGCAAAGACAGTGTCTAATTTAGGTCAGACGCTTGGCACATAGGTAGTGCTCAGTAAACATTTGTTGAAAAGGGAATGATTTTTCTCCCTGGGTTTCTGGCTTTAGACTCCATCCCCCACCAAGCTATTTGAGAGATCCCCTCCAATTCACCTACCATAGATTGATCTTCCTGAAGGGTGGCTGGATTCATCTACTGCCAAACCCAACTCATGTTCATCTAGATTTAAACAAAGGAGCAGGAAGCAGTAAGAATTAGTGCAAGATCCTAATCACTGAACACAGAGATGCCTGCTGGCACAGGGCTCTCTGGTGGAATTTCCAGCCAGTCCACAAATGCAAGTGGTCAGTGATGCCCACAACTAGTATTCACATTGGCTGAGCTAGAGAATAGGAGCATCTGGGTCCTTTCCAATCCTGGGTTGTCAGACTGGAACTGGGGTTCAAGATCAGTGTGTCCCAACCTCCTGATTTTGTAGATGGAAGAAGGCTTCCTAAGATCACCCAGCAAGCCAAAGCAGAGCTGGGGAAGAAACCCAGGGCTCCCATTCCCAGGCCTGGGCTCCCCCCTCTCCACCAGGCCCTGGAGTTTTGTAAGAATTGTAATTTCTAGATGTCTTGTTTCATGAACACTGATTTTCCTAGAGCTGAATTAACAAGACCTTTAAATTGGCACCTATCTTTTAATTTCCACGTACAAAACTACAATGAATAGAGAAGGAGTGGGGAGAGAGAGGAGAGGCAGAGAGATGAGAGAAGATGGAGACAGGGGAAAAAAGAAAGAATGAGATAGGGATAAAGAATGCAACAGAGGGACAAAAGGAGATAGAGTTGAAGAAATTTCAAAGACCAACAGACAAAAAAATATAATAATAAAAGATATCAACTGAGAGACAGAAGGAGGTGGACAGTTGTAAGAGAGACAGGAAGCAGAGATGGAGGAAGACTACAAGTACAGACCCTCTCTACACTTCCCATCTCTTTCTGCTCCAGCCCTGGGAAATGCTTCAAAAATGATGCAGCGGTTGCTCCTCTTGGGTTTTCTGAGGCTCAAAGGATGACATAGCCTCAGAGGACTTTGTCCCAAGACTTGCTTATTGGGGGCTGGAGCTTCAGCTTTTCTGATGGTGTGTGAGCTGCAGCCGTTTTGTGTGTATGAGATGGAATTTTGAGAAAACTGTTGGGATTTATCCAGTAGCTTCTCCCAGGTTTCCTGAGGCTGCTACAGAAAGAGCTCATCAGGGCAGGGACATCAGGAGCTTTGGCCCTGGTTTGGGAGTGCCTGGCTGGAGCGTGCAGGAAGAGCCAATCAGTGATTCTCATCATTGATATTTCTATCTCACCCTCTCCCTTTCTCTCTGAAATCAATAAAAATATATTTAAAAAGCAATGAAGTTCAAACATGTGAATCTATTTACATTACATGCCACAAATCATTGTGGTGGAGCTGACTTTCTTTCATGGACATTCTGAGGTTGTCTTCTTCATTCCTTTACTTATTCATTTATACACTAGTTCATTTACTTGTGTATCTAACCAGCCAGTCATTCATATACACATGTTTAGGAGTGGTCATGGGGTGGAGGTGGATGGCATTGGTGGTGGTGGTGGTAGTAGCAGGAAGTATTTTTTTGTTGTTGAGTGGTATTGATGAGTGCGGGCTATTGTGGTGATGCTGATGTGTAGTGATGGTAGTGGGTGGTCATGATGGTGGTGATAGGTTGGTGCTATTGGTGATGATTGGTGGATGGTGGTAGATGGGTGTTTTTGTTTTGTTGGATGTATTGATTGGCAGTGGTGATTGTGGTAATGTTGATAGGGTAGCTGTGTGATGGTAATGGTGGTTGTGGTGATGATAATAGAGGTGGTGGTAATTTTGGTGCATGGTGGTGGTTGGTGATAGTTGTGCTGTGAAAGGGAGAATATTGGCGGTGTTTATGGGGGTATTGGATAAAGGGAGATGGCAATAAAGACAAATCACCCAGTTTGGTCCTCAGTGCACTCTTAGGCTGGTTGGGAAAGAGGTATAATCTAGGCACAAACTGTAACTGCAGATAGATGTACAATGCTCAGGGATGTGGGAGAGGGAAAGTGGAGAGCTTTGGGGGTTGGAAGAGGTAAAGGTTCTCTCTGGTTGGCGATTAGGAAGTTCTTCCTGGACCCTGAAGGGCAGGTGGCCAAAAGGAAAAAGATCTATATAAAATTAACAGTCTTCTATTTGTTTTTTTTTTTATATTTGTTCTACTTGCTAACTAAACAGAATTAAGAAGTACAGAAAAGTACAAAGAAACAAAATTAATTAACTGAAATCTCACTTCCTTGACATAAAGATGGGGGTTGGGAGTTTCCTGACTCAGAAAGACATTCTCTTCCAGATGGAGGAAGCAGTGTGAGCGATGGAATGGAGGTGTCTGAGGGTAGGGATTGTTCCAGAACAGCTGGGCCCATCAGCAGAGGTGAGGGCCTTGCCCCCTCTGGGAGGAAGGGAAGTGGCATATGGGTGGTAGGTGGACACACATTCACAGAGTTGACCGGGATTAAGGTGGGGGTGGTGGTGGCAGAGAACTGGCCCTGCCTCTGTCTGCCCTTTGTCCTGTGATCCGCTTGGGTGAGCAGATAAGCTTCAGATCGTTGCGTTCTGTGTGTCCCTCCTGGGCAGTGTATTGAAGTGCGTCGATGCAGCCCACTGCGGAATCTCAATGAGCAAGAGAGATCTGGAAAGGAACAGGCTCATGTCCCCTTCCTCTTCTCCCTCTGGCACCAGCCTCCCCTTCTCGGCCCAGGAGCAGAGCCTCTCAGAAGCCCCAGCATTTGTGCTTACTGGTGAATCTGTGTGAGGCCAAAGGAGCATACTTGACAATGACCTTGGGGAAAAGACCTCTTTGGATCCTATTAAGACTAGAGGTTACCTGGAAGTTTTCAGTGCACCTTTAAGGCTTGGAGCCCCATAAAGATGATCAAACCCAGGTTTTTCCAGTCTTTCCTTTCTTGTTTATTTTTTAAGCTGTGGCATTCTTTTGTCAAGCAGCATCTTCAGTGAAAGTCCAATATGAACACCAACAAAAAGGAGGCTGCTTTGGTTGAAACAAAGGAAGAAGATTCTGCCTCGCTAGCCCTTGGTGAACTCACTCCAGGGCCTTAGATTGAAGTGTGAAATGGGGATGATCATACTTATCTTTCAGGACTGTTAGGAGGACGAAATGCGATGATGCATGGAAAGTCCCTGGGACTCCAGAATTCTGGGAGGCACTGAGGGCTTCCTCGCAGCTTGGGATTCACTCTGGGCTCTGGCACAGGGAGCAGAGCCTGGGAGTTGGCCCTGAAGTGCACCCAGGAAGGTAGATTGCCATTCTGAGAGTTGGCCCGGCCACCTCCTGCTCTGACAGGCAGCACTCAATCGGACACACTCTTCTTATCTCCCCAAGTTCCACTGCCATTGGAGGCGACCTCAGTGTCCCTGGACTTACACTTCACTTCAGCCCTGCAGTCCCAGGGTCGCCTTTTATAACAATAGTAGAGGCCCGGCGCACAAAAATTTGTGCACTCGGGGTAGGGGGAGGGTCCCTCAGCCTGACCTGTGCCCTCTCACAGTCTGGGACCCCTCGGGAGATAATGACCTGCTGGCTTAGGCCTGCTCCCGGGTGGCAGAGGGCAGGCCCAATCCCAGGTGTAGCCCTTGGTCGGGCTCAGAGCAGGGCTGTTTGGGGAGATGCC
>NW_006286678.1:3674309-3710218 GCF_000327345.1 Myotis davidii | reverse complement strand
AAACTGCAGGCTCAGAGGCCGGCAAGGCAGGCGGGAAGGTTGCAGTCCTCCGTCACTGAGGCAAGCAAGCCTCATGTTCAGTTTAAGCTGCCTGGCTGCCGGCCGCCAAATTGGCTGGCAGTTAATTTGCATATTGCCCCTGATTAGCCAATGGGAAGGGTAGTGGTTGTATGCCAATTACCATGTTTCTCTTTTATTAGATAGGATTAATAGCTAATATTTATGGCACTCGCTTCCTACCAGGCACTGTTCTCAGGGCTTCACGTGTGTTATCTCATTTGATGCTCCCCGAACCCTTTTTGCACTTGAGGAAACTGCATCACAGAGAGGGTATGTGATTCATCCAAGGTCATGCATGTCATAAGTAGCAGAACTAGGATTGGACACTGGCACCATTGTGTCAGGACCCATGCCCACTGGGGCCATCCCCAGCCCTGAAATCTCAGCTGTCATGTCTCCTCCCTGCCCACAGCTTCCCTCTGCCCTGTGCTTCCACCTCACAGAGACTTCTAGGTCCTCTTTGTACCGTCCCCCATTTTCACTCAGTCTCTTTGTCCCATCCTGTCTTCACTCCTTTATCAACCCAAATCCTTGGACTTGTACAGGCAGCCTCACCAGCTCTCTGAAGCCCATGTCCTGCTCCTGTGTCTGGTGAAAATCCAGCTTTCCCTATCTGGAATTAGAAGAAAAACATGTTTGAAAGCTGGCTGATTTGGAAACTTCTGGAAGGTCTGCCAAAGTATTATTCTGGAGAAAAATGCTCCTTTGTTTGAAGAAGCTTCTTCAAGAACCTTTAAGTAAGACACAGAGGATGGGTGGGGCTAGAGTGGGCGAGCAGGAGCCATCAGAGGAGGTTACCTCCAGGTCGCAGCCTCACGCACCCTGGGGGCCCATCCACATTGACCCCTCCTGCCCAGGGACAGCCTCAGCAGGGCTCTCCCTCTGGAGTATGCAAGGGAGAGGTATGCTCCTACCTTAAAATCCTCACCCACCTATAGAATGCATTCCAGAGTCCTTGCCTTGGACTCAGGCCATATGCAACAGGCCCCTGCCTCTCCCATAGCTCTTTACCCATCAGGATCACACCACACCATCCACACTAGCTTCCCACCAAGCACAATCCAGCCTCAACATCTGCCTTTGCGCTGTGATCTCCTGCTGGACTGTGCACTCCTAGAGATCCAAACAGCCTGCTCCTTCATTTCCCCCAGCCTCTGCTCAAATGTCACCTCCTCAGAAAGGCCTCCCCTGACCTGCCAGCTCAAATTGCACACTGTTGCTCTCTGTCTCCTCACTCTGCTTAAATTTCCTTCATAGCAGCAATCATTACTGATGTCAAAGTATAATTTCCAAAGAGCAAAAAAGCATGATTCCCACCCATGCATCCAGTGGGATGGGTCAGTGCTTTATTCAGGTCATTAGTATGAGAATCAGCAGAATGACATAGCTGGTCAAAGTGGGTCTGAGAAGCCCATCTATAGAGTCAATGGAAAAAGAGTGCTGGAATAAGACTGCAAAGTTAGACACCAAATTGGTTAATGTCCTATAGCACAATAGAATGGTGGCCTTTGGGTTATCTTTTCTTCTAGACAGAAATCATTTGCATCTGTGTGGGACAAGAATCATTTGCAGCTATCAATCTTCTTTAAGTTAACATTTCACTTCTCAGAGGCTGGGCCCTAATCAATAGCAAATAGTAAGTCAAACGAACAAAATTGCTCTCCTAGAATGGCACTGTCCAAAAGGATTTTCTACAATGAAGGAATGTTCTAGATCTGTGTGCCCGCCAATATCAGAGCCCAGCCTCATGTGGCCAGTCAGCTCTCAAAATGTGGTTGATGTGCCTGAGAAACAGAATTTTAAATTTACTGTTTACATGAAATTAAATTTCAGTAAAAGTAATTGATATATGAACTATATTATACTTATGCATATACTAAAATAATATGTAATTTAATATAACTAGAATGTAATGATTTAATATGGTACAATATAAATAGTAAGTAGATATATAATTTGTTGTATTAAGCATATTTCATTAATTTAATATAAGCTTAATAAGTTAAATTTAAAGTGCCCCATGTGGCTAGTTGGCTACCCTATTGGACAGCACAACCCCAGGAGGTCAGGTGACAAGTAGGCAGCTTGTTAGACAATGCTGTAGTTGCAAAGGCCTTTTTTCCATGTTTTGAATAAATTTTCTGGACTGGTATCATATTATATGTTTACCTGTTTGTTGTCTTTGGTCCCAATTAGGAAGCAAGCTTTGTAATAGCAGGAACTTTGTGTTGCTCTCTGCACGTCCCCAGCACTTAGATGGGGTGCCCGGAGCTTGGCCAGTGCAGTCAGTGACTGTTGAGTGAAAACATAAGCACAAGGAGGCCGGAGTCTTACCAGAAATCAAACCATTGGTGAGTTTGGCTGATGAGCATTAGCAAGTATGATGCCTGATGTTTCAGTTTAAGTGGTTTTCTTATTCTGTAAAGTAATTCCCTGCTGTGAACCTCCAACCTGCAGTGCACATATGTGGCTCTGGTTTATGGTTCGGGAGGGGTGGGGTGAAGTGTTGTAGGGATATGTGAGGCTTGCAGGGTGAAATGTTGGGGGTGTGGAAGGATGGAGCTAGGTGTCAACATATAGAGCCAGAATGGACAGAGGACTCCCCGGGGGAACACAATTGCTTCCTGGGGATCCTCAGCTTATCAGGGAGATCTTCAACTTACCAGGGAGAACCTCAGGTACCCCATAGTTAAAGAAAGTTAGATCTAGCTATTTACTTTGGATAGTGTACTAGTCAGAGTAGATGACCTGCAGTAACAAACAGCCCTACAATCTCAGCACTTGAACATAGCAAGTTCCCAGGAGAGGTTCCTGGCCTTAGTGGGCATTATCTAGTGGGGGTAGATCCAACTGTTTGTCTGTTTACATAGAGTGGCCTGGGACTGCACAACTGCCTCTTAGATCCTGGTGTCTCACCTCATGCTGTGCAGAGGACAGACCTGGGTCTGGAGAAGAGAAGGGACTGCTTAGAGCACGTAGCAGGCAGTGGCAGAGCTGGGCCTTGAACAAGGGGCTCCTGATTTTCCATTAAGGATTCCCCCAAAGCCTCCTTCAAATATGCTTGCTCTTTGGACCTGTCCCCTGGTCCTCCTGCCCTTTCCCCTGCCATCAATGGGGCTAAAATGAAGCGGGAGGAGGAGAAGTGGTGGGCTTTGAAGAGATGTCTTCTAGGCTATAGGAACCTTTATTTATGAGGTCCCATTTTCCAGGCATGCCCCCCGCCCCCCATGTCACCGTGCTATCTGAAGTGAGGGGGCTTACGCAGGTAAGCTGGAGTCCCAGACTGCTATTTGGCTACACACCCCTGATATATGTGCTGCACTCTCTCCTCCTACCCCTGGGGATTCCCTGTTCCATCTCCCTTTTCATCTAACAGGAATCTACCTGCATCAGAGTTGGAGGGGTCCTTAGAAATCATCCAACCCCTCATTTGCAGCTGGAGAAAGAGACCTGGAGAGGGGAGGGGCTTACACTTGGCCACACAGCCGGTTGGGGCAGAGCTGGAACTAGAGCCCAAGGCTTCTGAACCAGCCAGGGGTTTTCCCGTGCTTCAGGCTGATTCTTGCCTATTATCTTATCTTGTTTCATCTTGTCTCATCTCATTAAGGATCAGGGGCTGGAGAGGCAGCACCGAGATGGGATCTTCAAATCGACTTTAGAACACTCTTGGTTTGTACAGTGTATCATCTGAGACAAACACTCCCCGCACCTAAGCCTGGGAGTGCACACCACCCCGGCCTCCCTCCTAGTCACCCTCCATTGGCCAGGCTGTCTGTGGGGTCTTAGGACAAAGTCTGGACAGGGAAGAGGTAATAGTGAGTATACCAAGGAAGATGGACAGGAAGCAAACTATTAGGATAGTCCTTTAGGATTTAATGGAATTCTCTAGAAAGGAAGGTAGAGGGAGATTGGAGCAGGAGAAGAAGCAGAGGCAATAGCTGAGGCATCTTGTTGTCCCAGGAGAATGAGGGGGTATAACAGGGACCCTTCCTACAGGGGGTCTTTCCAAGCTTGATTTCAGGATTCCTTACAACAAAGGCAAAACTCTGAATGCACTTGGTTCACTCAGTCAGGATTCTTTTGATTAAATCCAACTCACATGTCAGGTCATGGAAGAGAGGAGGTTATTGGGAAGACACTGGGCTTTCCCATGTCACTAAACACCAACAGATCATGTTTCTGTTGACTTCAGGGGCATAGCAATTCAGTGCAGCCACGACCCTCCTCCCATCTTCCATCTCTGCTTATCTGCGTGTCAGCCCCATTTTCTAATGGCTTCTTCCGTATTAGGGGACACAGGGATGACCAGTCTCCAGTGTCCCACAGCTCAGAGCTTTGCCCCAAGAGACGGATGGTTCCTTTTTCCTGAGGTCCAATTGAGGGAATCCCTGGAAGGACTTAAATGATCCTGGGTTGGGTCAGATGCCCACTCATGGCCTGAACCACGGGGAGAATAGACAACCACAGGGAGCCAGCGAGCCTCCTTCCAGGAACCCACTCGGGTTGATTTCCCGGGATTGCTTGTTGATGTCTCTTCTATGCCACACCCTGTCGGGGCTGAGCTGCGAGCAGCCTTGACTTTAGGGTGATCACAGGAGCTAAGCACAAGGCAGGAAGGGCCCCAGGCCTAAAAGAGAGACAGACATGGTGCTCTGGGATGAGAGTGGTTTTAGAATCAGCTACAGAGAGCAGAATGTGCGAAAGCTTGGAGGGAACCGTGAGCCTCTTGCACAGGGTAAGTGGCGGGTGATGAGGCTCATGAGCAAGGCTATGAGCTCCGGATTTGTGCTGGAGGCAGCAGGGGGCCAGAGGGCAGGGAAGGGACCCAGTCAGACCTGTGCTGTGTCTGGCAGGGGGTTGCTGAGTGGCTCTGGTTTAGGAACTCCCCTCTCAGTGATGTGTGGAGAGGAGCTGAGATTGAAGTCAGAATACCTGGTGGGGGTGAAGCTTATTCCAGGGTGGCCTCAGCACTCCAGACACAATTATGGAAAAGCTATTATTAGCATAATTGAGCTCCTTTGTTCTTGTGCTATTTCTCCATGGGAGCCGGGAGAGAGACAGCACTCCTCAAGCAAAGGGGAAAGGGATTGCTCTGTAAAAACAGTTCATTAGCTGAAGAAGCTGCTTTTGAGTGAATTCTAACATCTCCGTAGCTTTCCTTCCCTGCTTCTGGTCCTCGAGCTGGCTGCTCTACCATCAGCTCCGCAGTGGTGGCCAAACCTGTGGTGAGGAGGAAGCTCTGGGCAGCTTGGCTGGTGACAGGGGACCACCGAGGCTCTGAGGAGAAGGGCAGAGAAGGGTCAGACACGTGGCCTCCCCTCTTGGGGATTCTGGGCCTCTCTCCTGGCGTCAGGATAAACAGAGCATCTTCCTGAAATATCTGTTGTTACCAAAGAGTTTGGAAGAGAAAAATCATGTATCATTTTTATATTAAAATCAGATGGATATATTATGGAGTAGAACTGCCATGATGCATACTTAAAAATTGGTAAAATACACCTAACATAAAATGTATAATCTTAACTATTTTTACGTATTCAGTTCAGTAATGTTAAGTATTTCACATTGTTGTGCAACCTTGCAAAGCAAAACTCTGTACCCACTAAACAATAACTCCCCACCCTCCCTCCGTCTAGTCCCAGGTCATCACTATTTTGTTTTCTGTCTCTATGAATTGGACTACTCTAGGTATTCCATGTAAGTGGAATCATAATTATTTGACTTTTTATGTCTGGCTTGTTTCATTTAGCACAATGTCCTCAAGATTCCACGTTGTGCCATGGAAAAGGATTTCCTTCCCCTTTAAGGCCGAATAATACCCCGTTGTTTGTATTGGTCACATTTTGCTTATCCATTCATTCATCTGAGGACCCTTTGGGTTGTTTCTACCTTTTGGCTCTTGTGAATAATACTGCTGTGAACATGGGTGTACAGATATCTCTGAGAAGTTCTGCTTTCAATTCTTTTTTAAAATACGTTTTTAGAGAGAGGGCGAGAGAGAGAGGTTCCCTGTAGGCCCCCACTGGGGATCGAGCCCACAGCCCAATTATGTGCTATGACCCGTTCGATTCCCAGTCAAGGGCACATGCCAGGGTTGTGGGCTTGATCCCCAGTAGGGGGCATGCAGGAGGCGGCCAATCAATGATTCTCTTTCATCGTTGATGTTTCTATTATCTCTCCCTCTCCCTTCCTCTCTGAAACCAATTAAAAAAGTATTTTTTTAGAAAGAGTCAGAGCATTAGGCTCAGAGATGGGGCAATACCTTCCCCCCTGGGGCTACCCAGAGGGTAGCTTTGTGGAGGAATGCTATCAAGCTGGGGGGTGAAGGTAGCGAGGTAGAGGGAAACGGTATTAGGGGAGAAGGCCACACCTGAGCAAAGGCCTGGAGGAGCGGCAGTTTGTTTGAGGGAGCCATTTGTTGAGGAGACAGGAGAGGGTTTTCCTCTTACCTGGACAGAGCAGGTCTGAGGGATTCCAGTGGCTTGGGACTTACCCTCACCCTCCTTGCCCCACCAGCCAAGTTGCCCTTCCTTTAGGCCAGGGGAGCCAGTGTTCGGTTCCTTCTCCAGACTTCTCCTCTGAGTGTGGCCCTGCCAACTACCCCCTTTTCTCCAAACTCTTCCCATGCCTTCCTGACACCTGCCTCTATTGATTTTTCTCCTCTTGTCAGACAGTCTCTCCTGTCTTCTCTGATTCTTCCTTCAGCTCCTGAGTGTTTCTCAGGGAGAAAACCTGGCAGCTTTCAGCGTGATGTCTTCGTGCAAACCTGCCATCTGGATCCCAGGGACGGGGCTGTCAGCCTTGATTGCTGGAGCCCCCAGAGGAACCCCCTTTGTCCTCTGGCCTCCCTTGCCCTAGATAAAGCAGCAACTGCTCTTTTCTGGCTGCGGTAATTGATTCAAGCTCCCAAAGGCACCTGGCCATCCAGTTAAGAGGACAGTACCCGATGGCTTCAGGCAGAGGTGTCAGGGGTCCTCCTTGCACCTGGTCTTGTGATAGAAACAGAGATGAGCCTGCCTGGCCCCTGCACTCCAGGAGGACAGCCAGATGTGGGAAGAGGCAGTCACAGTCCTGTGATGGGCGGTGTGGGGACCGTCAATCCAGCATCAGGGCAAGACTTCACATAAACCTGACAGCCTCGCTGGGGAGATGAGAACACGAGCCGAAAGCAATCTGTTCTCAGAGGCATCAGAGATAAAAACAAGTGCTTTATGCATTGAAAGAACAGGACACTTTTTTCCTACTTGAAGATGAAGGTGGCACAAAGACTTATTGGATGAAGCAGAGTTTGAGCCACGCCCTGGGAAGGTGGAAGCAGGATGAGGTGGAGATAGAGGGGCTAGGGATGAGGATGAGTGGGGCCCCGGGACAGGAACCTGTGCACTGATTCTGAGGAATGGCATGGATTTGGGATGGCTGAGCCTTTTGGTGATGGGGAGTCACTGAAGATGCTTGAGGAGTGGAGTGCTGGGGTGGGAGGAGGGCAGTGATCGGCACGGCCATTAGCTAGAAGTATTAGGTTTGGGAAAAGTGAAATCCAATCTGTATGGACTCATTAAATGATTTCTGGGTCAGCAGAGCGGGAGCAAGTCTAACCTTTTAAAGCAGTTGCTTGAGGCATCGATGTCCAGCTCCTGCTCAGCTGATTCTCAATCTTTCTAAAGATGTCATTTTAACCTAGTTTCCTCAGGCTTGTACAATTGAATATTTGATGCTTTAAAAATTGAATTGGAAACTCTCAAACAAGGTAGAAAGAGCCGTCATTTCAAGAGGAGTGGATGAGGTCACCTAGGGAGACTATAGAGAGGTGGACGCAAGTTCCCGACAGGAGGACGGGCCAGCAAGTTTTCAGGAGCCACGAGAGGTAGGAAGGGTCCAGACTAAGCCACGCCCCAGAGGAGACATGGTGTTGTGATGCCCCCAGAGAGCTCCAGTGAATGGGCAGTGGAATTCTGTCTGTGCTTTAGCCAGAGAGGGGTGGGATGGAAGCCAGCTCTGAGGGGCTGTGAAAGGAATAAGAGAGCCTAGGAGCCAGAGGGGTTGTTGAGTTTTTGGTTTGTCTTAATGAGGAGACACCGATTGTGTGTTAGTGCTTAAGGAAGAGGCTGAAGTTTGGGGAGAGGAAGGCGACCCTGGAGAAGATGGGCAAGGGCAGGAATGAAGGCCAGAGGCAGGAGGATTACCTTTGTCACCAAAGACACTCTGCACACATCTGTGCTGCCTGCAGAACACACATTCTGCCTTATCTTTTCGTTTTGGTCACTTAAGATAATACCATACGCATTTCCCATTTGCCACACAGTATTCACACTTACCTTTTAAAATCAGTTCTTCAATTACAAAAGTAACACATGTATATGGTAAAACAAAATGCAAACAATTCAGAAAGGAATTAAAGATGAAAGTAAAGGTCTTCTCCATTTTCTTCCAGCCTGCCTTTTCCGATGTTAACTGCTTTTTATAGTTTCCTTGGGAATTCTTCCCAAAACTTGTAACGCATATATGTGTATATATGCATATATTTTAAAATAGACAAGTAGGATCTGACAGTGTTCTGTTCTGCACCTTGCTTTTTTCACTCGATACTGTATCTTGGAGATACTTTCTTATTAGCATAGGGAGAGAGTGCTCATTCTGTTTCAAGAGCAGGATGGTGTGTGGAGATGGGGCAGGATTGTTAAACCAGGTCTATATTGGCATGGAGTTGTTTCCACTCTATTGCCATTAGAAGTGATACTTCAATGTGCCTTTTATCCCATTCATCTTTGTGCCCAGGGGGAACTATTTTTGTACATTAAATCCCTAAGAATGCAATTATTGGAGTCAACAACAATATATACATTTAAAGAGGATGCATAGTATTACATGGAATTGTTGGGCTGTATAAGAGCATATATATTTACAAGTGTGATAATTGCGGACACATTGCTCTTCAAAGAAGTTTCATAAATATTAATATTTCAAAATTTGGGTAGGAGATATACCAATGTTAATTATATTACTGCCTGTATTTTTCTATATGCTTGCTAGTTTACACACATGCATAATAGGTTACAACATGTACACTCCCATGAACAGTAAACGAGCATTGCCCCCCCCTCCCCCATTTTGCCAATAGGACATGAACAGAATTTTAAATCTTTGCCAATCTGAAGGGGGAGACATAGTATATTTCTATTGCTTTAATTTGATTTATTTAATTATGGGGATGTCTGATCATGTTTTCAGTGAATTGCTTTTTCTATTGAGTCACATTTCTCGAACGCCTACAGAATATTTCATTTTATGTCTGTATTCTCATTTACTTAACTATATTTTTGTGGGTTATTTATGCTGTTTCCAAATGACTGTGAGCATCTTTGTACATAAAGCTTTGTTTTCTCGTCTTCTTTTAAGCTTTTTTCTTTAGTGTTCCATTTCAGAAGATGAATTGCTGTGTCGAAAGTGTAGACATTTTTATGACTCAATATATATTGTCAAGTTGCTTTCTCTAATGACGGTACAATATATTGTGCCCTCAATTTCATTATATTCTGATTAGCATTGGGTATCCATAATAAAAAATAATTTTTGCTAATTTTATAGATAAAAATATTTTTTTGCAAATTTTTATATATAAAATACTTGCTAATTTTATGGCCATTTTATTTGTATTTTTCAGTACCAGTGAGGTTGAAAGTTTTCATATGTTTGTTAATTAACTGCATTTTCTCCTCTGAGCTGCCTGTTTCTTTTTTCTGCTCATTTGACTTTTTTATACAAAGGAAAGAAGGCAATGTCTTACTGGGGGAAACCCCTATTTCTTCAGGCCCTGTGACTTTCTGGGACATTATTGACTGATACAACATTATGAAAGTCAATTTCTTATATGAGAACGGGGGTGGCAGTGGCTGGAAAAACTTAGAGGAATGTAGATGGGAGAACTGAATGAATAGGATTCCAGGTTATGATGAGAGGGGTGGGAGGAATTTGTGAGGCAGGATAAAAATCCATGGGCAGCATAGCATCTGTGCTGGGCTCTCAGACCTCTCCATCTCTGGCCTTGCACGTGACACTCTGGCGACCAGTGCAGCCAGGACCGTGGTTTGGAGTTCCAGCCTGGGTGTGGTCACTTCTGCTAGAGGAGGCTTTCTTCAAGGCCAGTGCTGCAGAGGAGAAAAAGGTTGGGATGAGGGAGTATTTTGCCTAACCCTGTGTGAGCCATTATTGAGCACAGTCCCCCTTCCTTATCCAGGTAGCCATTCAATGTCATCATTATTGAACAGTCTTTGTTAATTAATTTGATACCTAGAGTTACTGTTTTAATTTATATTTCTTTTATTACTACTTTTCATATATAGAAATATCTATCACTTTTCATATTTAGGTATATTTACATATATGTATACATGAATAATATATGTCCATACCATTTAATACTATTTTTTATATCTGTGTGTGTGTGTGTGTGTGCGCATGTGTGTGTGTATTCTCTCCTTTGGAGGGAATTGTTTGTGCTCACTTTTCCCCCCTGTTAGGATGTTTTATTTTTCCAAGTAATCTTTCTATATTAAAGTATGAGACGGTCATATTTTTTCACAGACATTATTTCTAATTTGGCATTTACCTTCTAATTGTACTTATTTTTTCACTTTTTGTTAATGAGATGCACAGAATGTGTTAAGTTGCATGAGTTTTGACACGTGCATATACCTGTGTAACCTACATTTCTGTTGCCCCAGAAAGTTTCCCTGTGTCCCTTCCCAGTCAATCCTCATCCCCTGTCTGCTCTGCCAGAGGCAATCACTGCTCTGATTTCTATCACCAGAGATCAGCCTTGCTTGTTCTTGCATTTCGTGGAAACAGATCATGAAATATGTACCTTTCTGTGTCTAGCTTTTTTCACACAACATAATGTGTTTGTGACTTAGCCATGCTGTGCTGTCGGTAATGTTGTCACTTTTAATTGCTTACTGGTATTCCATTGTATGAATATAGCACAGTGTGTTTATTCATTCTCTTGCCCATTGGCATTTGGGTTGTTTCTAGTATGTAGCTATTATGAATAATGCTCCAATGAACATTTTTGTTCCAGTCTTTTTGTAGGCACATGTTTATACTTTTATTGGGTAAATATCTAAGAATGGAATTGCTATCTTAGATACTCAATGTATGCTTAACTTTTTTAGAAACTGCCAAACTATTTTCCAATGTGATTGTACCATTTTGCATTCCTACTAGCTGAGTGTGGGGTTCTAGTTTCTCCATATCCTTGCCAATATTTGATATAAATTTTAAATTTTTTAGTCATTCTAGTGGGTTGTAGTGGTATCTCACTGAAATAATAACTCATTGGTTCAACTCTTAAACATTACAGTCTTTAATCTACCTATAATTTATTTTGTAAGAAAACTATCTGTCCCCACATAATGAACCAACGGAACTATATGTTGAATAATTACTTCTTTCCACACATATTTGATTTACCACATTTATCTTAAAACAGCCTTTAACATGTAATTGAATGTGTTTCCATGCCACTGTGTAACTGTTGATTTTTTTCCATCAAAAGCACACTGTTTCAATTATTAGAGTTGTAGAGTTTATCAAGTAAGCAAGTTTACCTTTGTTACTCTGCTTTAAAAATTTTTTTTATGAGTTTATTTGGGCCAAACCGATGACATATGCAGGGGAATGAGATCTCATATGCTTCCCCTTCCAAATAATAATACCCTTTCAAAGACATCCATACCCTAAGTCCTGGAACCTGTAAATGTTCCCTTGCATGGCGAACGGGATTTTGGAAAGGTTACCCCAGATTATCCAGATGGGCCACATGTAATCAAAAGGGTCTTTATAAGAGGGAGGCAAGAGTCATAGAAAGAGATGGTGGAAGCAGAGTTGGGATTCATGGGGCCAGAAGCCAAGGAATGCAGGCAGACTGTAGAAGCTGGAGTAGGCAAGGAACAAATGATCTCCTGGAGCTTTCAGAAGGAACAAGCCCTGCCGGCACCTTGATTTTAGCTCCTTCAGACACATCTCAGATGTCTGGCCCTCCAGAAGGATAGGAGGATAAATTTGTGTTGTTTTAAGCCACTGAGTTTGTGGTAATTTGTTACAGCAGCCATAGGAAAGTGATACATTAACTTAAAAATTCTTAAAAAAAAAATTCTAAATGTTGTTCCACTGTGTTTTTTATTAGATTGAATTAGCACAGAATTTAATTTGGGAAGAACTGACATTTTTATACCACTCCGTCTTGCTGTCTAGACTTTTTCAGGAAAAGGCCCCTTCTCACCTGGCTGACATTTCTCCCTGCTGCCGACTGTCTTACTGGTGGTTCGGGTTCCCCAGAGGCAGAGTACAGAGGTGTATGTGGAAGGTAGTCTCAGGAAACACAGGTAGGAGAGTGAGGGAGTGAAGCAGGGAAAGGAAGGCAGCTAATAATGGATTCCACCTCAGGGTTCCCCAACTTCCCAAGAAAGCAAATGTATCCCCTCAATGCTGGAAATGGAGGGGCATCCGGGTGGAGAAAGACCATCAGACCTGGTGATGTCAGCAGGTGGTTCCTGTCCCTGCAGCCACTTGTGGAGAGGGCACTCCCTCCCTCCCTGGAGCCCAGTGTCCCCACATTTCCCACTGCCGCCTCTGAGGGAAGCAAGGTTATAAAAGGGGCTAAGGCAGGCCTAACTCTGCTCAGGACATGGTGGCCAGAATAGCTTCCCAGAGAAAGGGAGCCTCCTGCCAAGCATCTAAGTAGCTATAGCAGAGGCTCCCTTTTGCCTTCCCATTGCAATGAATGCCTGGCTTCCAAAGGCCATGTCTGCATCTCTTTGCCCAAGGGGTTACCCTGCTGGCCAGAGCTCATGGTAAACCAAAAGTGCCAGAGAATGAGAAGTGGCCTCCTCCGCAGCCTCCAGCCAATGACCAGCTGAGGCCTGTGTGTGCACACCCCAAGCCACCTTGCCCCGGGCAGAGGGGATGGAGAACTCTGACCCCCAGAGTTCCCCTGTGGGTGGAAGCTTGACCACACACCTTCATAAGCTGCCTTCCCTTCCCTGCCTCACATCTCACTCTCCAGCAGGTGTTTCCTGGGGTCACCTCCCCAGTAATATTTATATCTGAATCCTAGTCCCATGGCCAACATCTGGGAAAAGCCAAGTAAGACAGTAGGCAGTGGACCTAATTGGCCAGCAAGTGAGACGAAGGCATGGGGATCAACCATAGGCCCCAGGAAGCTGAGGGACAGAGATTTGGGGGCTGGGATATGAGATGAGAGGATTTGGGTCTTTTTTATACCGTATGTTTTTATGGCTCCCCTAACCATTCCTTCTGGTTGGCTGGCTGCTCACCATGGCTACTATTTGGGGTCTGGCCCCAAGATGGGAGTCCTCATAGTGATTTTGGTTGCTCCTGGGAGGAGTGAGAGTGAGGCCCTTCACTTGGCTAAAAAGTGGCTCATTTGGTTTCTTTTTAAACAAACAAAAAAATTATATATATATATTTCTTTATTGATTTCAGAGAGGAAGGGAGAAAGAGAGAGATGGAAACATCAATGATGAGAGAGGATCATTGATTGGCTGCCTCCTGCCCGCCCCCTACTGGGGATCAAGCCTACAACCCAGGCATGTGCCCTTCACCGGAATTGAACCTGGGCCCCTTCAGTCCGCAGGCTAATGCTCTAGCCACTGAGCCAAGCTGGCTAGGGCCTTCATTTGGTTTCAATAAGGCAGCAGGATCTGCAGGCCACCTAGACTTCATTTTGGCAGGAGAGCTGAGAACAAAGGCTTCTGGTAGAAGGAACTTTCCATCCGGGAGAATTTAATACGTTCCTAGGAGGGGAGAAATATCAGTGGAGATTGAGCTAGTGCTCCAAGGAAGCCGTTCAGCTGGGCCCTCCCTGGTAACCATGGGGATGGAGGAGAGCGGGAGCCTAGCAGGATCCATATCCCATAAAAATGTTGGCGGCTGGATTGCAAGATGAAGGGCCTGCAGATACCCTCCGACATTGTGTAATTTATGGGGTAATCAGAACTCGTCCTGAAGGGCTACGAGGGAAGAGGAGCTGTGATTCAGAGCCTCCGGGGCTTGGATGTTTAATGAGGCACTGGGAGCCCATAAAGATTTAGATCAGAATGATTTGCCCATTTAGGATGCTGAGTCTATCTTAGCACCGCCCTTGAAGGATGCTACTTCTTCTCTGAAATGCTCGGAGGTCTGGATGAGAAAATCAATGACCCAGCATTTGAGGGACACTGTGTAGGGACCCGGCCAAAGGGTTCAGAGGCCCAAAACTCTCCATCTTGACACTGTCTCCTGGCTACCACCAAGAGAAGCTAAGAATCTCACGCTGGAGAGGGAGAAGCTGAAGCTTAGAGAGGTCAAGTGACTTGTTCAAAGTCACACAGTGTACCAGGAACCATTAGCCTTAGTGATAAGATCAGCTGGGGAAAATAAGAACCTTTGAAATCTATGCAAGGGGAAAGAGCTGACATGATGATTCCTTCTTAGAAGATGAAGGGCAATCTATGGGGTGCAAAAGGTAGTATGTTTTTGCACACTTAAATTGCTTCCTAACTACAAAATATACATATTACAGCATTTTCAGAATCTCTACTAATTGGTTCTTCAATTAAGAGGGAGCCTATCTTTGGCCAGTGTGGCTCAATTGGTTGGGTGTCGTCCCATGCAACGAAAGGTGGTGGTTCGATTCCCCATCAGGGGACATGCCCAGGTTGTGGCTCTATCTCTGGTAGGGAGTATGCAGAAGGTAAGCAATCGATGTTTCTTTCACTCTCACATTGATGTTTCTCTCTCTCTCTCCCCCTCTTCCTTACTCTCTCTAAAAATTGATAAAAATATTTTAAAAAGAGGGAGCCTATAGTATGTGATGACTGGCTTATGAAATGGGTTAAAAATGGTATCTGTGCAAGGGGAAAGTGCTGACATGATTCCCAGTGTCTGAAAACACAAGGGCCCAAAACAGTACGTTGAGTGCATGTTCACTGAATCATCGGATGAATGAGCCTGGCCCTCTCAGCGGGACATGATCCTCTCAGCGGGCCCTGGCCCTGGACAGGAAGTGTTAATTTTTTTTCTCCTTTCTGATTCTAAAGGTAATGCATGTTTATTGAAGAAAATTTGGAGAATAAAAAAAAATATGTAGAAGAAAAAAACACACATTACCCATTAAACACCCACTGCAACCTCCCAGAGAATAACCATTCTTAATATTAAGATATATTTCTGACAAGCTTTCTCCTATTTTTGAATGTATGTTTTTTTTTAAATTGGTGGCAGTCTTATTTAGAGGTTTTTATTTTGCCTTGATTCTAACTTAATATTTAATAGTCTCTAAAGAGATGAATTTAGGTAGCTGCGTTATATTCCATTAAAAGGTTGTGGCATGATTTATCAGCCTGTTTCTAGTCATTTCCAATTTTTCAGCATTATAAATAACACGATGATAAACATCTTGGTGCATAAATCTTGGGCACCACCTCTGCTTACACTCAGTTCAGTTCCCAGCAGAAACAATTGTAGAATCCCATCCTCCCTGCACTTCTGGCAGCAGCGCCCAGAGGCTCCAGCCCTGCTAGTGGCTCCACAGCCTCAGCATCTTGGAAGATGACCTGACAGGATGGAGGAGAAAGAGTCTGTGGGAACTTGCTGAGTGCACTCTGCCTCTGGTCAGGTCCCTCTGACTTTCTAAGCTTTGTTTCCCCTTCTGTAAAAGGAGGAGCATGAACTAGGTTATTGGATATCAACTTTATTTTTTTTTAAACTTGGTGATTATATACTATATCTGTATATATAAAAACCTAAGCAACTGTTATAACTGAATGACCTGAACGACCAGTCGCTATGATGTGCACTGACCAACAGGGGGCAGACACTCAATGCAAGAGCTGCCCTCTGGTGGTCAGTGCACTCCCACAGGGGGAGCGCCACTCAGCTGACCTGTCCTGGAGGTCCACCAGCCTGGCAGCAGCCACTCCTTCCCTCAGTAGTCCTTCAGGTCCAATCTCCAGAGATGGACCAGTGCCACCGGCATGATCCTGACAGTGCCATCAGCCTCCTGGAAGTCAGCCACGGGCACCGCGGCTGCTTCCCCTCCCTAGACACTCCCCAAGGAAGAACGAATATAAAAGCAATTGCCAGGTGGCTCCTGACAACCTGCACGTCAGTGGGACAGATCCAGATCCTGGGCCAGGAAAGGTGTCCCACTGCCTGCCTAGAGGGTCGATCGTGTCCCAGCCTTCCCCCCTGAGGCCCCCACCTCTGCACGAATTCATGCACCGGGCCTCTAGTATTATTATATACAATTTTGTTTGATAATATTAAGGATCTCATAAATAATATTGTTTTAAAATATATTTTTATTGATTTCAGAGAGGAAGGGAGAGGGAGAGAGAAATAGAAACATCAGTGATGAGAATCATTGATTGGCTGTCTCTTGCACACCCCACACTGGGGATCGAACCTGCAACCTGGGCATGGACCCTGACTGGGAATCAAACCGTGACCTCCTGGTTCATAGGTCGACACTCAACTACTGAGCCACCGCCACCTGAGCTCATAAATAATATTTTAAATAAAAATGTATACATGGCATAGGTAAAGCAGTAACATTTTGAAGGAAAGAGAAAAGCCATAAAAATTTTACCTAAAATTTTATAATACTGAAAAATATTAGGCTTGTGCATTGTAAGGATTAAAAGCTTCATAATACATCAGAACACTGGTAAGTCTCCAGGTACTGTGAGAACAACCTGCTATAGGAAAAGCTCAGATTAGACATACAGATCCTTAGAAATGCACATCATCTAAAAATAAATCCCTCAACATAGCAGTACACAAAGCTTTCTTTTCTTCTTTGGCACTTAGCAATACAGATCAATTTTATTTTTTAAAACCCCTTTTTGTTCCAAGGAAAATCTACATAGAAGCCTATTATGTAAAACAGAAAAGAAAGGAGGAGCTCATTTGACTGGGATCAAACCCTGATGCACAGTGTGACGTCTTTTATCCAATGAAAATTAGTGGGGTCTACTCTGTGGCTGGCTGTGCCAGGTGCTAGGATAGAGTATGAGCAAAAATATTCAGCACAGGGAGGGGGTTGGACATTGCTGACTGTCCTAAGATTGACACCGTCCAGCATCTACTTTCCTATGACATTCATTATGCTTGATAGGGTGGGCCCTGCATTCGTTGACTTGCCCCAGACTCTGCTCCCTTCTAGGGACAGCCCTGCCTGATTCCACCATGTCTAGTGGCCCTTGAGAACTGAGTTAGCGCCTCATAGCCCCTAGGCCCTGCAGGCCCAGTCTGAAACTGCAGCCTCTGTCCATTCTGGTGACACCACTATTTATACCACTCATGCTATTACTGCTCTGCTGTCCAGTGGGCTCTCACTAGTCACTGGGCACTGTACTCAGTGCTTTCCGTGCATTATCTCACAGTCCTTACAACCATTTGGAGGTGGTGGTGATCATTACCCCCACTTTACAGATGAGATTACTGAGGTTCAAAAGTATTAAGCCCCTCACCTAAGGTTACAGTCCTTCTGGCTGCAGAACCCATGCTCCTTCCCACTGCATGCACTGCCTCTGGGAGCCCCTATTGATGGTTTCACACACCGGCAATACTCTGCATGGCATGCAGAGGACTGTGTTATCAGCCGTTGTGCCCAGCCTTCTGTAACCCATCACAGCATCTCCTGCACCACAAAGGGGGCTGTTAAATTGGCCTGTTTAGGGGGTGATGCCTGCTCCATCTTGGGACAGCCATGGTCCTGACCAACTGGGTCTGGCCGATTGCATTGTCTGGGTCTGAGGGATCTAGACCATGTGTCTTTGAAATACTGACCCACCCTGAGGCCTGCTTGCTGTTCCCGCTGCCTACCCTCATTGGTGGAAAGCTATTGGCAGCTTTCTTCTTTCCTGTCATCTCAACCCAGGTACCTCAATAAGATAATTCCTGACAAAAACTAACTTTGCATTGAGGATTCCCAGAGAACTCTGGCCTGGGATATCTGACTCTTGGGCCCCAGCTTCCTGTCTGTCATCCTACTCACCCAGACAAGAGGAGTTGAGAGGATGAATTGAGACAATGCATGAGGAGGTCTTGGCGCCACCCCTGGCACCCAGTAGATGCTCAGCAAGAGGGAGTCCCTTGTCCCTCTCCTCCCCTCTCCCTGAGATTCCTGTTTGGGACAAGAGTGCCTGACAGCCCCAGCTCTCTGGGTCCAACCCAGAGGTTTAACCGTAGCCCAGAGGCTTGGGCAAGCAGCATGGGTTGGGGACAGCCAGCACCTGAGCAGGTGACAAGCCGCTGGGGCTCCGGAAGCAGTTGTGAGGCTCCGGAGCTTGGTCTTAGCTGGGTGTGAGGGCAGTGGCTGTACCAGGACAATGGCACTGTTCCTGTGAGCATTGAGTTCTTTTGTCCATTGTTCTCCAAATCTCAGCAACTGCTGGGGAGAGCAGATATTATGCCTGAGATTTCTGCTTTCCATGCTGGGGGGAAAGGTGGGGTGTGAAGAGAGAGAATGCTTGGGCTCCTGTCCTGGGTCTGCCCCTGACCTCTGTGTGACCGTGAGCAAGGCCTCTCCCCACTTTGGCCTGCAGTGTCTATCCTTGTAAATTCAAGGTTTGGTTCCTGGTGCCGGCTTAGCAGTTATAATCCGAGAATCTGCCTTCCTCATTTGGTACTTGGAGGTCTGAGTCCTTCGTGTTAGTGGACGGCTATGTGTCTGCAGTTCCCCACGCCCACGCCCATTGGCCTGTGAAATCCCTGAGGGCAGGACCATGTCTGATCCTTCTAGTCCGCATCCTACAAAACCAGCCCAGTGCTGCTCCCTTTGTGTCTGGCTGACTGAGGAACGAAGGGCCCTTTGAGGGGGTGAGGAGGCGGGGGCTGTGGCCAGTGTTGTCCACCTGCCCTCCTGTGACCAGTGGGGGGCTCCAAGTCCGGAGGGGAGGGGCTGGCTGTGAGGGTCACAGGCAGATTTTGTGTGATCTCATTAGTTTCCCCAGTGTAAAGCGGAGTTGGCCTAGGTGACCTACAATAGCATACAGGGCTTCTATTATCAACTTCCAGATCTGTCTGCGTGGCCAGGCTGGGCTTCCGGAGGTCAGGGACCCTGTCAGATTCCTTTCTGCGTCCACACTGCCAGTGCAGCGTTGGCCCAGCGTGTGGGGAGAGAAGCCCCTCAGAACGGGGGCCAGGCTGTGCGATGCGGGGACAGAGACAAACCTGACTCAGTCTGGATCCTTTAAAGCATTTTCCTCCTCTCCTGAACACCTTGCTCCCTGTTCAAGTCCTTCTTGTTGCTGGAAGCCTATTTCAAACGCTGCTTCCTTTGCTGGGCTTTCTCTGATCTCCCCCCGGGGGGAGGTAAAAAAAGCATCCTTCCCTTGGTTCCCTGGCCCCGTATCTGCCCTCTGTCGGGGCAACAAGCGCTGTTCACTCAGCATCACAGCTGTTTTGGTCTATGACTCATCTCTTCACTCAGAATTTTTTCTTAAGTTTAAGAAAAGCCATGCAACAATATAAAAAGAGAGAAAATAATCACTTTCATCCCACTGCTGGCACAACTTTTATCATTGTAATGTAGCCCTTTCTAGTTTTTCTGTCCCTGTGTGTTGAATATGTAGCACACTTGTAATGTTGTATCTGATTCCTCCCCCCCGCCCTTTATTGGATCAAAATCCTCTTTCCCCATGTTGCTTCCATGGTCTTTTTTTAAAAAAATAATATATATATTGATTGGCTGTCTCCTGCATGCCCCACACTGGGTATTGAGCCTTCAACCTGGGCATGTACCCTTACTAGAAATCGAACTGTGATCTCCTGGTTCATAGGTCGACACTCAGCCACTGAGCCACGCCAGCCGGGCATTTCCATGGTCTCCATCACAATTTTTACTGTTACCTGCTATCCATTGTGTATTAGTAATCTTTTGGTTCTGAGTAATCTCCTGCATGCCCCACACTGGGTATTGAGCCTTCAACCTGGGCATGTACCCTTACTAGAAATCGAACTGTGATCTCCTGGTTCATAGGTCGACACTCAGCCACTGAGCCACGCCAGCCGGGCATTTCCATGGTCTCCATCACAATTTTTACTGTTACCTGCTATCCATTGTGTATTAGTAATCTTTTGGTTCTGAGTAACAGAAACGCCAATAAATGAGCTTAAACAGAAGAGAGATCTTTGTGCAGAGGCTACTGCTGTATCTCATAGCAAGAAGCCAAGGTTAGATGTGTGGCTGGAGCTTGGGGACCCCTGAAACAGGGATGCAGACGCCATGAGGTATATCCTATGTCTGTATCGGCTTCATTCTTCCCTCCCTCCCTATGCTGACAGCTTCCTCTGCTTTTCCTGTCCCTGGCGGCAACACTCACTGATCATGCCCAAGCCGCAGACATGACAATCCAGCTTCCCCGACAGAACTGGTCCCTCCTCCTCAGGAGCAGACGCCTCTGTGTAGCAGCGCAGGACCCCATCCTGCCAGTGCGGGTCCTCTCTACATAACTAGGTAGCTGGGGTGAGAAAGGGATGCTGGGAAGAGAATTCCACGGTGAGATTTTCTGTTGCTTCCAAATAACAGCTACGGTATTAGTCCCGTATATTAGCGTATATGCTTTTCCTTATTTTGAATTATTTTCCTTGGTCCAATTCTTAGAAGTGGGATGACTGGCTCATAAAGTCCGTACATTTTTATATTTAATATTATTACCAAATTGATTTCAAAGAGTTATTCAATTTCATTCTCACCCAACAGCAGTGTGTGAGAGAGCCTTTTCATCGCACCATTGAGAACACTGGCCATGATGACCTGAAATAGATTTTTTTAATATTTTAATAATCGTAAAAAGATATCTCACTGTAATTTTTATTAGCATTTGTCTGACTACTAGTAAGGCTGAAGGTTTTCCCATATATTTGTTTTATTAGAGTGTGTTCCCCTTGGTGAATTGCCTTTTCCTGATCTCGCCCATTTATATTGTGGAGTGTTAATTCCCGTTCAGATTTAATTGCCTCTTCCTCTTGTGTGTGCATTTCACGTTCTCTACCTTTCTTCTGGGGCATGAATCATGGTCTAGCTTGGATTGTAGTTATTTGTGTCCATGTCTGATCTTCCTTATCGGATTCTGAGCTCCTGCTGGACAGAGACAGGCCTGGCAGCAGCCTCGCACGGGCCTCGTAAAGCCTCTGTGACGGTTAATTGGATAAAAGGAGCATATGGTTGCAGGATGCATTATGCACAAGTAATTGTTCAGCCCGCGTGGCGCTGCATACAGGCTGCAGGGATGCTGGAAACAGACCTCATCCATTCACACTGACGATCTGTCCCAGGCCAGGGCCTAAGAGTATGCCTTCCTGGAGTTGTAGGACAGTGAAGGAGACAGAATTAAACAATGATTGCACAGCTAGCAAGAAAGCCTCCTTACCCACAATGTTCCAGAGAGTTCTATGAACCACAGTGGAGCAGGAGCATAGATACAACATTATCTAGAGCAGGGATCGGCAAACTCTGTAAAGGGCAAGGTAGTATGTATTCTAGGCCTTGCTGGCCACATTCAGTGGGCTGTCACATAGCCTTCCTTGTGATTTTCTTTTCTTTATTTTGTTTACAGCCCTTTAAAAATGTAAAAAAACCAATTCTTAGCTCATGGCCCATGCAGAAACAACCGAGGGCCCGATTTGGTCTGGAAGCTGTGGTTTGTCAACCCAGGTCTAGACCACAGAGTCATAGACCAGGATAGCTGGAAGGGTCAACTCCCTCATTATTACACAGATGGGAAGACGGCGCCCCAGAGGACAGAGGCATGTGCGGGGTCGCCTTGCTGATACCTGTGCTGAACTGGGCAGCTGATGGCTTTGCCTGGACCTTGGCAGGGTCCCCTCGGCCTGTCTCCTGGGACAACCTGCTCCCTTATGTGCCATGGCTGGTGCTCCCCAGGAGGTTAGGGGGTGGTCTGTTCCTAGTGCACAGGGCTCCCTCCTCAAGGGTGGTCCCTGTCGCTTCCAGCGTCCTCCTGTTGAATTGGGGCTGGGGTTATAGAATAGGTGGAGTAGCGGCATTGTTAATTACTGCTTGTGTGTCCTGAGGCTGAGAATTTCGTTGACTGTAGAAGCATTTCCTTTATTATAATCGATTTTTACAAGGAGGGCGACATTCTTTTTTCAACTGCATTGTGTACCAGAATGGGGCAGAAAATACTAAATATAATTGCTTCCTCTCTCCAGAGATAACTCTCCTGACCAAGTAACACACTCAGCAACAAACAGGGTCTGAAACTGCTTGTTCTGTCTCCAGAGGCTTCTGTGGACTCAGGGCCTTACCCAGCCCTCCTTCACTGTGCAAGGGAAGGGAGGCCAGAGGGGAAGGTAGGCCAGAGACGACGGGCTGTCTTACCGGAGCTGCCCTGGGGGGGTGTGCTACTCCAGGGTCACAGTGTCCTTGCAGATGCCTGGGCATTCAAGGCGTCCAATCCCACCTGGTCATGCACTGCCTGGGCCGTGAGGCCTCATAACACCTACTCAGCTTTGGGTCCCTTGGAGGCTCCCATCTCTACTGTTAGCAGGACATTACCTGTAAGAAATAGTCCCCCCACCCAACCCTCCAACCTGGTGTTCTTACTGCTCTTGCTAAGAATGTCTTGATGCCTCAGCTCAGCATGGGCAGAACTTGAAAGTGACAAAGAATGATTTGACCTGACAATCAGATCCTTAGTTAGGGGCTGAGGTTCTGGCGTTCATACTGCGCCTGCCGGCAATGTGACCTTGGGTGAACAGCCACCTCTCTCTGCGTCTCCGTCAGTACTAAGAGAGACCTAACTGTGCTGTTCCTTCGCTTCTAGAAGCCTATGGGACCAAGTTCAGCCCTGAGGACCACCGGAGTGCTCTGGGAATGCAGGCTGCCCTCACCGGGCTCTGCCCCCTCCTGCCTCGATGGTCTCTCTGTTCTTTCCTTCTGACCCCTCTCTCCTTGCATGTCTGCCCCACTCATGCTTAATGATTGATGGGAGTGTCTTCCCTCTTCCTGAAATGCACCTCCTCATGGGGCTAACCTGCCAGCCACACTTGAGCAACCCCTTCACCAGAAAGTATCTCAACACCCAGTTCTCTCTGCTTCTCCCATGCTGAGTTGCAATGGAGATTTTTTTTAGTGGGGGGCGGGGGGCGGGCAAGCTGGTAACACTGTACCTATAATGAAGCTGGACATCAGGCACAGAGATTGGGAGGACCTTGTGGGAGGCAGAGCAGGCCTGGGGAGTGGAGAAGATATTTATGAAATAACTGACTCAGTTTTTTAAGAGGTGCCGTAGCTCTGACTGCCTCTCTCATCTGCCCTCTGCCTGGATCCCCCCGCTCCCTCCCACCTTGGACAATGCTTCTCAAACTTCAGTGTGCACAGAAACCACAGGGGGCTCTTGCTAAAATGTACATTCTGATTCAGCAGGTCTGGACTGGAAACCAAAGGCAATTCTGACATGACAGGACCCTACGTGTCTGATTTGGGCCATGGAAGAAGGTGGGGCCATTTGATTCAACTTCCTGGGTTTCAAGGCCTGCCTTGGGCCTTTCCCTAGAGCAGTGAACCTCACCTCCAATCAGGGATGGAGTATCTGGACATCATTGTCCCCTTTGTAGTTCACTGGGGAGTCTTAACACATCATGCAAGTGAGAGCCGGAAATGGCTCACCTGTAGGAAACATGGTTCTATTCTGTGTGTGCCAAATGTAGTAAACACCATACGCTCATGGAAAAGTTGTTGAACTTGTGCTTTTATTCTGTTTCCCATTAATACTCATTTCACCATTTGCCATTTGCTCACTCATTTTTCTTTTAAATCTCTACTCAAAAGTAGGCACGCAGTTGTAAGCACTAGAGTTTTAAGGAAAATGTATCAGAAATTTTAAATTTAGAAAATTCTCTTCATGGAAATTGAGAAATGAGGTTGGCACCACTGAGTGGGTGCCCGTCCAACTCCCAAAACCCCAGAGTTGGAGGAGCATTGCCAACCATCTCGTTCTCTCTGATTCTAGAAACAGGTGTAACCTGAATTCCCTGGTCCTCACTCACCATGGGTGCAGGGGAGGGTATATTAACAATAACTTAAATTCTGGTAAGTCTTCAGCCACCTCTCAAATCTCCCCAGGTGGTTATCTGAGAACCTCCTACATGTGTTCAAACAGTGGGTTGTAAATAGAGATGGTGTCTAAACCTCAAGGACCTGCCTTTAAAAATAGGAAGAGATGCCCTTCTCTCTCACTTCCCGCTCTCTGGAACGCAGCTGTTTTGGCAGGAGCTTCAGCAGCCCTGTAGGACCATGAATTGGCTGTGAGACTGCACAACAGAGTAACAGGATGGAAGGAGCATGACCCTGTGGAATGCTGTAACAGACGGGTGTTTCCTATTGCTGGCCTCAAACATCAAGGAAAAATAAACTTTTATCATGTTTAACACCCGTCACTTAGGGCTTTTCTTTTCCTCAAATCTGAACCCTGCCTCAGCCAATACTGATGCCAAAATTGGAGCCTTGTTGTGTCCAGACTGAAGTGAGGACCATGTGTTCCTCCCCAACTCTGCTGCCCACAGTTTGACTTGGGCCCCACAGCTAAAGGTCTCCAGCCTCCCTGTGCAGCCCTCCCTTTTCTCCCTAGCAATGCGTTCTCCCAGAGCGTCTCACACTTTAACACACACTTAAATCACAGGGACCTTGTGGAGGTGGGGCTGAAGAGTCTGCATTTCTAAAAAATTTGCAGTTGGTGTTGCATCTACTGGCCCAGACCAAGATTTGAGGCTAATCTGTTGGAATGCTGGCTGTGAGCTACTCACAGGCATGTCTGTTTCCATAACGCTTAGCACACAATAGAAGTTCAGTGCATGCAGGATGACTGACTGAAAAATAGGCAATTAGTTTGCAAGATGCCAAGAAGTCCTGCAGAAAGAAGCCTGCCACTCTGTTTACTATGCATATCTCAAATTTTTTTCACAGGAACCCCATTTCAGAAATGCCAATTAACATTCCGTGAAGATAGGGCCCTGAGAAACCCACTCTGGCAGACCCTGATTTAGAAGGGGGTCTTCCCAGCCCTGTGACCAGAGTGAGCCAATCTTCAGATGGGAGTCTCAAATCCAGGACTCTGTTTGGGTGTCTGCTTGGGCAATTAGGAGAAATTGCTTCAGCTCAGACTCCCTGTACCCCTGAGGGCCGGCAAACTCCTTGAGGGGACATATTTGAATATATTAAATACAGGAGCTGATGTGATTGTCAAGGTGTTCAGTTTTCCTCTTCCCCTGACAGTGCCCAACAGGCCTATGGCCCCCTCGGGGCAACGGGAGCCTGAGTTGTTTGCCAATTAGCATGTTCCTGTGCATTTGTTGGGATGTCTTTGTTCCCAGGCAAGGAGGAAGTGCTGGGAAGGAAACTGAAGGAGTTGGAAGCTGGCGTAAGACTGAGTTTCCCTGCGGGGACAGTGTTGACTAGCTGGAGCCCTAGAGCTCTTTTATGCAAAAGGAGCCTCCTGGGCTCTGGAAGGTCTACCTTTGCCAGCTTCAAGGGAAAGGGGAGCTGGGAGGAGGGGCTTTGTCACCCTTTGTGGGAGCATCTTGGAATGCAGACCCTGCTGTCTGCTCAGGAGCCCCAAGAGTGGCCTGAAGCCCCGTAGGAGTCAAATTTATAGGATCAAGTATAGGCTCCACATGGGCTGCATCCCTTGAGCTAGAACATGGCCACCTAGCCCTTTGTCTTTATGTTGGGTCTTCGCATCAACTCTGGATCGGCAGGGAAAATCATTCCATTACATGTGTCAGAAGATACGGCCCCTTTGAAACAAAGGCAGAAAGCCATAAGGAGAAGAGGGACAGACATTCTTTTAAAATCCACAGAATGAGCTAAAAAAAAAAAAAAAAGGAATTAATGAGAAAAGGAAACACTGTAAGAGAAACTAAAAATGTAATCACAGAATTAAAACTTCCCACTAATCCCTTGGTGAGATTAAAGAACAGAATTGGTGCTGTGAAAATATTGAATCAGTGCTGGAGAGGTCAAGGTTGATCAGTCTCATCAAAAATACAGGGAAAATGATAAAGACATTAAAATGACAAGAGGAAAGTTTACACGTATGGAGACGAGAATTAAGAAGTGCCAAGCATTCACCTGATGCTTCTGAGGGTGAGACCTGAGAGAAGCAATCAGCCAAGAGATGAGAGAACGCCACAGGAATCCTGAGCGTGCAGCTCGAAAGAGATCAATACGTGCCAGGCAGAAATCGCTGAAAATGGGCCTATGCCAAGACACCTCACAAAAATGCTTGAAGAATTAGGATTTTTAAAATTCTGCAAGTGTACACTCAGACTAAAGGGAAAACCTACAAAAGAACTCAGACTGGCTTCAAACTCTGGCTGCCCTCAATTGCAATGGAGAATGTCCACAGAGTTTTCAGACAATTATTTGATGTCCTACCAAGGTATATTTCATGTTTGAAGTCTCAAGAAAGATACCCTCAAATATATAGGGATTTAAAAAAATATACTGCCCTGTACCTTTTTAAAGAAGGAACTTGGAGAAGTTTTCAAAACTGTCATCAAGAGATCAAGCGCTGAGAGTGGAGAAGCCCTGGTATAAGGGGATGGGAGGGGGGTGCCTGCTAAACAGAGAAACTATGAAGTTGTAAAAGTGATACGAAACCTATGAAAAGTTAAAGATATTTCAAAGAGGCAAAGGAAGTAGTGATGATTTTCTCTTGACTGATACAGGCATCCCTCCCTTATCCACGGTTTTGACTTTATCATAGGTATGTATCAGAAAAAACACTACATATAGAGTTTGGTACTATGTGCAGTTTTAGGCATCCCCCTGGGGGTCTTGGAACATCTCCCTCCAATGTACTTCATTTCTCCCATACTTCTCTTGAAGGTGGTGATCAGGCCAAGTGTAGTTCCATGGGGTGGGGGAGTATCTCCAGAGACCCCCCAAGTCCAGACTCAGGGTGAGCGTTGCTTTGTTTCAAATGATGACACGGCTCATTTCAGAGCATTTCATCATTTCTTCCTTAGGCAGCTGGCGGATGAGAGACCTGTAACTTCTTACTGCCTTGGTGTGGATTGTCTTTGTACTCTTGTAGACAGCTTTCTGCCCAAGGTCACCATCAACACCTTGTTCTTGCCAAGGGGACACCTGCTACTTCCGGGTGTTCTGGATGTCCTCAGCCTGCCCTAACTCATGCTGGCCATGGAGAGACTCCAAAGGCCTCTGTAGGTGTCTGCACATTTCTGAAGCTCTTCTGTGGGTTTTGTCTAAACTTTTCTCGGCAGCCTTGAGTCAGAAACATTCTTGACACACTTGGACCTGGGCACGGTACTGCTCATGCTGTAACTGCCTAGAGTTTGAAACAGGCGATAGGTTGGCTTGTACTTTTTAATAACAGAAAGTGACCAGAAGGCCATGTGGTCTGCTGAAGGTCATTATGGGCAAGAAGGAGAGATTTCACAAAATTTGTTTGAAGGTAAGTAATTTCACACACACACACACACACACACCATTTTATGTTTATGCCCTGCTGACTTTAGACTGTTTAATAAACTGGTTACCCACTTCAGAAGGTAGAGGCAGAAATCCCAAATGAGAGTGTTCAATCCGGTACTATGTTAAAAGACTTATACATTTGACCAAATTGGTTTTAATGTCAGGAATGTAAAGATGACTCAGGTAAGAGCGCATTAATGCAGTTCATCACAGCAACAGGGCAACAGGAAAATGTTGGCAGGAGTTCAGGAATGCTGGGGTCCAGCCCTATCGGGTCCAGGGGTTCCCAAAGGTGTGGACGGAGAGTCGGCGAAGAACGTTTTACACGGAGACAGCGTTCATAGCTCTCTAGCTTTCCTTAGTCTCTATGGATCTTCCGTGTGCCTGGCTGAGGCCACAGAGAGAGATCCCAAGGCAAGCTGAGCCTTTATTTTATAGTGAGAGGTAAACAAGGTAGTGGTTACCATAGTTACACAGTTCTTGTGAGTTTCACTTGTTTTTGTTCTTGTGAGTTTCACTTGTTTACACCATGGTTATACTTCCTGCACTTCCTCAGCCCATTAGCTCCCCAGATAAGATCTAGGGAGCCTCCTCAGGTCAAGCCTAATTATGCTAAGAGGACTGTGCCCTCTAAGCTGGGAATTGTTTGTGATTTTGCCCACAGGTCAGTCCGAGGCTTAACCCTATATCAGCTCCCTACACAGGAACCTGTTCACACAAGGTATTTTCACTCTCCTAGCACAAGTGTCAAACAGAAGCAGGAAGGACAAAAGTGATTTCTGCTTTGGATGGCTATTTAGGCTGCTTTGAGAGACTTATCCTCAAAGAATCCATTTGATTTTGGGGTGGCGAGAAGTGTGCTTCATGTGAGTAAAAAGCCACCCTGCATCATTCTGTGAGAACAGAGCAAGTTTAGCCGCAGGTCAACCGTTTCTTGAATGTGGAAGAGACTCTCCAAGTTCAAGGTGACAATTTGCATATGAGAAACTCTTCAGGCTCCACCTGGAATTCCCAAAGGGGCTTATCAAAGTGCTTTGAAGACCAGAAAAGGGAAATGGCTAAAACACCGCAGCAGCAAGAAATGTAGTCCAGTGAGGGGGAGGCCAGGGATTCGCAGGGCATCAGGGCAACCATTGGATGCAGCTTGTAAATTATCTCAAGATATCAAGTGATTTTGCTGCTTGATTCTTTAGGGTGGCTCCTGGTCGAGATGTAATTTACATACAGTATCACCAATTCTAAGTGTACGATTCAAGGGGTTTTGACAAAAGTTCCCAGTCGTGTAACTGCCAAGACCTAAAACATTTCCGTCATCCCAGAAGTTTCCCTGCCTTTCTGTACAGTCAATTCCCTCTGCACACCCTCAATCACAGGCAACCACCAATGTGCCTTCACGTTGTGTGAGTGTGTATGTGTGTGTGAGTTTGCCCACTGAGGGTCTCTGGAGCTCTGTGCACCTCCCTCGTCTTTGACTCCACAGGCCGATGCTCTATCCACCGAGCCAAACCGGTTAGGGCTTTGACATTCTATCCTGGAGATTCTGGCCTCCTCTGCCTCCTTGAACTCTGATTTGTCCTTCAGCTCAGCAGGGCTGCTGGGCTCGGTTTGGGTCCCCCTCCCAGTGCTGTGGCCTGGGAACTCCCTCCAGGCAGTCAGGTAGACAGACATAGACCTCATCTGTGGTTTTTCTTATAATCACAGTCCTGTGTTGTGGGTCCAATAGCTATAGGAGAGATTTTAGTCAATGGATTTGGTTTTTAATTGTTTATGCTAGGAGGGCAATTTCTGCAGCCATTAATCCTTCCCAAGCAGAAGTGGAAGTGCTCTGACTCATACTTTGCTGTTTGGCTGATGATCTCAAGTTACCTGGAGTCACCAGAAGAAAGCCCTCCAGGTGCATTCAGGCTGGTGGCCACTCCCTTGAGGCAGGTGCACAGTTTCAGCTGAAAGGAAACAATTGTGTTTTCAGTTTGGAACCCACTCCCTCCTCAAGGCATAAGGAAGTGTACAGACATTGTTGAATAATAATTCATTTTGAAATAATTTCAAATTCAGTGAAACGTTGCAGGACCAGTTGTACAAAGAATTCCTATTATTGTCAATTGTCCTAACAAAGTCTTTGTTCCCTCTCTGGTCCAATCCAGGCCAATATGTGCACTTAGTAATCATGTCTCTTTGGTCTCCTTCAGTCTGGAGCCGTCCCCCAGTCTGTCCTGCTCACATATATCCCAGATAGCTTTAAAGAATGCAGGCCTTTCATTCCAAGGCAGGGTCCTCCATGTGGGCCTGTCCATGTTTCCTTGGGTCCAAACCCAGGCCACGCTTTCTTGACAGGAATTACATAAAAACGATGCTGGGCCTTTTTTAGCGCAGGGCGTCAGGGAGCACAGGATGTCAGTTGATTTCATTTTGATCACCTGGTTACAAGGTTGTCTGACAACTTTCTCCACTACTGGAAGGGCCCCATTTTCCCTTTTGTCACTTACGGGGACAAGTTCTGAGACTCTGCCAGTATTCAGAGGTGCCTTTTTGAAGGAGTAAAACATTTATGATTTAACTGCTCTAAAGGATAACTACAATATAACAAAAGCAATCATCTAATGAGTACTGTTAAGTGCCTGGCACCATGCTAAGCACTTTGCAAAACTTAATTTAATCCTCAAGTGCTGTGCCGTAGGTACCATTATTTTAACCTTTTATAAGTGAGGAAACTGAGGATCCATGGTAATGGCTTTGGAGCAGGACATGTTAGATGCCACCTACTCAGTCTTCTTGAGTACTAACAATTTCTTTTCTATTTAGTTCAAAAAAACCTATAAAAGATAGTAGCCAAGAGAGAGTTAAAGGCACCAAACAGAAGCACTTTGGATTTTCTTCTTGCAGCTCAAATGCTTCTGTTTCGGCAACTAATGACCAGAAGTTCCCTTTGATGCGTTAGTAGATGATATAGAGTAAAAAATCTGCAGCCATTTCATAATTGGGTCAAAGACACTATTTAAAGTCACCAAAGTTGTCAAAAACAAACCCCACTAAACCTCATTATTTCTACCCATGTTAGGTCAGGTCATAAAAGATAATGACTAAAAATGTCAACCCCGTTAAAGCCATTTTGAAGTGTGCCAATGCAGGGACCAACCAAAAGGAGAACTAAAATATGATCTCTTTGTAGAAAGAAAAGACCCACCCTGGGCATTATTAAAATATGAGAATTGATGTAACAATTTTTATACTGGCCAAAAATTATGAGACTAAAATGTTTCCAAATACCCTTGAGAAAGAGACCATAATTTTCTCATGTATTAATTATAAATTAAGCACTGTCTATCAGTCTCTGTTTCAATTCTTAATGAGAATTTTTATCTGAGTTCATTTTTATTAAATCTCCCTTGGGAGAGGAATGGTGGATTTACAGATATTTTACTAGGGCCCATTTATTATGGGCCATTTGCTGTGGTCATAAATTTTGTGGTTGAATGACAAATGAGGAGGAGTGGAGCAAGAAGTGGATTGAGCCTGAAAAATAGGGTGGGATTAACGGGGGCTCTCACAGAAAACAAACAGCTTTTACATTTGGAGACAGCTCAAAATGGCATGGAAAAAGTACCACATTAAAATGCTCTTTGGATGAAAATAGTCACATCAAAATGGACTGCTTTACTCATAAGCCTGTCACAACACTCACCCTAATTCCAAGTATTTGTGGCATTCACAGACATAACACGGAGTTTTAGCGCTTTCTGAAGACCCTAAGGCCATGGATTGAACCACATTACTGAGTGAACTCAGCAGACTGCCTGGCATCCCATTCCCACAGAAGTTTTGGTATTCTCCATTAATCACTTAGGGAATGGTACTTAAGTGATAAAATTTGTTATGCCTGACCAGTGTGGCTCAGTGGTTGAGTGTCCACCCATGAACCAGGAGGTAACAGTTTGATTTCCAATCAGGGCACATTTTTGGGTTGTGGGTTTGTAGGGGGCATGCAGGAGGTGGCCAATCAATAATTCTCTCTCATCATTGATGTTTTTCTCTCTCTCTCCCTTCCTTTCTCCGAAATCAATAAAAACATATAAAACATTGTTTTAGTTTTGTTTGTTGTGTGTGTGCGCACATGTGTGTAATAAGTGGAGTTAAATTTTAATGGAATCTTCAAAAGGCAGTTAACTAGTAGTGGGGATTAGGGGTAGAGAGTGAGTATAGAAAATACCAGTGTCCTGTTGGGAACATGATTCCAGGAGTCATAAGCCTTCATATCTGGGTTCATGACTTTGGTGGCTCAGAAATATTTGGAAAGTATGGCAAAAATGGCTGATTTCCCTTTCTTTTGTATACAGTAAAACCTTGGTATAACTGGCTAATTTGGGCAAGGGGGAGTCCATTAAAGCTGAAAGTCCATTATATAATAAAGTAGTTTTTCCGAATGTGCATGTTAAAAAATTGATAAATTAGTTTTTACTTATATAGACAAAGAAGTGTAATTAAAATTAAGTATGTATGAAAAGTATAATTTCCTAGAAAAGGTTTCTGTATGTATTACTGAATTTTAAATTTATACTGAATAGGTCTAGTAAATGCATGCATTCACCAGTCATTACACGTAAACAAATGCACAGGGCTGGGCTTGGCTGAGTGCACATGGAACATTGGCCGGCTGGAGTTAAAACTGCTGCAGAAAGTCTCCCCGTGCAACATCAGAACCAATTACTGAGCCCTGGATCCAATGTGATCACATGTAATCATTCCCCAAACATTGTGTATGAGTGGTGACTCTTGGATTTAAGTATGTAGACTATAGTTGTAGACATGTAATATTTATGTCAGCAAAATTACTGCAGTGTTTTTCCCAACATATGGCCTATTTGCTAAAATTTATTTAAAACAACAGTAAATTGCCCAACGGGTGTGACTTAGTGGTGAGTGTCGACCTATAAACCAGGAGGTCATGGTTCAATTCCTAGTCAGGGCATATGCCCAAGTTGTGGGCTTGATCCCCAGTGTGTGGCATGCAGGAGGCAACCGATCAATGATTCTCTCATCATTGATATTTCTCTCTCTCTCTTCCTCTTCTTTCCTCTCTGAAATCAATAGAAATATATTTTAAAAATACCACAGTGAATTAATAATACAAATAACCTATTAATTTAATTGTAAGCAAATCTTGGTAAAAGCATTTTAAAATTAAGAGGTTGTTAATTTTCACATATGACATACAGGCTTGAAATTTTGTCCATTTAATCCAGAATCCATTAAATCCAGGTCTGAAAATTCGAAGGTTTGCCGTAATAGAAACCTGAGTTTTTTTCTGAGCACTTGGCTGCCCAGAAGAAAGGCTATATTTCCCAGACTTCCTTGCAGCTAGTTATGGCTGTGTCATAAAACTCTGCCCAATGGGATGTAAGTGCCCAAGTTGGCAGTTGTGTCCTTGAAAGGGAAGGAGCATGTCCTCTCAGCCCCTTCCAGTTGGTGGGAATGTAGACTCATGGTGATGCATCTTGAACCAGGTAGACAAGGGACCCTCAGGATGGCAGAGCAACCAGAAAGAGGAAGCCTGGGTCCCTGACAACTGACAGCCAGAGCTGCCATACCAGCCCGGACTTTTATTCATGAGAGAAATGAATTTCTTTTGTTTAAGCCACTGTCGGTCTGGGTTTCTGATGCACATATCTGGACCTATGTCCTAACTAGTTTTGTAGGTGAGTGGAGGATCTATGGTAATTGTTTCCAAGCTTGTCTGTCACCACGCTGTGTCAATCTCTCCCCATATTTCTCTCTAGTTCCGCATGGTTGCTCCAAAACTACCTGGGCCCTGGCACAGAATAGCGCTGGTGAATGTTTATTGAATGAATGAATGTGCTGTGAGGCAGACCCGCCTGGGGTGGGAGCTGCGATGTATCAGAAGATTGTGGAGGGCCCTAGTCTGTTTGGCTCAGTGGATAGAGCATCAGCCTGCAGACCAAAAGGTCCTGGCTTTGATTCCGGTTGGGGGCACATGTCCGGGTTGCAGGTTCGTTCTCCAGTAGGGGGCGTGCAGGAGATAGCCCATCAATGATTCTCTCTCACCATTGATGTTTCTGTCTCTCACTCCCTCTCCCTTCCTCTCTGAAATCAATAAAAGTATATTGGAAAAAAGAAAAGAAAAAAAAGACGAAGACTGTGCAGGGAAAGCTGCTGCCCAGTTGGAATTTACATCTAGGAATTTGTGTTTGGCTGCTCATAACAGAAAAGCCAAATAACAGTGACTTAACTATATAGTGATATAATTTCTGCACACGGAGGATCTGGGGGTGGATGGTTTCTGAATTGGGATTGGTGGTTAGTGGTGTCAGGCCTACATTTCTGCCATTCACTTGGCCTCCTCCTCACGGTCACAAGATGGTAGCCAAACTCTGACTATCAAGCCTGTGTTCTAGCAAAGCAGGAAGGTCAAAATGGTGAAAAGGAGAGCCAGCCACGCCTGACCCCTCCAAAGGTCTCAGGACACTACTGATATTTGCAAGGCCTGGGCAAGAATACAAAGGGAGACCCAGCAGCCATATGACTGAATATATCTGGGTATTTTGTTGATGAGCTGGCGAAGTCTGAATGAACAGTAAAATCAAGGTCTACATAATTATCTCAAGTAGAGGTTGGCAAACTGACCTGCAGGCCTGCTGCCTGTTTTGTGAATAAAGTTTTATTGACACACAGTCATGCTCATTCTTTTACATATTGTCCATGGCATCCTCGTGGCCAAGGCAAAGAGAAACCCCAGTAACCCACAGAGATCTTGTTGGCTGAGAGAAACAGATGCACTGAGCACTAATTTGGCAGCCAAGTCAGGGACATGACCTAACAAAATGACAGTGCACATTGTTCATTTTTCTGCAAGATGTTCTTCTGTGGCTCCTCCTTGTGGATTTCCTCCAGCTAAGTGGACAGCATAGCATAGATCACAGTTCAGGGATTAAAGACCCCACACCTGCTTTCTGCCCATGTATTCAGATCCTGGAATTAGGCTTAGAGGATCCAGGGACCAGCTGGGTCATCCCCAGATCCTCAAAGCTTCTCCGAGCACTGAGGGTTGCTCTGTCTGTGTAGGAACATTCATGCGAGGGGCCAGGGCTCATTTGTAATTAATCGGGCAGCAGTGGGAGCTGGGGATCTCGCATCGATTCCTAACACATCCTACAAAATGGCGACAGCAGCCTGGAAGAGGCTGGCCAAATTGGATTAGCGAGCCAAATGTCTAATCTAATGCCTGAGAGATGGACGAGGCACTTATTAAACGGTCCACAGGCAGGGATGTTTTAAGTACTTAATCAACCCTTCATTTCCCTCCTCTGGGGAACAGGGAAGCCTCAGTGCCCCCGTGGTGAAAAATTGCCAATCCCTGCAGGATCTCTCCTTGCCATTTTCATGGCAGGAAGTGCGTGAATGATAGCAGAGCCTAAGCAAGACAGGATGCTTGGCCAAGGAGGAGTGGAGACTGCATAGGTGTGGGGCAGGAGGCCTGGGTGCACCTGCCTCTCCCAACTGCTCACCGGGAGGCCTGGCATTGGTCCTCCCCCTCTCAGGTCTCAGGGCTCCTGCAAGGCGTCCCACCTGGAAGCTGCAGGCAAAGAGACTGGCGTGGCCAGTGCTCTTTCCTGGGGAGAGGACTTGCTCTCTGTGGGAGAGCCATTGGGATTTTCGCTTTGTGATTTTAATTCAACCTCTGCCTCCTGCTTCTGGGCTGGAAAGCCCCCTCTTATTCTCTTTGCTTCCCCTTCCTCTTTTCACACTTGAGAGATTTACATTTTAGAGCCAGAGAGCACCAAAGAGGCCACTAGTGGCCCCTGTGTTAGAGTCCTGGAGGCCTCCCTCTCTCTTCTCTGGTAAAATATCTCCCTTGATGAAGTTCACCTTTCCCATCAGGGAAACTAGGGGTGGAGGGGGTCCTGTGTTAGACTTGCATCAAGGCCCATTACTGCTGGTTACATGCTGATTTTAAACTCAGTTGGCCCAGGCCTGTCCATGTCCAGTTTGGGAAACCGAGGCCCAGACATAGGAAGAGCTTTGCCCAAGATCCCAGGGCGAGTTTCAGTGGAGCCAGGGTTGGGCCTCTTTGGGGCACTTCTCCCTTACCCCCTTGCCCTGGCCCTGCCCGACTAAGCACCACCTGGCCTGGTCATCAGGGGACACAGTCCAGTCCGCAGTGGAGCCCACCACACTCATCTTCAATGCCCCTCTCCCCATCTTGAGGCCTGATAGCCCTTCTTAGTTGCATGGATGCCCCTTTGCAGGGTTCTGTGTGTGTGTGTTGGGGTGCGGGGGGAGCGGGTCTGGGGAGGGTAGGGGGAGGAGCAGCCTT
>NW_006286678.1:3673865-3674220 GCF_000327345.1 Myotis davidii | reverse complement strand
CCAGCAGCAACAGGCTGGTGGGGGGACCCGCCAGTTTCCTGGTGGGTCTACTTCCCTTGGAGAGGCTTAGCAAGCCCTCTCATAGCACTCATTAAGACAGCCGAACAGAAACATTTAAAAAAACAACATAAAATCCTCGAGGAGGGAGAAACTAAGATGGCGGCAGAGATAAACACCGGGAAATTAATGCCGCACACAACAATTGATTAATACCTCAGAGAAACAATACGGACTTCATCCAGAACCACAGGAAGCCTGGCTGACTGTAAACTCTACAACTAGAAGGAAGGAAAGGCACACTGAGACCCGCAGAAGCTGCAGGAGAGAAGCGCAGAGGAACGGGGCTCCCGCGCGC
>NW_006286678.1:3653330-3672292 GCF_000327345.1 Myotis davidii | reverse complement strand
GAGGGAAGGGTGGGGGTAAGGGGGGAAGATCAACCAAAGGACTTACATGCAGGCATATAGGCCTAACCAATGGGCACGGACAACATGGGGGGGAGGGCAAGAGTAGGGGGGGTTGAGGGTATCGTGGGGACAAGGACACATATGTAATTTCTTAATCAATAAAAAATATATTAAAAAAAGAAAAAAAAAATCCTCGAGGAGAAAAACCAACCAAAGAAACCCTGCAACTTCCAGTTAAAATGCGGCCCCATCACTCTAATTCTTCTGTCATCCATCAGTGCCGAATCTAAGCCCCTCTCGTCTCCACAGTTCATAGAGAACTTCTATCAGGCCAGAACATGGTCTTCAGGGTCCAACATTTTTGCCTTTGTTGTTCCTGGCCCCTCTCCTCACTCTCCAGTGCAGCTGCCGTGGCCAGGCCTCCCGGACCCCACAAGGATGAGGGACAAACAGCTGGAGAGGGGAGTGAGGCAGTGTGCCCCCCCCCCCCCGAGAGCTCCAGCTGCCCCTCCTCTCACTTCAGAGGCTTACAAGCAGGGGTGAATTGTCACCTTGGTGGGGTGGTGGTGGCCCTGCTCCTGGTCCTTCCAGTAGGAGATGATTTCTTAACTGATTTATTTATGGCCTGGCCCTTTCTTCATCTTTCTGATTAATAGTCTAGTTGGGGGTTCTGGGAAATTTACATCTAATTGTTACCATAGCAACCAGCTCTCTGCACAGGATCCCGTAGAAAATGCGTTTTGGGTCTTCTGAAGGAGCTGGGGTTTACAAGGATCTCAGCATCTACCACGGCAGAATGGGCAAGATGATGTGTGACCGATATGAATAAGAATTATGAGCAAGGATATGAGATGGTCTCGCCTCGCTGTAAATTGGGAAAGACAGTTTTAGCGCCTTCCCTCTTCCCTTTCCTTTTTCTATCACTGGACACCTCTCCCCCTCAACATCCCCTCCTAAGTCCCCAGAAAGTTAGTTCTCCACAGGCCAAAGGCAGGACCAGTTCACTGAAGTTGTGAGGAGGCCCATTTCCTTTTCAGCAAAAGGAAGAATTTGTAGCAGGCAGACCACCTGAAGATGTAATTGACAGCCTTGAGACGTAGTGATCTCCCACCTCTGGAGGTGTGTGAGGGGCTCCTGTCAGGGGGCTCTAGAGAGGATGGGGTGAGGGGTGGTATATGTGGGACCTCTGGGTCCCTTTCAGGCCTGGGATGGGGAGTTGAACTGAGTGTGCTTGTGCAACCAGCTCTCGCCTCTCCCCTGGCGAAGAAGAATGTCAGATTTGGGAATTTAACTCCCTGGGCACCTGGGATGTCCTGTGTGTCCTCATCAAGATGACTTCATTCTCTGAGGAGAGGAGGAAATTCAGTTTCTCTGAGAGCCCTCCCTGGGAGCACATCTCTCAGTGAGGGCTGCTTGAGCATTGAGAATGGATTCCTTTGGCCCATGCACGGGCCCCTCTTGGGGCTGGGGCAGGGTGTGGGGGTGGCCAGGAAGGCCCTGTGGCTGGGCCTGACCTCATGAAAGGTTATGTAGGTTATATGTCCCACCACATGGGTCCACTGACAGATGAAAGCGGAAAATGCTCAGCTGACAAAGTAGCATTTGCATCCCATTACTGAGCACATCACTTTTAGTACACTATAAATTAATATGCTTTTAAATAAATGCTGTGATCTTGTGATTAGCAGTTTTATTGCTTTGCCCTTTCCTTTGATATTGAAAGTGGCCACTTAATAAATGTAAAGAATTAAAATACATCACAATTGGGGTAGCTGTTTCTTTATATCTTTATTTATTAGTATACAAGGACCTCAAAAGTCAGAAGTGGCCCAGGACTCCTTCTGAAAGGCCCTACTTGCCTAGGAGTATGTTCACCCTATATCCATCCTATACATGTATAGCTATACATCGTATGTAATCCTAGGCAATAGCTGTGTGACCTTTGGCAAGTTGTCTCCGCAGCCTCAGTTTCTTCATGTGCCCCATTTGCAAAATGGTGAAAATAACTCTGCCTTGCAGAGTTTCAAGGATGAGGTAAGGTGATGTACATGAAGTACCCAGAAAAGTTTCAGATACACAAAATTCCCAGTAGACGGTAGGTCCCCAGTAACTGGTAGCAGTGATATCATTATTTTATCCAAGTGCTAATTGGTTTCTAGGTGTTTTGATGTAGAATATTCCTAGATCTGTTATCTATTACTGTGTAACAAATCACTTTAAAACTTAGTGGCTTAAAATCACAATCCTTTATTAACCTCAAGATTCCGTAGGTCGGCTGTTTAGGTTGGGCTCAGCCAGCAGGTTTTCTGGCCTCAGCTAGGATTCCTCTTGCTCTTGTGGTCAGCTGCAGGTTGGCTTTGCTGATTTTGGCCGAACTTTTCATATTTGGGGCTGCTGCCAGGACAACTGGGGTGATTCATGAACTCATCTCCCGTAGCCTCATGTGGGCTTGTTCATATGGCAAAAACAAGGGTCTCAAGAGAGCAAATTGCAGGGTGCAATGGCCCTTAAGGCTTACTATTGAAACTAGCATAATGTCATCTCTGCCACAGTGTAACGGTCAAAGCTAGTCACAGTCTCAAGGGGTTGGGGAAGAGACTCCATATCTTGATGGGAAAAGCTACAAAGTCTCATCTACAGAGCAACAAAGATACAGGAAGAGAAATAACTGGGGTCAGTTTGGGAAGCAATCTACCACAACTCACCCTTTTTAAACAAAAACCAGAGCTGGGAGTTTATTCCCTGCGTGCCCCCAATGAGCAAGCCTCGATGAATTCTGTTCTTTCCCGTTGCGTGGTTCAAGCCTATTTTCAGATTTGTCTAACAAAATGAATTTCACACCTGGGTTACTCACCCACTAACAAACCCTTTGTTCTTATCTGATGCCTGGGACAAACACCTAGACAGCCTGGATTTGTAGTTCCATTACCTAGGAGCACAGTAATTGTTAATTACTTGCTTTATTTGGTTCTGTTGCATTTGCCAATACTCAATTACCTATGTTAGGTTTTCTTGTGATCAGTGGGGCTTATCCAATATTGCAGTGCAGCTTTGTTTTTGTCTCAGAGATGTCTTTTCCAAGAGAGTTAAAGAAAACCCTTGTTCACTAGTTTTATTGAATATTAGCCTTTATCTGCTTATTTCAAAGGTTCGTATTCATGACTGCAAGGACCAAAGTGCTCAGACTGAGCTCTTAGAATCGAACAAAGGATAAGCCCCTCCTTTGCCTGATCTGGCTAAATCCCAGTGCGTGGAATAGAGGGAAGAGGGAAGTGTGGGATCCTGGGGCATTCGTTTAGCTCATGCCTGAATCTCTGAGCCTGCCTTATCCCTCCTAATCCACCCTCCACATTGCTGTGAGAGACCTAACGCAGAGATCTGATAAACATCACTGGTGCTAGAGTGCATTGTTGGACCCAGTTCTTCCGTTCTTCTTATACTCATGGCCTTTGTCACATGACTTTGCAGGTGCATGCCCTTGAACCTGGACTAGACCACATGACTTCACGTGGTCAACAGAATAAGGTGGAAGGGATGACATGACAGTTCTGAGCCCAGGCCTCAAGATACTTTGCCTGTCTCCTTCTGCATGCTTGGGCCTCTGCCATGAGCAAGACATGCCCGGGCTGGCCTGGCGCTACGAGAAGGAAGATGAGACTTGGGGATCAGAGCCAAACCACCTCAGCCCAAACCAGCCAACATCCAGCTGACCCCAGAGGCATAAGTAAAAAAAAAAACAACACTGATTGTTGTTTTAAGCCACTGAAATTTGGGGTGTTTTATTGCAAATCAAAAGCTGATTCATGATTGTTGTACTGAAACCCCAGCACTGGTCCCGTGTAGCTTGAGGCATAAAGTCCAGGCATAACCTTCCAGCATCTGGGCCCTGCTACGTCTCCTGTCTCATTTCCCCGAGATCTCGGCCTTTTCACTTTACACTTGGACAGTGACCCCAAATGCAGTTTTTCAAGCGCATCATGCTGGTTCACATGTCTGTACCCTTGCACCTGGTGTGCCCTTGGCCTGGAATGCCATTCTCCTCTCTTTTGCCTGGAAAACTCCTATTTGTCTGTCAAAACCCAACAGGCATCGTCTTTTCCAAGAAGTCTCACTGTACTCTCCTTTCTCATTGTGGTAAATCATGCTCACTTCTGTGAGATGCCGGGACTCACATTTATGTCTGTTGTGACCGTGTGACTTGATAGTATGATATGCGTTCTTTTTATTTTATTTTTGCCGCTTTGCCACCTATCAGACTGATTCACTTAACGACGAAGGACAGACTTAATTTGTCAATGTATTTTCAGTGCCCAGAGCAATGCCTGGCTCCAGCAATGCTTGGTGAATAAGCGAGGTGCCGGGATCCCTCCTAGCTCAGGAAATTGCCAACAATGGGAAGGCAATCATTTCTTGCTTCCTTTCTCCCCACCCCCCAAACCAACCCCCAAACTCACATGATGGAATTCATGTCCTGTCCTGGCACTTGTGGCCTGACTCCACTGTAGGGGGCACTCAGGTGCTTAGTGAACACATAATTCCGTGGTCCTTTGGGTCTCCCTGCTAGGCAATGAGCTCCCCCCGGGGCTGAGTCTGGGTTTGGCCACCTCTGTGCCCGTGGTGCTGGCACCAAGCCCATATACCGCCGTTTCAGAAAACACATTTATTCAAAATATTCATGTTTCTGGAATATCCCTCAAGTGGCAGGCACTGTTCTGGGAGCTTCGGAATGGTGGTGACCAAGATAGACCTGGGCCCACCCTTCCCGGGGCAGAGCATGCATTCCCAGTGGGGAGACAGGAAAAGGAAGAGTCACAACTTAGTTCAAGAAAAGGTGGTTTCTGTCTGTCTGTTCCCATGGCTGGGGAATTTTCTTTGCATTTGGAGGTTATGTTTGTGTCTGACTTAAAAAAAGCCACTTGTGAAGAGTGCTCAGGAAGCCGAGGGGCACCTCTGAGCGAGAGCATTAGTTCTCCAGAAGGCTGACCTCTGTGACACAACCAGAGGTCAGAGCCGGCGGCTGCTGCCTTACCGCTGGCACTGGGGTGTGGGTGGGGGCCGAGAAGGGGCGATGGTGCAGAGGGGGGAACAGTGGCAGTTTTTAGTATGAGCCCTATTCTGAATGGCTCTAGGGCATATTCCAAATCGCAAGTGCTAATTTGCGACCAAGCCGTTTTTCACTCGGACAACATTATATATTGTGCTCCAGGGTGAGCAGTATCGTGGATGTATTTACTTAATGATGTGGGGGAGGCCAGCCTATAAATAAAATAATTGCAACGTGTGACAAGCACTTTTTAAAGGGGCCTGAGATGAAGGTGTGTGGGGGAGTCAGGGGCCAGATGACGTTGGGCCTTGAGACTACGGTGAGGGCTTTGGGTTTTATTGCAAGTGCATCAGGGACCAGGGGAACGAGGGGATGCGATTGGCACTTTAAAAATATTACTTCTGCTGCCATGGGGAGTCAATTTTTATTTAATTGAATCAAATATTTCTGGAGAGCGTCCAAACAAATTGGCCTCTAGTTCTTGAAGCCATCACCTCCCCATTCTGAATTTCACTGCCTCCTTGTAAAACTCGGGATCCTAATTTTCCAAGGAGACAAACATTCAATTTCTGGTTAGATTTGCATTAGAAAGAGACCTTAATTACTCTGATCTCTAACACTTCCAAGGAGCTGATTGAGCTTTTCAGATGCAAAGAGTGTTAATTGGCTAAGGGGCCCAGCTGAGCAAAACCCTCCACCACCACGTGTGCAAGGGGCCAGGGTGGGGGCGGGGAGAGGTCGAAAGGTAGGGAAGGGGTGCAGCGGTTATCAACCTGTGGGTCGAACGACCCTTTCACAGGGGTCTCCTAAGACCATGCTGCATATCAGATATTTACATTACAATTCATAACAGTAGCAAAATTACAGTTATGAAGTAGCAATGAAAATAATTTTATGGTTGGGGGTCACAACGTGAGAAACTGTATTTAAAGAGCCAGAAGGTTGAGAACCACTGGGTTAGAGAGAGGAGGGGACACCTCACCTTTGTCAGGTTTCCTGGAGGTCTGCACCAGAGAATAAGGGGAATCAACAAAGTGGTTTTGCTAGCTTTCAATCCTTTGAATCTCTTCCAATCAGTCTTTGCAGTTCCAAGGCACTCCCGGTGGCTCCAGGAGGCACCCCACCTCCATTCCCAGCTCAGGACCTCCCATATCCCCTCCCCGGGCAGACTGTGCTTCTCTGGGCTCCTGGTTTCTAATTACAGCACTTTGCACACAGCATTGGGGGTCTGTCCAATTGGAGGACAAAGACCATCTCTTGAAGCTTTGCCTCCTTGCACAGTCCAAAGTGATGCTCAAGAAATGTGAAATGGATAAATAATAGAACAAATAATAATAGGAAGAATGTTACTAATAAGATAATAGAAGCCAGCACATATATAGGACTTCCTGTGAGTCTGTGCTGTTTAGTCCTGTTTTCCAATTTCTGCCAGAGCAAATGTCTGACATGAATCACCATTGATAGTTATAGATTTGTGAGATTACTTAATATTTACCACCCTATCAGGACAAGAACTCCTGTCCATTTAATTGAAAATTGATAGAATGAATAGACGGAAAATCAGTGAATACATTTAAAACAATTCACTTTATACAAGTATTTCCTCAGATCACACTGGAATTAAATTATAAGTCAATAACAGAAAGATCTCTGTAAAATCTGCAAATGTTTAGGAACTAAATAACACTTTACTTCTAAGTAACCCATGGGTTGAAAAAAGTGAAAAATGAAATGAGAAGATATTTTGAACAGAATGAACTGAAAAGACAACATCAGAACTTGTGGGATGCTGCTAACGCAGTTACTTGTGAGGAAGTTTATAGCACTAAGTGGGTGTATTAGAAGAAAGAAGCCTCAAATCAATGACCTCAGCTCCCACCTTAAGAAACTAGAAAGGAGAGAGAAAATAAAACCCAAATAAGCTGAAGAAAGGAAATAATAAAGATCAAAGTGAAAACCAATGAAATAAACTATCGAAAAACAGTAGAGAGAATCAATGGAAATAAAAGCTGGTTCTTTGAGAAGATCAGTAAGAATGATAAATCTCCAGTTTGACTGACCAGGGAAAAAAGAGAGAAGATATAAATTTCCAACCTCAGGAATAAAAGAAGTGCTATCACTACACCTTCTCCAGATAAAGAAAGGATAAGGAGAGACTATTATGAACACCTTTTTGCCAATAAATCTAACAGTTGTTTAGTTGAGTTGGGCAAATTCCTTGAAGAACACCTATTACTAAACTTACTCAAGGATAAATTGTTAACTTGAATAACCCTTTATCTATTAAAGAAATTGAACTTATAAATTACAAAAACTTTCCCACACTGATGAGTTTCTACAAAACACTTAAGAAAGACATAATACTAAGTCAACTCAAATTCTTCCACAAAGTTTTAAGGAACAGGGGAAAGGAGATATTTCCCAATCCATAACCCTAATTGCGGTTATGGTTTCATGGGTATATACCTATGTCAATCCTTATCAAATTGTATACTTTAAATATGTACAGTTTATTATATGTCAGTTATATGTTATAAAGCTGTTTGCACCCCCCCACATACACACATATACATACACACAAAAAAATTCCTGAGCCCTGCCCTAGGTCTGCTGATTCAGACTGTGTGGAGGAGACTTTTGATCATGGTTTTGTAATTCTGATGCACACCACAGGTTGAGAGTGACAGCCCCATGACCTTGAAATTCTTTCCTGTGGCCCATGAGGCTCCCTTTCTCCTCTTCATGCTTCCCTTGAAAGCTTTACCTCTTTTCCTCAGTTTTTTTTTTTTTTTTTTTACCTCCAGCTGTCTGTAGTTCCCTGCAGGTACATGCTCTTTTATCTTTGCAGACACTGTGCCATTTCTCTAGAATACCTCGTGCTATTCTGTAGTTGACTAACTCCTACTTGTGCTTCAAAACCCTGCCCAAGTGGCACCTCCTCTGGGAAGCCTTCCCAGATACACTGTACTCCCGCTGAGGCTTTCTCTGGGGACCTCTTTGAACTTTAATTTCCTGATCTGTGAAGTGAGTTTAAAAAGAATACTTACCTGGGAGGATTGTTTTGAAGACTTAATGAGATAACAGATAAAAATATTTAATACTAGTGGCCCAGTGCACGAATTCGTGCACATTGAAAGGAAATGAATTAGAAGAAATATTTAATATCGCCATTCGTCCTTTCTCTATAATAGAAGCGTCAACCAAATTCATGATTGACAATGACAGATCGAAACACACATGCAGTTGGCACCAGCGAGAGCTTTATATATATCGTGCATGCACGAGTCAACTTAGCCTTTTATAGATAGAATAAACTTGCTTATTTAGACCTGCTTTCTAATTTAGCTAAACTTTTTCCAGCCCAGTGAAGCACTCCAACTTCTCTTTCAGGTAATTGTCAGCAACAAAGCAGTAAATATCAACACGAAGCAGATTCTTATTGTAGATCATGCAGGGCGAACAAAGGGTAAAATATTTAACTGCAGCAGTGTTTGACTCAGTGAGAAAAGCAGAAGTCATTTTCAAGGTCCACCATTTCTTCTTTACAGTCGGGTCAAATTTCTAAGCTTTCTAAATCTCCATTTTCTGGCTAATGAAAAGAAAATAGGATTCCACCAAGTCTCCTGTCTACCTACTCCAGGACTTTTGTGAGGATCAAATACGATGAGGCACAGGAAAATGTTTCACTGACATTTGGTTAAAGTACAAAATGTTTCCACCTGGCTATAAAGCAAGTTGTGTTCCTGGGCTGAAGAAACTCCAAGGAAGCTAGTCGCTAGGGAGAGGAAGCCGGGTGTTGCTATGTGATGTCATTACCTGGTGCCCACAGTGACTGTTTTGGGCTGGGCTGGGCTGTGGGCCGCATTTTGCGCCATGGGGTCTCGGCAGTGCCCGCTGCGATTTGGTGGGCTGTCGCTCCAGGGTGGTGGCAGGGCCTGTGTCCCACTTGGGGGAAGCCAAGTGTTGCTTTGTGGGCGCCAGGTCCACAGTGCCATTTCTCTGTAAATGGCCAGTGTGCGTCACAGCAGCTCCTGCGTTGAGTGTCTGCCCCCTGGGGGTCAGTGCGTGTCATAGTGACTGGTCGGACAGACAGCATATTAGCCTTTTATATATATAGATAGTTCTTGGTGTATATTAGAATTCAAAAAATGGTGACACTGTTGTTGTGGCTCTTACTGTTATTATTTCTCATCATTGTCAGAGCCCTCTGAACACATCCTGCATATCATCCCACACACTGGTGGCTGCTATCTGATCTTCCTCCCCTAGACTGTGACTTTCCTGAGTGTACCATAGGCATTCAGTTAGTTCAGCCCACAGACATTTGTTGAGCACTCCCTGGTTGTCACCCTCTCCCAGGTGCTGGAGACACAAAGATTAGGAGGAAGAGAATGGACATCAGTGAAGACAGCAGACTGGGGAGTATGAGGAATACAGACTTCTAAGCCATTGTTCCATTCTTTTAGCTGTGTGACTTTGGGCAAGTTACTTAACGTCTCTGTTCTTCAGTTTCCTCAGTTATAAAATGGGGGGAAAGAATGCCATCTTGCTTGGTTGATGTGTCTTTTTATTTTACTCTAAAACACATTAATAGTTTTGCTCAAATCAGCTGATATCTGTAAAACACACACACACACAGACACCGAATATCCATTGGATCTGGCAATTAGCAGGGCATCAGAGGTGTGGAGAGAGCTGTTTTAGAGGAGGCAGAAGCCAACGTGCCAGGATGGAGGGGCGAGTGACTCTAAAATCGAGAAAGGGAAGTGGAGACAGCTCCTTAGAGCTATTATGATGAGAATAGGAGGAGCAGGAGGGTGGTGGCTGGATGGGGAAGGGTGTGCAGGGGTGCTGAAAGACTAAGTGTTATGATGTTGAAGGGAAGGTGCCAATAGGATGGGAGTGACTGCGGGTACAGGAGGGAGCCAGGACAGAAGGACAGAGCAAGGGGAAATGACTGCATGCCTGTAGGTACAGCAGGAGGTGAGAAGTGGTCAGGCAGGGAGGGAGGGAATTCCATGCTCTTGGTGGAGCAGATTCTCGTCTGTGGAGGGAGGAGGGGAGGAAGGGAGGTATAGGGGTGTGTGTTGGGGAGGGCTGGAGAAGTGTGAAATCACTCTTGAGGGGATGGGGGGAGGGTTATAAAAGACTGACAGGCCTGCTAAGCAGAGACCAGGATTTGGAAGGGTGCCAGCCTGTGGGGAGGGGGAAGGGACATCGATTTACCTGCAGCTGCAGCCACTTGGGTGGAGGTGGTGAAGGTGGGGGAGCATTGCTTCGGGGTTGGGCTAGCTTACTTGTAGGAGGATCAGTTTGTCTCCGTTTGCCTGGGATTGTCCAGGTGGTAAAACTGAACAATCTGGGAAACCCCCTCAGGACAGTTAATCACTCAACTGGGCAGAACGGTGACAACCGGGGATCCGAGGGCTGTGAGAAAGCCGGTTCCTGTGATCTGCACCAGGATGGGGAGATGGCTGCAGGGGGTGGAAGAGTGGGCCAGATATGGGAGTGGAGGGCTGGGAGGGTGGTTAAAGGACCTAAAGGTGTTACTCTCCCAAGTGCCTGGCCTCCTGAGGCACTAAATATTTTTTTCAGAGACTGCAAAACCAAGTATTTACATGCTACTTTACATTTTTGTCATAGCCATATAGCTTCTGTGTTAACTTGATATTCTTTAAAATCGGTGCCTTAATAAATATGTCTTAAAACAATCTCTGTCCTACGTGGAGAAGAACAAAGGAACCACACACACCACCACCAAACAGGAGCTGGGTCCTGACTGGGTCTGTTGCCTGACAAAGGAGCCGAGCCTCAGGCTGCTCCTTCTCTGTTAACCTGGGAGCCAGCCGCGCCCGCGCTAGAGAGCATTCAAGATGTGCTGCGCCAGACCTAGTCCTTGAGCTGCTCTGAGATGGAGACTTGAAAGGGGGCGTAGCTTTCCTGTGTTACTGAATTCTGTGCTCCGTCGCTCCCTGAAGTCCCCTTGTGCGCCTCATTTTGGAAAATGCTGTGGTAAAGTATTGAGACTGTAGGCTCTCTTCATGTTCTCTAGAGTCAACAACAGCTGTGCATTTAAATACCAAGAAGCCTTTTTTGTGGTGTTTTCTGAGAGGTCATGTATAGTCTCAAGATTATTAAGCTGAAAAGGTCCCTGAGGATTCAGCTGATCTGAACTCCCCCTTACCACCCCCTCCCACATACACACCACCCGCTGAAACTGAAGCCCAGAGAGGGCTGGGACTCACACAGGGCAACACAGCACCAGCCCTCCCAGCTAGGCTGTCACACCTAGTCTGCTGCTTTTCCCAGTCTTTCCCCATTTTGCCTTCAGAGACAATTTTGCTTCTTGATTTCTGACTTCTTGTCAGCTGTGATTAATGAGGAAGGCTCCTGCATACACGATTTTCAGCTGTACCCAGTTTACGACAAACAGATTAGACCATTTAAGTCAGAACAATGCTATTTAGCAAAGCCGGATGTGGAGCTGGCAGAAATTAAGAAGATCAATTTAAAGGTAAAAAAAGAGTGACAATCATAGATCAACACCTGAAAAATCTTGCTGCCTGTACATATCCCTAATTGAGAAGTATGTGGAAGATTCCATCCGTGAAATTCAATTATCATGCGAGCCAGAGAAAGCAGCCTCCCCGGGGAAAGGAACCAGGCAGCCCAAATCACAACGACTCCACCTGTCTGTTTTTGTGTCAAAAGAGTGAGAAAACCTGCCTGAAATATGGACGGGATGCATCAACATAATGAAAATGTCCGGGGTCCCTTTCCATAATGGATTACTCCCAAGCTCCTGCATCCGAGGCCAGCCCAGAGAAACCTCTGAGGCTGCAATAACCCTCTGGATCTCGAGGGCTGAAGGCACAGGTACCCATTCCTGCCACCCTTGCCCCCAGCTTGGATGGGAGGTGGGACTGGATGGGGGTGGCAGACAAAAGGCACTCTCAGGCACCCACACCCCTTCCACTGATTAGGGGCTTCTTAACTCGAGCAATCAGCAGAGAAAACTCAGACAACTGTAATGATTACAAATGAGCCACTGGTAATTGACCCACCTTTTAATTGCAGGGAGGAATGAGTCGGTGCAGTGGTGGCGGTGGCAGATTCGTCAGCACTTGCTTTGTGTCTCCTATTTGGCTGAGATTCACCCAGGAACACACGGCAACCCTGGTCTGCAGAAGAGCTGGACGCAGCTCCTTTTCAGTTAACTGCTCAGAGTGGTGGTGGTGGTGAATAGAGACATATTCCCTACTGATGCTTAGAGGTGTACGGTTTGCCAAGTGCTTTCACAGGCTGAAGCTCAGAAAATTCGACTCAGGAAACCCTGAGATAATGTCTCTCGTTATACAGATGAAGAGGCTGAGGTCCAGCAATGGGCCTCGTCTGTTAGAAAGTGTGTTGTTGGATTTGGATCTCCCGTGTGTGGGTGCTGCCCAGGTTAATGCAGAGGCAGACACAGGCTCAGTCTTTCAGGAGCTTGTGTTTTGATGGGTAGGATTCAGCACAGACTGGAGAGAGATGGTCACTGAAGGTCAGCTGAGGTAGGATCATTAGTCTGGTGGTCAGAGAGAGAGGTCAAAGATGGAAGGGACTGCAGGTTGAGGAAAACCTCCCAGGACAGGGGTCAAGTGTGTCTTTAGCACCACTCTAGCTCCAGTGCCCAGCAATATGCGTGGCACAAAGCAGGTTTCAAAAATACCAGTTGAATAAACGAATGAATGATAAGCTAGGCCTTGACGGCTATAAAGAATTTGGGGGAGAGCAGGTGTCGGTAATTATTGACCAGGAGAAGGAACCTGCAAATTGTAGGATATCAAAATTGCAATGACATTGGGTGTGCCGAACCCATGCTGAGTACAGACAAGCTCTGGCTGACTTTAACGATGCGGTTTGCTAATCTATTGAAATCCAACAAATCTTGGCAGCATGATCTCTTGGAGGGTGACAGGTCGCACTTTCATGTGCATCCCTCTTCTCTCAAAGTCACCGGGAACATGGCTTCCAGGACCATCTGGGCCTCCTCCGGTGACATAGAGGTTCCGAAATAGTTTGCCTCTCCAAGAATGATTTTGAATTCTAGTGGCTAGTCCCAGATTGGAGCAGGACTCAAGGAGAGGAGAACATTTAGCCAGGAGGGCAAGGGTCTGTGTTTAATTTTCAGGGAGCAATGAAAATCTATGACGATGGCTCTCATGCTGACTGTGTACTTTGAGTCTTCAGGACCACTGTTGAAGGGAGCACATCTCCCCGTCTGAAGGGAGGGTCTAGACTAGATTCTCTGCTGCTACCCAAGAGGAGCCCCCTCAACCACCCTCCCTGAGCTGGAAGGGACGGAGAACATGGCCTCATCTCCAGTCTGAACTACTGGTACATAATATCCTCACATCTGTGATCTGAGACAAGTGTGTCTGAGGAGCTCATGATCAATGTGAAAGTCCACAACTTCATGAAAGGGTGGAAGCAGGGAAGCAAATCTGCCTGTTCCTAACTGTGGAATTCTCATTCCAACATGTAACCTCAGAACAGCAGTGGATTTGTTAAGCCCTGGTCAGGAGGGGTTTGCTGGGGACATTGGATGGTCCCATTCCAGGGTTGGCTGGCTCTTCTCCATTGTAATGTGTTTCCATTCCACTCTCTGACTTTCTCTGCCCTGCTCTGTGCCTCAGGGGCTGACACCACAGATTGCACTATCTCCCTTGCTCCTGGGAGTCACTGTTAGGTTCCGTCCATGGAGGCAGCACAGGAGATTGAAGGGTGGGAGGGGGAGAGGTCAGGTACTTCTTTCCTCCCCTCTCCCCTCTGCTCCTGCCCCCTCTCCTCCTCCCTTCCCCCCCTCCCCCCGCACTGGCACCATGTCCCTGGCAGGGTCAGGGTCCCTCTGTGACTGCTGTGAGCCAGGCAGCCACTCCTCCGCAGCTTCACTCTCAGAACACCCTGTGGTTCCTTTGCCCTTCAGGGCTAGGGGCGGAACAGCTCCCGCTGGTTACCCTCATCTTCCTGCTCAGACCTCTGCAAATGGTCTCTTCCTGGGATGAAGTTATATTTCCTGCCAAGATCCTGACTGGGAAGAGATTTTAGCTGGAGATTGGGGTCCCTACCTTGGTCACCTCTGACTCCCCGGGTCTGATTGCAGAGCCCGGCTACAGAACCCTCAGTAAATACATACAGAAGTCTTTATCCTCCAGGCATCCACAGGATTGGAGGGAATCTCTGTTTCCCTCCCTTTGCCTCCTTTCTCAGCCAGGGAGGGTGGCCTTCCTCCTTGGCATCCCTGTGACAGGGAGCTGGGCACACCAAGGTGGAGATGCTCACACCCCCACCGTCCTGGGGCTGAAGGCTGCTTGTCAGAATGAGCAGTGCCTGTGTTTCACCCCCAGGAGCCCAGCCCGAGGTCTGTAGAAATGATACCTTGGGGCTTATTTCGGGGGCAAGGGAGGAAAACCATTGTTATTGGGGAGAAAGACCTTACCCTACCTTCAGGCTTGCCTTGTTCAAGTGGAACCAGGTTTTTACAGGAGAAGAAACAGCTAACTTTTAGGGTTGGATAGACCTGAGTTTGAATCCTGGATCCTCCTCTCTGACCCCCTTTCTTCATTTGTAAAAGGGAATTATTGATAGTCTCCCTGTTGCAAGGTTACTGCGAGGATTGCACATGGACTGAATGGGAAGGGCTGGGATGCGGGCTGGTCCTGTACCCCGCAACTGCTCATCCTCGGATCCTCCCCTCTCTTAAGTATGGAGCTCATGAAGAAAGCAGTTTCCCCATCTTTGCCTTTCCTTCTCTCCTACAAAATGACCTTCATAATACTGCATCCCAAATGCACCCCTTTCCATTAAAATAAGATAGACTTAAATCCCCAATCCTTATCTGAGAAACATCCCGTGCTCCCCAACATTTCTGTAAATTTGAGGGGACTTCTTTTCCCATGGCTACCTTAGCCTCTGAGTCAGTTTCATTTCTGGATCATCTTTTCAGCTTACCAGTGTTGTTTCTTTTCTAAACTTGAGTGAGATATAAAGTGCAGCTCTTCCTTTTCACAATTTCTGCAAGGGCAAACCCACCTCTCCAGCGCAGAACAAAACTCACACTTTGCCACAGCTGGCTCTAGGCTTCCTTGCCCCATCCTATCGCCTCTCTTCTCCCCTTCCTCCCGATTGCCCTGGGAACTCCAAATTTTCACTGTCACGCTGAGCTCTGCAGCGTGGTCCACCCCTGCTCCCCAGTTCTGCTGCAGGCCACCCATGTCTGCCCGAATCTCCCAGTTGCACCCAGGAGAACAAAAGGGTCTTTCATCTCCAGCTTCTCTTCCCCTAGAACCCAGCTGCCTTTGTAAACAGTACTGTTCTCCCTCCCTGACATCACCAGGTGCGGCACCTAGAGAAACCCAAAAGCTCTGCCACCAATTAGACTTTCTCCCACACGCCCTCCTTCTGGGAGGGGTCGGGGCAGAAGTGGAATGGGAGCTGCCCTGCCCAAACCCCCAGTCCTGGGTAGGGGTCCTGGCGCTATCACTCGTGTTAGAGACCTTGGATGTTTAGGCATGAGACACTCCTTTGAAAGCCTGCCCTGAGAGTCTGTAGCACAGGCAAGCCACTGCTGGAGGTAGAACTCTGCAAAAACATCTGGCGCGGGTGAGACAGTCCCCAGGAGCCAGTCCACAGGCATCACCCACCACGCTGACAACAGAGTGCGGCTGGGGCTGCATGGAGTCAGGTGTCCTTCAAGTGGCTGACAGGGTGATGCTAGGCAGGCTGCAGTCCCTCTGTGGGTGGGCCTGTGCCCTTTCTGTGCACAGTGTAGGGGCCCTGGCAAACTGGAACCCCAGTCCTGAGAGTCTTGAGCCCAGCATCCTGGGGCCTGGCGAGCTGGCCAGAGTGTAGACGTCCTGGCACAGGCGCCGTGCGCACACACAGAGCCTGCATTTTCTCTTGAACACGCTTTCTCTCACCTTGTCCTTGTGTCACTGGCTAAGATCCCATCTGTCACGCTGAGCCATCTGCTTCCTCTCCTGCTATCTCTGCTGCCCAACTCTAAGTAAATTAAAAAACAAAGAGGCAGGAAGCTGCTGACAGCCGCATTCATCCTCATTTCTGTGGCTGGCAGTGGGAGCTGAAGGGCTGGCTTCGTGGGTCTGAATTAAAGATTAGTTAGGGCTGGCGAGGAGGGGAACAGTTCGGTGGCTGTGACATCCGGATCCCGAACGGCACCACAGGTGGTAGTGAATGTGGATGGGGCTGAGAAGGAAGGGATTTGAGCCGGTGTGAAGGACAGGAGCAGGATGCTGGCTTTGGAGTTGGGAGAAACTGGGTTCAAGTCCAGTGTGCTGCCCAGGACCTGGGGCTTGGAAAGGGAGCTCCCATTCCCCATCAACCTCATAAGTCACTGACCTCACAGAGTGGTTGAGAGACACAGTGAGGAGCATGCAGATTGATAGTAGGTGTGCAGAAGGTGCTCTATAGAGAACAGGTATTTTGAGGGACTCAGGGAGGCAAGGAGGAGGATGGAGCAGGCAGGGGGGCCCGTGTCTGGGAAGGGCAATAGGGAGGAGTTAGTGACCTGGGTCTCCTCTGTGGGCCTCAGTCTCTGCGTCTCTAAAATGGAACTAAGTGGGACTATGGGGCCAATCCCTAGAGAAAGTGTGGAAAGAGCAGGAGACATGGGACAACCCTGGAGGACACGGGTCAGAGGAGCAGGAGGCATGGAGGGAGAACCATTGCCGTGGCTCCTAGTGGGATGGCTCCATGATGGACTGTGTTCGTTCCCCTTATTTTCTGTCCTCCTGGTGAGAAAGAATCAAATCGCTTTACCTCATTGACATCAGACTTGGCCCATGAATGTGAAAGGAAGCTCCATATGCCAGTTCTGAGTAGAAGCTTTAAGAGCTGGCACAGATTTCCATTCTTGTGCTCCCTCAGCCGCATACCCACTATCTTCTTCCCTGGGACTGAAATACGGTGCTCCCATCTAGTCTGGGTCTCAAGATGAAGATGGAGTGGAGCAGAGCCAACACTGACCCCCAGCGGATATGGATGGGCGCCAGGAATAAGTGTTCATTGTGAGTCATGGACATTCGAGGCCCATTAGCAAAAGCTGGCTGATTCAGGCCCCTTCAAATCCAAGCTGGTCCCAACCTGCATGTTGAAAAAGGGATGCACCTGGCCCCTGCCTGCATTCCTTCAATCTCTGTTTTTTTGTCAGATGGGGTGTCCTCTGTGACCCTCTCTGGGTCTCAGTCATTGTTTCTGCAAAACGATTGAATTGTGGACAATTGAAAGCCAACAAGGGCGCCCCTGTGGGGCAGAAAGGTATTGAGCACCAGTGCAAGCGGACGGCCACCGCGTCCTCTTTGTGCTCTAAGCTGCACGGCTTCCTGATCTTACAGGTCTCACTGCTGCAATTGCCAGGGCCTGGCACGCAGGCACTCTCCTCCCACGCCAGCTCCCCACAGTTAGAGAGCGGCCTCCACCACGCAGTCCCAGGAGGCGAGCTTAGACCTCCCTGCATATCAGGGTCTAAGTCCCTCCTTCCTGACTTGACCCCACTGAACTCATGATGGGGAACCATCAGGCTCTGATTGAGGCATGGAGGTGCCCCAGGCAGGTAGACAGTTCAGCTTCGAAATGAAAGCCTTGGCATTTATTTAGGGAGAGGAGACAGCTAATGGCAACACGAATCCTCTTTCTATTGTCCTGAGATATTTACTTCTGGTCCCAAATTTGGCTGTTCCATTCTGTAGGGCCAGAGTGCCGGTTTCCCTGGAGAGGACACTTGTCTGTTGGGAAGCATCTGGGCATCTGAGCCTCCTGACTCTCATTTTCCAGGCCTCCGTGCAGCAGCGCTCGGGCGCTCAGACCTCCTGTTCTGAGTGACACAAAGAGACAGCGGAGGCTGTCCTGGTGCCGCACAGCGCCCAGCCTCTGGGGCTGCAGTGGCAGTGGGGCAGGTGGTGGCATCCAGTGCCCGGTGGCAGTAGCAGGGCCACGTGCGCAGTGGCTAGCAGGATTTGGGGCCATTAGTGGTGTCCTTGGCTCTGTGGTGGCATTTTGACTGTGGTCCTGGCCTCTTCCCACTTCCTAGTCCCGATTCTGCATCTGTCCCAACTGTGCTGTGACTTGCTCACTGTGCTGTAGGTCTCACTGCTGCAATTGCCAGGGCCTGGCACGCAGGCACTCTCCTCCCACGCCAGCTCCCCACAGTTAGAGAGCGGCCTCCACCACGCAGTCCCAGGAGGCGAGCTTAGACCTCCCTGCATATCAGGGTCTAAGTCCCTCCTTCCTGACCTGACCCCACTGAACTCACGATGGGGAACCATCAGGCTCTGATTGAGGCATGGAGGTGCCCCAGGCAGGTAGACAGTTCAGCTTCGAAATGAAAGCCTTGGCATTTATTTAGGGAGAGGAGACAGCTAATGGCAACACGAATCCTCTTTCTATTGTCCTGAGATATTTACTTCTGGTCCCAAATTTGGCTGTTCCATTCTGTAGGGCCAGAGTGCCGGTTTCCCTGGAGAGGACACTTGTCTGTTGGGAAGCATCTGGGCATCTGAGCCTCCTGACTCTCACTTTCCAGGACTCCGTGCAGCAGCACTCGGGCGCTCAGACCTCCTGCTCTGAGTGACACAAAGAGACAGCGGAGGCTGTCCTAGTGCCACACAGTGCCCAGCCTCTGGGGCTGCAGTGGCAGTGGGGCGGGTGGTGGCATCCAGTGCCCAGTGGCAGTAGCAGGGCCACGTGTGCAGTGGCTAGCAGGATTTGGGGCCATTCATGGTGTCCTTGGCTCTGTGGTGGCATTTTGGCTGTGGTACTGGTCTCTTCTCACTTCCTAGTCCTGATTCTGCGTCTGTCCCAACTGTGCTGTGTCCCAAATGCTCGCTGTGCTGTCACTATGCTTACTTCTTGGCTTGTCAGC
>NW_006286678.1:3640322-3653244 GCF_000327345.1 Myotis davidii | reverse complement strand
TGGGTCAGCATCATGGTCCCAGACCAACCCGGTTGGCAGGGGATTCTTTCCATTCGTGCGTGGTTCTGTCTCTGTTCTGGGAAGTACATTTTGTCATATTTCCCAGAATATTTTAGTACCTCTTAAAAATTACCACCCTTACCGGCCCTGGCCGGGTATCTCAGTTGGTTGGAGCATCATCCCGACATACCAATGTTCAATTCCTGGTCAGGGCACATACAAGAACCAATTAATGCATAAATAAGTAGAACAACAAATGAATATTTTCCTTTCTCTCCCCATTCTGCTCTCTCTAAAATCAATAAAAAAATAAATTACTACCCAGATAGCAGTCCTGTTGATGCACTCCTTAACCTGAGTCCAAGCGCGCTGGCCTCCTCCTCAGGAGGAAGGTGTGTTGGGGCGTCCCATAGCTGTGCTTTGTAGTGGTTGCAGTCACACAGGGTAAGAGCCAATTCATATTCTGAGCAGTGGGACAGGACAGGGCATCTGTCGCAGTCTCATGGATGTCAGTCCTAGAAGGACCCCTTGAGATGGTTTACTCGGGCATTTTTCCAAGTGGTCCTGGCAAACCAATGGCATCAGGATCTTTTGGAAAATCTATTGAAAATGCATGTTTTAGGGTCCCACCTGCTGAATGAGTGAGGCCCAGGGATCTGCATGCTGATGCTCTCAACCAACTCCCGGACACCGTTACACAGATGGGGAAAGAAGAGCCCGGGTCTCCCAACCCTCAGGCAGCCAGGAGCCCCTCTGCAGCCCTCCAAGTACATAGCCATTCTAGGCAAGAAAGAGTGATCCAGGTTGGCTGTCAACAAGGCCAACCTGGTGGGGAGGAGATATTGTTGCTTTTGGAAAAACACTGTGATGAGCATGGAATTTATAATCTGGCTATTTCAGCAAATATTTGTGTGCTTTGCTGAAAGGTGCACTTTCGGATCAATTCTGCACTGCGTCTACTTCAAATTATTATTCTAAGCTTGCAAAATTGAGTTTATTACTGATGTAAAAATAATAAACTCAGGCATCATTCATTACTCTCTACCCTCAGGAGTCAGTTGAGTTTTTTAAAAAGTCAGGCAAGTCTAGAATGACCCCAGGTTTCTTGACTAAGAGGGGGATGAGATGGGAACTTGATACAGGGGCAGGTTTGGGGGAAGTGGGACTTGTAGATTGTGTGGTGTATGTGGAATCATCATAGAAATATTGGTGGGCAGAGACCAGAGAGGCCTGGAGCTTAGGGGAGAGGTTTGGTTTGAAAGTAAAAAGACAGAACCTTTTAGCACAGGTGAGCTGATTCAGAGACAGTGTTTTATTTGTGTGTGTGTGTGTGTGTGTGTGTAGGGAGGGAGGGTAGCCCTCATCAGTCCCTTTGTCCTTCAGTAGAAAATGCGGGAAGGGGAGGGAAGGAAGGGTGAGTGGCTAGGACTCAACAATTCATGAATTTCATCTGGCACCAACATTCTGCTGCTCTGTGCCATAAACATTTGTGAATTCGAGTTAATTCAGTTAAGTTTAACTCAATTCAATTCAATAGTCCCAGTTACTGTGCTGAGCACATTCCAATTCATCAACTATTGAGCACCTACTATGTTTTAGGCCCTGGAGCTCACCAGGGGACCTGAGATGGTTCCCATCTTGAGTTGACTTTCACTTGTCATATTTAGCAGTAGGTTAGGTTTTGATGTTTAATATCAGGAGTGAAGTCCAGAGAGGAGACAACATTCTCAAGGTCACAGAGCAAAATAGTGAGAGAGGACTAAGCTATAATTTCTCAGGTGTGATCCAGGTTGGCTGCCAAATAGCCCAGTGTGGAGGATTTCTCTGAAGTATGGTACAGCCAGGAAAAGGTGGTAGGACATGAGTAGAGAAAATGAAAATATGATTAGCACTAGATTATTGGCATAGAGGATTAATAACTAGGTTGGCTTGGAACTGTATTGAGGGCAGCAGCAGGGCTTCTGGATGAATGAATGGATGAGAGAATCTCAGGACTCAGGGGCCACCCCATTCAGTCTTCTATTTAGAATAGTCTTGCACACCTCCAGTGATGAGGAGCTCACTGCTATCCTGCACAGGTTAGATCACCCCTTATTTGAGCAACTCTGATGACTGGAATTTGCTTTTTACCATGGAGCAAGAACTTTCTTGCTTTGGTTCCAGTCCATTGATTTGTCATGGTTCAGCTCCTGGGCGCCACAGATCATGTCTGCTCCCTTTGTCCTGTGACAGACCCTCAGAGATTTGGAAATGACCATGGGCCATTGAGCCTGTTTTCTCCAAGTTGAGTGCCCTAGATCCCTCAGCCACTGGGTCCCTCCACCTCTCGTCCTCTCACTCCTAATGCATTATGGTTCACCGTTGTTCCCCTCACAGAGTTGAGCACAGCACTCCAAAAGTGTGGGCTGGACATATCCTGTGATGAATGTGTTCTTTTAATGCTTATTGCAGGACCAGGAGCTGCCTGTATATCATCCTGAGACAAATGACCTTGTGACCCATTGTCCATCTGCTAATGACCCCGTGCTTCCACTTAAGGACATAGGCACCTTCTGGTTTCTCTGTATACCTGGGGGAGGGGTGGGCCAGGAAGGCCCCAATGAAAATGGTTTAAATCCCATGCAAATGAAAATGTGAATACAGCCCTAACTGGTTTGGCTCGGTGGATAGAGCGTCGGCCTGCGGACTGAAGAGGCCCAGGTTCAATTCCGGTCCAGGGCATGTACCTTGGTTGTGGGCACATCCCCAGTAAGGGGTGTGCAGGAGGCAGCTGATCGATATTTCTCTCTCATCGATGTTTCTAACTCTCTATCCCTCTCCCTTCTACTCTGTAGAAAATCAATAAAATATATTTTTTTAAAAAAAGAAAAGGAAAATGTGAATACAGAAGGTAGTCTGTAAATTCACAGCACTCGTTAGTGACTGGGTCAGCAAGTAGGTTTCATTCCCTTGCTATTCAAAGGGTCTATGGACCAGCAATATCAGCATCCCCTGGGGGCTTTGGGGATGTGCAAAATCGCAGGCCCCACTCCAAACCTACTGAATCAGAAGCTGTGCTTTAACAAGATCCCCAGCTGACCCATATGTGCTTGATTTGCCTTTTATGAGACTCAGTCATGATGCTTGGCTCAGCCTCCAGGGTATGTGGATCATGCCAGGACGACCTTCCTAAAACTCCAATCTGGCTAGGTCACTCTGTGCCCACCTCCTTTCAAAGGGTCCCTAGTGCCTTTGGGAGAAAGCCTAACCTCCCAGGCATCACAATCCGACTTGAACCAGTCAGTCTCTAGGGTCTGTTGCCCGACTTGTATCTGAATGTCCCACTCACAGTAAGTGACTCGGAAGTCCCCCAACAGGCCAGGCTGTTCCATACCTCCATGCATTTGTACATGCTGTTTCCTCTGCCTTGGATTCCATCCTTAGACTCTCTCCCTTGAGAAAGTCATTCTTTAAAAAAATGCTTTTTAATTGATTTTTAGAGAGAGAGGAAGGCAGGAGAGAGAGGGGGAGAGAGAGAGAGAGAGAGAGAGAGAGAGAGAGAGAGAGAGAGAGAGAGAGAGAGAGAGAGAGAGAGAGAGAGAGAGAGAGAGAGAGAGAGAGAGAGAGAGAGAGAGGGAGAGAGAGAGATTGGCTGCCTCCTGCATGCCCAGTACCAGGGATCAAGCCTGCAACTTGGGCATGTACACTGACTGGAAATCGAAGTGGCAACTGTTTCAGTGGATAGGACAATGCCCAACCAACTGAGCCACACCGACCAGGGTGAAAAAATCATTCTTAATGCTAAACAAGTTGGAGATCATTGATGCCAACTTTTCTAAAAAAGGAAATATGAGGGGAAAATTCAGAAGACCCCATATAAAATTTCAGAATCTATGTCTTTTTAAAAAATATATATATTTCTTTATTGATTTCAGAGAGGAAGGGAGAAGGAGAGAGAGATAGAAACATCAATGATGAGAGAGAATCATTGATTGGCTGCCTCCTGCACACCCCCTACTGGGGAATGAGCTCGCAACCCAGGCACCTGCCCTTGGCTGGAATCGAACATGGGACCCTTCAGTCTGCAGGCTGACGCTCTATCCACTGATCCAAGCCACTGGGCACATCCCCAGTAGGAGATGTGCAGGAGACAGCTAATCAATGTTTCTCTCTCATCGATGTTTCTACCTCTCTATTCCTCTCCCTTCCTCTCTGTAAAAAATCAATAAAATATATTTTAAAAATAAGATAAAATAAAAAAATAAACTACTGTACACAGCCCTAGCTGGTTTGGCTCGGTGGATAGAGTGTTGGCCTACTGAGTGAGGGGTCCTGGGTTTGATTCTGGTTAAGGGCACATACCTGGGTTGTGGGCTGGATTTCCAGTGGGGGCCATGCAGTAGGCAGCCAATTAATGATTCTCTCTCATCATTGATGTTTCTACCTCTCTATTCCTCTCCCTTCCTCTCTGAAATATATATATATAACACAGTAATATTATTTTTCAAAGAAAGTTTTGTAAAGCTGAAAAATATGTGTTTTCACTCTTCTAGATGACATATGCAATTTGAAGAATTGTGATGAACTTGAACAAATGTAACTGTGTGAAAATTTACAACTAAAATTGACCGCTGTGCTATTGATGGGGCATTGATCTGAGAGGAACATAAACCTTAAACCATCTCCTAAACTCTCCTTTTGATGTTAGCAGTACACTTGTATCAATAATTTACTGGACACATTTCTGCATACTTTCGTAGATCTCAGAATATATTTAACTTGGACATAATTGGTTGCCAATGAAGAACATAGCTTCTTGACATTAGAATGTATTTAAAATTATTTAGGATTTATCGGCTGAAGCTGGCTATCATTTCTAGAGAAAACAAGATAGTGGAGCAAGTAAGCAGTAAAAGGATCATAAACATTTTGTTTCCATGACAGCAATGCGCATATCTGAGGCCAGGTTTCCCTAAAAAGCAAAGGCTGAGATAAGGGTTTGTGTGAGGTGGTTCATTTTGGGAAATTGGCGCCCAGGAACTGGGAGGAGCGAAATAGGAAAGAAGGTTAACCAGAGGCATCATCTGCAGCCGGCCACCTCTGCGAGGACCTGGGCTCCATCTGGTGGGGCCCCGAGGAGCCATGTGGAACACTCCTCAGCATTGTTGCCTGAGGAGCAGAAGAAGGGAGCACTTCTCCACTCGTGCCCATCTCCTAGGGGGCAAGGGTTGTTGCTCTCCGAGGAATTAACCCCCTTGTCCTTCAAAGTTTGCTCGCTTGTCAGAATGTCCTATGTGACCCCAGCAGTAAAAGCCCCCAAGCAGGAGATCTGGGGCACAGCTGAGGTGAGCTGCCATCAGATTACACTTGCACAGCTGGTTGCCTCAAAACAGCTGGAGTAAAAGAGTGTCCCATACAACATGTAACGATTTTAAAACAAATAATTATCTTCTACTTTGAATTATTGTGAGTAAAAGTTCAAATTTTCTATTTTATTTAAAACATTATTTTGGTTTAATATACATATGGTACACAAATTTTAATGTTCTTTTATATTCTGCAATTGATTGGCTTATTTTACATAAAATGACTTTGTTATAATTATTATTAAGAAGTAAATAATATACCCATTAAAACTTTACTTGGAAGAGGATCTGCTTGTTTTAATTTGCATTAAGATGCCATACGGACTCACAGTGGGGCCTCTGAGCAACAGTAACCTGTGTCCTGGCAGGGTGGAGAGGGGCAGTTCGTGTGTCCTAGCAGTATAGAGAGGGACAGTGCTGTGTCCTGGCAGGGTGGAGAGGGGCAGTTCATGTGTCCTAGCAGGGTGGAGAGGGACAGAGCCCAGTGTCCTGGCAGGGTGGAGAGGCAGTGCCCTGTGTCCTGGCAGGGTGGAGAGGGACAGTGCCCTGTGTCCTGGCAGCCCTGTGTCCTGGCAGGGGGGAGAGGGACAGAGCCCTGTGTCTTGGCAGGAGGGAGAGGGACAGAGCCCTGTGTCCTAGCAGGGTGGAGAGGGGCAATGCCCTGTGTCCTAGCAGGATGGAGAAGGTCAGTGCCCTGTGTTCTGGCAGGGTGGAGGGGCAGTGCCCTGTGTCCTGGCAGGATGGAGAGGGACAGAGCCCTGTGTCCTAGCAGGGTGGAGAGGGACAGAGCCCTGTGTCCTGGCAGGGGGGAGAGGGACAGAGCCCTGTGTCTTGGCAGGAGGGAGAGGGACAGAGCCCTGTGTCCTAGCAGGGTAGAGAGGGGCAGTGCCCTGTGTCCTAGCAGGGTGGAGAGGGACAGAGGCCTGTGTCCTAGCAGGGGGGAGAGGGGCAGTGGCCTGTGTCCTGGCAGGGGGGAGGGGCAGGGCCCTGTGTCCCGGCAGGATGGAGAGGGACAGAGGCCTGTGTCCTAGCAGGGGGGAGAGGGGCAGTGCCCTGTGTCCTGGCAGGGTGGAGGGGCAGTGCCCTGTGTCCCGGCAGGATGGAGAGGGGCAGTGCCATGTCTCCCAGCAGAGTAGAGGTGGACACTGCTTTACCCAGTGGGAAAAATTGTAACCAAACCAACTTTTTGTAATCCTGAGTATTTTTGAAACCTCCTGTAGGAGAATTTGCCATTCTAAATGTCCTTACAATAATAAGGGGGCCCCTTTAGAGCAGGGGAGCCTGTATGCTTAGCGTTCGGAACACTCAAATTTTCCTTCTCCCTCCTTGACCTCCTTGATGGTGTTCTACTAGAGGACACTTGCAATTGAAGGTCTAGACCAGTGATGGCGAACCTGTGACATGCGTGTAAGAGGTGACATGTGAACTCATTTTTTTGGTTGATTTTTCTTTGTTAAATGGCATTTAAATATATAAAATAAATATCAAAAATATAAGTCTTTGTTTTACTATGATTGCAAATATCAAAAAATTTCTATATGTGACACGGCACCAGAGTTAAGTTAGGGTTTTTCAAAATGCTGACACACCGGGCTCAAAAGGTTCGCCATCACTGGTCTAGACTAAAACCAAAGCACGTACTAAAGCAGGGTTTCTCAACTTAGGTAATGGTGGACACTTGGGGCCAGATGGTCCTTTGTTGGGAGTGGGTAGCCCAGTCCTGTGCATTGCAAGAAGTTCAGCATCATTCCTGGCCTCTACCCACTAGATGCCAGTAGCAACCCACCCACCTGGACCCCATGTGACAACCAAAAATGTCTCCAGACATTGCCTAGTGTCCTTGGGGAGCAAAATAGCCCCCCACTTGAAAACCACTGCTTCAGAGGGTGGAGGATTTATTGGCACAGCTAATTACTACTCTCCAATGCTTCTGTTCCATAAGCTCTGGTTTTCTATACTCCTTTTTTAAAAGTCCAGACGGTCTAATATTTTCCTAGTCCTGAGGATTCAATGAAAATCACAACACAGGGACCTGCATGATGAGGTGGCAAGGCCAGTGTCTGAGATGCCGGATCAGGTCCTCCAACCCCAGGAAGTTTCTGATGCACAGCGGCCCCAGCACATGTGTGGCGGGGATAGCTCAGGGGTGGGCAAGTGTCCGGATGAGGCTGCATCACCTGCTACAAAGGTATACAGCTGGACGGAACAATATGAAACTGTGCATAAGGGCCAGGCCGCACAGAGCTGAACCACCAACCAGATGTCGTACGTGGTTCTCAGGTCTGGAACAGTGATCTCTTTTGCCCTCATGAATGAAAGCACCTGCCTCAGTGCCTAACTCAGCATGGGCTCAAACAAGGCCCTGAATTTCCATGTCTGCATCGCTTTCTCATTGTTCAAGTTCTTCCACATCCACTCACCCGGCTGATCCCCACAGGGGGCTAGAAAGTGTGGGAAGGATTCCCCTAATTTCCTGAAAAGGACACAGGCTTGGAGAGGGGCAAGATCAGACAAGAAGGAAATAACGGTGCCAGGATTTCAGCCCACGCATTTTGACCCTGGAATCAATGTTTCCGTGGAAGAGAATTCAACAGACACGACCAGACATAAAACAAAACATTAACATTCTATTTTTACAACTCAAAAGTCAGGTGTTAATGATGTTCATCCCAGTACAAATTATAATAGCAGGAAACTTGAAACAACCTAGATTTTTTGTTTCTGAATGGATTCTCTCCGAAGAACAGAACATCTGTCAGTAATATAAGAAGAAGGGGCTTAATCTAGGAATTAAGGAGCCTGGAGACTGTAGTCTAACCAAGTTGATGTGTCCAGATGACCATTGTGGGGACTAAAAAAATACTTTTCCTCTAAGTTCTTCTAGCCAGGCTAATAATCAAATTAACAGAGGCAGATGAACAGGAGAAAGTCAAAATTTTAACACATGTGTATGAGGAATTCACATAAGTGTGAAAACTCCAAAGACAGTGAGGCAACACTGGGTATATATGACACTTTGGACCAAGGAGAAAGGTGGTGGGAGTGGGGTCTTAACTTTCAGAAATGAGAATGGGTGATTTGCTGGTAGTTGAGAAACAGCCAAACACACCAGGCAGGTACTGTTAAGCGACTCGGAAATAATGGGTCACGGGGCTATCTAGCTACCAGGCTCTTGCCTGAAGCTCACCTATGTGCCATACTGAATTTAGGCCAAGTTGAACTCCTTAAGAGCCCCTTCCTGAAGCAGGCTTTTTATATGAATCTCTTAAGCAGGAAAGTAAGGGAGGGTCCAAGGTTCTTTCTGAATCTTTTGTTTCTTAATAACCAGCTTAAAATCAATATCCCAAAAGGCAAAACTTTTGGTCCCCTTTATCATCCCATAACCATTTAAAAGAATTAAATAGACTGATATGATTAGCATGACAATTAATGATGCTCTAGACTAGAAGAACATTTGTTAATACAGAAAAGTGTTCTTGAAATAGTAAGCTAAAAAGAAATGTTTAAAAACAATATAGAGAGTATTATTCTATTTGCGTGAAAGGATGTCTATTTAAGCATAGAGAAAACAGACTAAAATAGCACATAAGGATCCTCAGGGTGGTAATTACCAAGTGTTGAGGGAATGGGTGATGAAAATTTTCTCCTTTTTGCTTATGTGTATTTCCTAAATTATTTACAGTGAATATATGATCATTTGTAATAAGAAAAAAATTTAAATATTCTATTTTAGATGCATTAGGAAACCTTGCTAATTAAAGAAGAGCAGGCTCCTCTGGAGACATGGGGTAGGGGGAGAAGCAGGTCCTTCCTCTCTCAGCTTTTCCTTCCCTGTCTACTTACAGACACCAGTTACTTACAAAATAGGAAGCTCTCAGGTCTTAGGATGAAAATGCTTCCCTCTTATTCCTCTCTTTAACAACTCTGAGTGGATGCTGTGGGTGAGATGTCGAAAGTAAGCGTTTAATTTAGAATACACAGCGGAGAGAACCTTTAATATAATATTAATTCCTTGTGAAAATTAGCAAGGTTTAATAACCATGTGAGCTATTGGGAATCCTGGTGTGACTCAAAATGACATCTGCATTAATGGTCTAATTAATAATGTATATGTTAATAAGAATCTCATTAAAGCCAGGTTACAATTATCAATGTAGGATGCACTTCCTTAGCATCTGTGGGCCAATGTAGTGCTCTGGTGATTCCAGTTGCAATTTCCAATGATAAATGACTCTTTAAGTCTCATTAATTGATTAAGGAGGCAGCGATTAGTGTAAAAACTCAACTCCTTTGGAAGTACAAAAACCACTGGTAAGACAGTGATGATTACAAATAAGGAGGAGCCAACCAGCTGGTCACAGGCAGTGCGGGGTGTGTGTGTGTGTGTGTGTGTGTGTGTGTGTGTGGAGAGTGAGAGGTAAGAGACCACAGACAGGTTAACCAAGCCTTCTTGCCCATGTCTCCACCACTGCTGAGCATTTGACTCTGTTATCAATATTTTAATAATTCTATCCATACTGATTAATTTTTATAGAAAATTATTTTTCAAAGCCAGACTATAAGGTTAATTGATTCCTTTGGTTATTTTTCTCTTCAATGTAGTTTCTTTCTTCTTAATCCTATTGAAATTTCCTATCAAGGATGTTATTTCACCAAGAAGACTTGGTTTATCAATTAGTGTTTTTTTAAATTGATTCATGATAACACCTGCCATTTTGGCTATTCTTTTCTTGGACATTATTTTGAGCAAGTGCAAATTCCCCGGGTCACATTTAGCAAATCAGTATCAAGAAGATTTGAATTTTTAGTCAATGAAAATTTCCACCATGTTGGTTTTTAGCCCTTGTCAACTGTATTTCATGCTGACTGTTGGCACCAGTCAGCTTGGTTATACATCGGGTGAAAAACTGAGAGAGCTTATCTTGATTCTAAGCTAACTCATGAAAAACAGTGTGAGCAAGTTTATGAGCTAGAGGCAGACATTAGGGGAGAGGGAAGAGGAAGGAAAGTGGAGAAGGACTGTGATAGAACCAGAGAGAGAGAGAAGCAGAGAGATGGAGACAGACAGCAAGAGGTCGTCGCATTCTGGCTTCTTAAAGGGCCATTATAGATCCCCTTGACTGCCACACAAACTCTTTTTTTTTTTTCATACAAACTCTTACTACTTTAGAAAGAAGGGCCCTAGGAGGTGATTACTGTTCAGAGAGGGGAAGGCACCTGCCCAAAGTCACACCAGGGCAGGGCTGGGGCCTAACCTGGGCCACCTGATGGCTCTCTAGCCTGTTTCTGTCTCCTTATCTCCATGGTTCAAAGGTCAGCATAGGCCAGGCCCCAGGGGTACAAAGGCTTTTCTTCCTTTTTCCTACTTTTCTGAGCTTTCCCGTTAAGAGTCACTTTCTGCTTTCTCCTTTACAAAAATTTCACAGCAATTCACACACCCTGAGGGGTGAACGCATAGCAGATTGCTAAAGCCAGGCTGTAATTATCCTTCCTTCTGCTCCAGTGAGGACGTCACTTGCACAGGGATGAATGCTGCGGGGTCACTCACCCGCCCTGTGTTTCCTGAGCACCGCTTTGGTTTGAGTATTGGGGGGTCCTGCATTGGGGGTGGCACAGAGATGAGTCAAATGGTGCTGTCCCGGGAGTTCTGTGGCAGCAGAGGACTGGAGATGGGGCCACAAATAGCTAGGAACAGAGGGAGCATGGCAGGTGTTCAAGGTGCAGAGCTGTAAAGCTCTGGAAAGATTCTGGTGGGATTTGAACAATTTGAACAATGGCAGGGATGGGGGCAGGGCAGAGGGCAGAGGGTCTATATATAGAAGTGGCATGAACCAGGGTGAGGAAGTGAGGATTGAAGAGCAGGTTTTGGCTGTGTAAGAAGGCTAGTCTAGGTTAGAAACATGAGTTGGGTCTGACCATAAGCTCTAAATACCTGAGACCTTGGCCTTGCCCAGGGATTATAAACCAGCTGCCCCAGAACGGACTGAGGCCTCTGACAAGTTTGTTTGGTTCCCTTCTGTATTTTTACTTTTTAATATTTCAAGTTAGTAGTCAACCTTTAAAAACCAGAAGATTTCATATGAGAAATGGATTTCTAGCTCTTTGGACACACCCTAGGCCTGTATTTCTACCTGGCAACTTAACTGGTGTGTATTTGGGGATGTGCATTTTCTGGGAGAGGGTCTGTGCTTCCATCAGATCTTCACAGGGGAGGGAGGTCCATGACCCCTCCAAAAATTAGAATCATGGTTGAAGAAGAATATTGAATGACATGGAAGCTGTTCATGAAATAATAAGCAAAAGAAGCTACAAAGGAATATTAACCATATAGTGACATTTTTATTTTTTTAACATGTATTTTTATTATTGATTTCAGAGAGGAAGGGAGAGGAAGAGAGAGAGAGATAGAAGATTCACTGATGAGAGAGAATCATTGATTGGCTGCCTCCTACATGCTTCCCACTGGGGATTGAGCCTGAAACCCAGGCATGTGCCCTGACTGGGAATCGAACTATGACCTCCTGGTTCATAGGTCAACTCTCAACCACTGAGTCACACTGGCCTGGCCACATAGTAAAATTTTAGAAAAATGTTTATATTCAGAGAAAACATTGGTTACCTCTGGGCAACGTGATTAAAGGTGATTTTTCTTTTCTTTCCTTGTCTCCACTTTTATAAGGAACATTTATAGCAAGAAATGTATTATTTTTATTAGTTTTTAAAGTAGACCTGAGCTGGTGGGCATTGTTTAAAGCTTTTCAAAGTTTCCCAGCTACATATGGGAAGAAACTTGAACTCTTTAGTCTGTGACCCTGGCCCTTCTGCCCTGGGTCAGCTGCTCTCCAGCCTCATCTTCTCTGTATCTTTGGACACTTGGGACCCTCCATCCTAACCCTCTGCAGGGCGTTGAGTGGTGACTCGTCTCTGCCTCTTCCACCTGCTCTCTTTCCTGCTAAGGCCCTACTTTTCCTTCCAGGATGGTTAAATGCCAGCTCCGTCATGAAGTGTTATCCACCCCACCTGCCGGGTCACCTGCCTCTTCTTCCCCACAGGGCTGTTTATAAAGTATGTGTCTGACTCTGCCACTGGACTCTGGTCTTCTCCAGAGAGGGCACCCTTGTATCTTGATTTGCTGGCTTGTCTATTGGGCTTTGGTGCAGGATGTGATCAGAAAAATGCTTGTTCAAGTCAATGGACTGGAAATAAAGAGAAAAACACACACAGGGTTTTTGTTAGAAAACATAGATTCCAGTCCCCGCCCTCTTCAAAATGCCAGTGTGATTGATCAAAGGCAAGTCCTTAACCCATCTGTCTACTTGTTCATTTGTAAAATGGGCGCATAGACTTGCTCTGAAGACTAAATGCAATGATGTATGTGGGAGTGCTTGGTAACTGTGAGTACTAAATGAATGATAGTTACTGCTATTGCTTATTTCCATTTTGTTTTTTAAACGCAGCTCTTCCTGAATGTTCTGGGTGGTATGGTTGACCTACTGAAGATCACACATGTTAAGTCAGTGGTGAAGCAGATAAAGTCTTTTGGGCCATTCGCTGTCCTGTTGCAGCAAGTGTTAAAA
>NW_006286678.1:3632396-3640172 GCF_000327345.1 Myotis davidii | reverse complement strand
CCATAACAAAGAAACAGAATTTCCAGAGGATGAGGCCCAGAAATCAGGATTTTAAGAAGATTCCCAGGTGATTCTAATGTGCAGCCAAGGTTGAGAACCACTGTGTTAAAAGAAACTAGAAAACGCAATCAGGAGCTGGTAGCTGACTTCTCTGTGCATATGTTGTGGTTTCCCATCATTTGCTGCATTGCAGCTGCCATCTGTCCCTGTGTGAAATGCCTGCTTTAGCCTCTCTTTGCTCTTCTCTTTGAGCCCTAAGTATCCCTGTCAGATGTGGAGCTGAGGGCTGGACTGGGATGGGGTGAGGAGACCCCCTTTGCTCCATGTCTATAAAAGGAGGGGAAATTATGACTCTGCTCAAATATAGAGAAAAGTGAACTGTCACTGGGCTCACTCAAAGATGCCTGCAGATTGGCAAGTCCACAGAGGCCAAAGGCATAGAAAATGGGCTGTGGGAGATGTGTTCCCAGGCCCTACGCAAGGCATGGATGTTGGGCACCATCACCCCAGCCCTTGGAAAGATGTGGTACGTGTGAGCAGAGGGGCATAAAAAGTTGGCACATTTGGGAGCATAAATTCTGCACCAGGTTAGACATTGTAGGCCTATAACAATGGGAAAGGACCTTGCGCAGGAAGTTGAGACCCCTCAGTTCTGATGCTCCAGCTCTGTGAATCTGGAGAACCATTCAGCCTCCCTGACTATCCCTTTCCTTTATCTGTAAAGTAAGAGTTTCCTTCATTGAGCAAATATTTATTGAGTGCCAACCATGTGCCAGACAAGCTTTAGTGAACAAAACAGATAAGATGCCTGCCCTCGAGGAGTTAACATTCTCGTGCGATTGCCGTAATTCCTGCCCTGCCATCCTCCCAGCGAGAAGGCAGCAGACGTGAACAAAACAGATAAGATGCCTGCCCTCGAGGAGTTAATATTCTAGTGCGATTGCCATAATTCCTGCCCTGGCATCCTCCCAGCGAGAAGGCAGCAGACGGGAAAGTGCTTTGTAAAGTGGTGCACCTGGGAGAGGCTGTGGTCGAGATCCACCTGGGCCTGTAACTCAGTTGATCTTTAGCCATCCAGCAAACTGTGTTGCTCCAGCAGTTAGATAATTGAGGTTCATATCAGGAGGGAAGACCTAAATTAATGAGGTTTTCCTCATGCTTCACTTCCTTTCTACACATTGAGTTGAATCAGATTGGTAAAACTCACAAGCTTGGAGCCAGAATTAGCTGTGAGGTCTGTTGATCACAACTTCCCGCTGTCATTCATTCTACTTTCAGGCACAGGTTTGGTGAACACCTACTGGGGATTCGAGCTGAACATGCGGAGTGCCTACAGGGCTGTCACAATCTAACTGGGGATCAGATAAACATTTAGACAGTGGTAGTATCCTGTGTAAAGGACAGGAGGAGGTGGGGAAGTTCAGGTGACTACAGAGCCCCTAACCTGGACTTGGGAGTGGGTAGTCAGGGAAGGCTCCCCATAGGAAGTAAGCTCTGAACTGGAACCTTAAGTTTAAGGTTGTGGTAGTGTGGGAGGAGGGGTCTAGGGAGGGGAGACAGCCCTGAGCTATGCCTGGAAGGAGAGGTAGAGGCACTCAACTGAGAAGGGAGGGCAGGTATTGTGGCCAGAAGATACCATCATGCAAAGGAAGGAACATGCACACTGCTTTGGAGAGAGGCCCCTAGTGGTCCAATCTCTAATTTTACAAAATGAGAAATTGAGGCCCAGAGAGGGAGGTCTCAAGGGCAAACTTGAGGACATGTGACCTAAGTGTTCTTGGGTCCCATTCCCCATTCCTAGGTACAAGGCTGTTTCCTAAAACAGTGATTTTCAGAGCATGGTTCCTAACCAGCATTATTAGCATCATCTGGGAATTTGTTAAAATGCCAACTCTCAGGTCATTCTGATGTCTGTTCAAGTGTGAGACCCACTGTGTGTGTGGGAAGTGGGGAGGAGGGATGTCAACAGCTCTAGATTCCAGGCCTGGCTCTGCCCTGACCCCTGAGACAGGAGAATGTGGGCTGTCTCCTCTCCCTCCATACAGGAGAAGGCAGCTGTGGCAGACATCTGCAAAGGCTTATGCAGCCCTGACTCTCAGGACTGGGCACGTGCTCACCAGCCGGGCTCCACTTCAAGCTGCAGTGCCCCGGGCAAAGTGCTGTCCCGGGGGTGGCTCCTGGGGCGAGGCCCAGCATTGCAGCCTTGATTGTCTCCATGGACATCATTAGCTGCAGAGTGCCCTGGCTGAGAAGGTCTGACTTTGGAAATAAAGCCTTAACACAGAGAGGGATTTCTGCGGGAAAGCACGCTCTACAGAGGCTGCAGCTCACCACTGCCAGGGGTCAGGGCAGCCAGGAAGGGGCTTGGGATGAGCTGGCGTAGCTCCAGTATGACCACCCAGACTCACCTCTTCTCAGGTCCTGCGATGGCCCTACACAAGGCTTCCAGGGACCTAAATGCATCCGTGCATTTGCTCATTCAGCTAGCAGTCCCTAAGCAACTGGCAGCCATGGATCAGCAATGGGGTGGGTGGGGGAGGGTGGTTCCAGAGAGGAACTGGACACAGGGACACAGGCCCTGCCCCCTAGATTAAGAAGGATATCTTATAATAATAGCTAATATTTATGAGACATCTATTACGTGCTGGGTATCATTCTGTTTTATCTGTGTTCACTCATTTCATTGTCACAGTGCTTGGCAATAATAATGCTTTATTATCGACAATATACGCCCTCTCAGAGTACTCATTTACAAATGCAAAACCAAGGCAGAAAGAGGTTAGGTAACTTGCCCTATTAGGTGCCAGTCAGGATCAGAATCCAGGTAGCCTGGCTCTGAACCTGAGCTTTCAGCCACCAGGCTCTACCCCTCCCTCTCCACAGGTGAGTGTATACCGTGAGTTAATAAGCTAAACAGCTGGACAAGAACAGTCAGCAACCCAGGCTCCCACCGGAGGGTGTGACAGGTTGACTTCCTGCTTTCTGCCTCAATTTCCTCCTCCATAAAGGGGGTTAATAATTCCTGTGTGGCCATCCTTCCTCCCAAGACTATGCTGAGGATTGTGTGGATGGTAAATATGAATTAGGCACGAATTCAAGGGCCAGGGGACTGCCCTAGGCGGGAGAGAGGCTTCCCCAAGCTCTTAGGTCAGCTTAACGTCCCATCACCTGCTATTGGGGTGGCTCCATACAGAACAGGGACCTGAGGCTCAGAGGTACCTCACCCAGGTTGTGAGGCACAGGTTGTCTAGGAGAGAAGGGGCTCAGCAGAGGCACAGAAGCGTCAGAGACAGTAGGGCTCCCCTCTGTTTTACAATGAAACCCTTTCGTTATAGAAGCAACAAGAAATGTCTGGAGAAGCACAGTCAGGACTGGAACCTGGGCGGATGTGCTCGGTGCCTGCGCTCTTAACCTTTATACAGTGAACTCTATAAACTCTAAACACTCTATCAGCTTGAAACACTGTAGCACTCTAAACGAGGCTTTCGTATATTTGGGTGAAGGCTGAGCGCACAGGTGACTCCTTGGTGGCCCCTTGCAGACATCATGGGGAGATGGGAGGTGTTAAGCCTGGGGCTTGGGAGCAGGCCGCAGGGAGTCCAATGATCTGCCCCCACTCACAGCCCCTGCCCCAGCCACAGCCACTCTGAATGGGCCCAAGAACGCAGGCTGGTGGCCATGGGTGGAGAGATATGCTTGTGGAACATTTGGGCTCACTCAGGGCCTAGAACAGGGGTGGGCAAACTTTTTGACTCGAGGGCCACAATGGGTTCTTAAACTGGACCGGAGGGCCGGAACAAAAGCATGGATGGAGTGTTTGTGTGAACTAATATAAATTCAAAGTAAACCTCATTACATAAAAGGGTACGGTCTTTTTTTTCAATAGTTTTATTCATTTCAAACGGGCCGATCCGGCCCGCGGGCCGTAGTTTGCCCACGGCTGGCCGAGAATCAACTTAGAGGCCAATGTTATTGCCCAGTTTCCATCCCATCAATTGGTGTGGGGAACCTAGAGGCTCCTGGGGAGACATAGGAACATTGATAAGAAAGCAGGGCTCCTGGAACAAAAGGCATGGAGACTCCAGCCTGTTCCAACGAGTGTCACAATTACGGAAGCATAGCTGGTGGCCTAGAGAGGTCCTGACCAAGGCCAGATGATGAGGATGAATGGGGAGGAGGGCCCCTGAGAAAGAACTGACCAGGAAGGAGGGTGATGGCACCAGCAGGCTGGCATCTGGACTAGACAAGGATGGGAGAGGACCTGGGCCAGGTCATAGTAGGGTCTGGGCATGGGCACTGCTGGGTCTTTCTTACAAATCTAAGCATTAACCCATCCTATAAACCAGCAAGTCCAGTCTTAGGTATTTACCCAAGACAAATAAAAGCATATGACCTCAAAAAAGAATGGTGGTGTTTTTTTTTTTAATTGACAGCAATTTTATTCACACGTATTCAGAAACCAGAAACATCCCAAATGTCCATCGTCGGGGGAATGGACAAGCAGAGGGTGGTACATCCTTATAATGTGAAGTGCTCAGCAAAAAGAGAGACAAACACTAACATATGCAACAACATGGGGCTGACTGAAAGAGGCCTTTGTCTTCTACAGTATGACTCAGTTTCTATGGTGTTCTAGAGCAGACAAAACTAAGTTCTGGTGGAAAAAATTCAGAACAGTGTTTGCAGGTGGAGGCAGGGAGAGGTCGGGAGGGAAGCTGCTGGTGGGAAGGTAACGTTTGAATTACACAGGTGGATCAATTTGGCAAAATCCATAAAATAGAAGTATGCTTGATTATGTGAAAATTTACCTTAAAAAGAACTAGAAACAAATATGGAACTCCGGTTAATGTTGAAGTATTTCTGGGTAAAGCATATTGCTGTCTGCACCTTATTTTGAAATGCATCCCCAAAATAAGATGGGTAAACAGATGGATGCATGGATAGATATATGATAAAGTAACTAAGGCCAAATGTTCATTTTAGTGGGTATATGTGTATTCGCTTTACAGTTTTTTTCCAATACTCTTGTGTGTCTGAACTTTTTCATAACAGAATGTTGTGGGAGAAAATATCTGGTGTAAGTTCTGTTTCTTGACTCGACCCAGACTGACACAGTGTATATGTGGGCATTGCAATTTATTCAAGGATTCTCCTATTGATTGACACTGAGGCGGACAGTGTTCACTGTTGCTAGCGAGACTACCATCCTTACTTGTACCTCTTTGTGCACATGTAAGCGTATATTCCTCCGACAAACACCTAGAAGTGGCTTTGTAGGGTGAAAGGGTCTCCAACACTTTGTAGGGGGGCCAGGGAAACCAGGCCCAGGGAGGGTGACGATTTACTCTGGCTCACACAGGAAGCCCGCAGTGGAGCTGACCTGAGCTCCTGCTCCCATGCTCTTGCTACAAAAGGTAGAGTCCTTTCCTTGCTCCTGTGGCCTCCCATCCATGCCCATCTCTGCCTTAAAAAGAGACAGAAATGGTGGAGATAAAGCTCTGCCTTCCAAGAGTTCAGAGTTAGGTCAGGTGGACAGTAATCACCAGGGGGAAGACCCAGAGGTACCTTCTGTCACCTTCGACCTCACCAGGGCCTCCACACCAAATCGGAGGCACAGCAGGAGAAGCAGGTGGGCAGAGAGAGGAGGCTGCACCTTTCCTAACACACACATCCTGGCCAGTGACCACGAACAATACGTCTCCAGTAACTGGGCTCATGGAGATGACACAGCCATTCTAGGCAGGAAGCTGTGACTCAGGTCTGGAAGGACCATCTGCTACCCAGGGATGAGGTGCTCAGAGAATGTCTCTCCACAGACTTCTGGGCCTGCCAGGGGGGCAGTGGATACACAAAGCCAGCCAGAACCAGGCAGGCCGGGGCTCCCCTCTCATCTTAGCAGTGTCTTTGCAGATCTTAGGACACGAAAGGTCTGTAAGTAACAGGGAACTGTGCAGAGGAGGACAGGGAGGGCCAAGGTGGCCCCAGGACCTTCACCTGGACACCTGCATGCATGTTAATGCTGTTCACCTTCTGGAACCAGTGTTTGGGATGGAGAACAATGACGGATTCCTTTTTAGACATAATGAGTGTCAGAGGGGAGTTCTTGATGACTGAGAATAATGGTTTTTTAGTGCCAAAAAAAGTAACAAATATTAAAAACCCATTTTTCCTAAGTCTTTAAGTTTAATTTCAAATTTTATTAGCCTAATTGTATATCCAAATTCCCTTAAACAGTGTCATTTACAATTTATTTTATTAGCTTCCTTTAAGCATTTTGAAGTATATTTGTAAATTTGATGCATCCTTTCTTGTTCACAGCACTTCACATGCCTGACCTAATAAGTTTTTACTTTCCGAGCACATAAATTACTCTTGTAAATTTAATAAGTCAAAATCATAAATATGATGAATCTCAGCTCTCATAAACATTCGGTTACTGTTTATAAAACTAATCAAATTCTCTTACAATTTTTAATTTAAAATCACAAGTCTAAACTCAATTACTCAATTACACATTTACAATGTAATCACAGATTTGCCAAATTCTCTTAACACATCACAAACCCTGGAAATACCAACTATGTACAGATCATTGCTAAACTTAATACAAACATATTAATATTGTGCGTTTAATTTGTTTCATTATTTCTGTATTAATTTATGCCTTCCAGGGGTTAAAAAAGACCATTTTTTCACTAAGGGAATTACTTTCTCATCCCAAGTGAACCGAGGTCCGCTCTCATTTCATGTGAGCTGAGCTGCCTGGTCCCTCATTCATGGCCATGCTCTCGTTGCCATCTCAGAGGGCAGCAGTTGCTTATTGTCCAGGGGTTGTGGCTGGCACTGGAGACTTAGAAGCATAATTATCCTGTGTGGTTCCTGTGAAGTACTTTTCAATGTGACATCAGGGTATCCCAAGCCCAAACTTTTCCAATGGAGTTGGACTCACAATCCAGGCCCCTTAGGTGCACGTTACCATCACCTATATTACTTACCTGATAATAGTCTGCAACACACAGGCCTGCCCCGCCACCATGTTGTATCTAGTTTCATCCAATGAACCACTTTGTTCAATACCTAATTGAATTCTTACTCTTTTCCTATTTTTCCTTTATGACTGGGACACCACTTGTAATAAAATTTAAAATAATGCCCAACTGCCCAGCCAGCGTAGCTCAGCAGTTGAGCATTGAGGTATGAACCAGGAGGTCACGGTTTGATTCCTGGTCAGGGCACATGTCTGGGTTGCAGGCTTGATCCCCAGGAGGGGGTGTGCAGAATGCAGCCGATCAATGATTCTCTGTCATTGATGTTTCTATCTCTCTCTCCCTCTCCCTTCCTCTCAGAAATCAATAACAATATTTAAAAAATAATAAAATAAAATAATGCCCAGTTGGATTCCATGTAATTCCATGCTTTTGCCTGGCAGTATGGCCAGTAAACTAAATTAATTTTCATGGCATGGCATTGAAGATAGGACAAACCAATGGAGATGTTGTGATGGCTGGAGAGGTTCCTTTAAGAAAACCTTTGAGGGAGCCACAGTTGACTGACAGCCTCCATTCATCTTACCACCTTTGAATCCATCACAGCATCACGCCGAGGCCACGCTTTCCCAGGGCTGCTCCCAACGAAAGACTGAGCACAGCCAGGATATGGTGCTGGCCCCTTCCTGCTCATCGTGGGACACCTCTAACCTTTGCTTGGGAACTCCTCATGGTGTTGGCCAAGACCTTCTAAGAGCTGCATTGGAGTCTGACGCTTTTTTCCCTCTTT
>NW_006286678.1:3605684-3632382 GCF_000327345.1 Myotis davidii | reverse complement strand
CCCTCCTTCCTTAGATGTCAGACCTGCAGCATTGTCTGAAGCCTCTGCCTCTTCTCTGCTCCATCCCCGCCTTTATCCTTCACGGGTGTTTCTCCTAATACATTTCACATATGTACAGCTGTACGTATGTATGTACGTATATACGCATGTCTAACCCTATCTTGGTGTCTGCTTCTTGGAGGGCTCTAACAGAGGTGGGATATGAGAAAGCAGGCTGTGAGATGATGGGGCGTGGGATCTGGCTCACTCACTGGCCAGCTATGCCACAAAAGATGCTGTCCCAAGTGGAATGTGGGGCACTGATAGTTCTTGGCACAAGGTGGCAGCCCAACAGATGAAGATTTCACAAATGGTGACCTGGTGGAATGTCCCAGTGGAATATAACAGCCTTGGTATAATGATACCTGCATTTGAAGAACAGAGAGGAAATAGTGCCATCAAGAACAATCCAATTAGCTAATTTTACTAAAATGTGACCCCCTCCCTCCCCAAGGGGTATACTGAGAAACTGAGGGCAGTTAACACATAGTTATAGATTAAGAATTTCTCTCCGTCTTTCCTTTCTTTTCCACTCTCTAAAAATCAATGGAAAAATATCCTTGGGCGAGGATTTAAATAAATAAATAAATAAATAATAAATAATATTACCATTGGAGAAGCTATAACATTTTGGACAGTGATTGATTGATTTCCCTTGGTCCATGCTGCTCGGGTTCAGTCCTACTCAAGGACAAAGCCTTTTCTTGTACCTTCTCTCCTATGTCTTAAGGACCCCCCTTTCCACCAAATCTGGTTTTGAGCTCTCAAGAAATCTGGAATCAGTTAATTTCATAAATTCTCTACCCAAATATGACCTAATTTTACTGTATTATGTGGAGCAATTTTGTTTCCATTCATCCATCACAACCTCCTCCACCACTGTCTCCCACTCCCCAAAACCAAGTCCCGGGCCTTACCTTTAGATAACATAGGTCCATTAGTGTGTTTTCCCAAAACAAAGCAATCATCCACTAAGGTGAACTTAGCTTTCATCTCTGAAATGCAATGACCCTGGCAAGCAGCTTTTAGAAGAATAAATGTAATCCCTACCATACATGGCCAACTAGATCCTCACCACAGTTCTATGCACAGAGACTCTAGCATCAAGCCAAACACTTCAATGGCTGGAAAACGGTTTGATTAAACTGAAAGCATCAGACACATGTGGCTATTATTGTCTTCACTCTTATTATCCTGTCCACAGAAAATGACTCCACCGGCACGGGAGTGGCAAACTCAACTGTCTTCCGAGGCCAGATTTGTGCCAAAAGGGACCAGGTGTAGGAAAACAGGGAATGCTGGAGACTGGGCCAAACTGAAACTTACTTCCCATCTAAACTATATCCCTACATAAAGGTGTGCTTGTTAAATAAAGCACATCCACGAGACATGCAACTCTCAGGCCATCAGCTTATAATCTGTATCTGTCCTCGTCACTCACTTGTCTAGCTTGTTCAAGTACAGGGCTATGAAGGGCGACCTCCTGAGGACACACCCTTACACTCCCTGCATTCAATCGCTTCATTGTGAAGACCAGCAAACTGAACACTGGGTCAAGAAAGGGACTTGTCTGAACCACTACATCCAAGCTGCTGAGCTAAACTGGGATTCGAACCCAGTTCATCCTGAGTCCCACCCCAGTGCTCTCCACCCCCTGCATCCACCTGATGGGGTTCTGAACAGGACGATGCTAAGGCCAGCAAAATGAAGCCCGTAGCTGCTCATTCTGACTGCATCACTTAATTCACTCACCAATTGGCTGAGACAATGAAAAAATAAGTGAGCTGGCATTACGAGGAAGCTCCCAGCTGCCTCCCGCCACCAGAGCTGCCCTATATTTGAAGGTCAGACATCAGAGCCGGAGCTTCCCGTGTGGAATGTAACCAGTGGGGCCCACATGGCTGCAGGCAGGCAGACGGAGGAAGGGAGAAGGGATACTTACAGACTCAGGATCCTGGGTGCTCAGAGCCGTGTAGCCACCTCCCCACCCTCCCATGTGGGGCTTGGATAATTTAAATATCACAGCCACAGGAGCCAGACACACGTTTCAATGTCACCCCAATTAGGGGGCTGGCAAGGTTGGATGGGCCCTAGAGGGAAGCACTGGGACGCCTGCTAGATGAGAGAGCGAGGGCCCCATAGCCACCTACTTCTAAGGAGAATGGGGTCCAGCTGTGCTTTGGAGTCTTGAGCAAAGTCCCATTCTTCTGTTGGCCGCTGCTTAAATGGGCTGATGGACTCCTTTCTGCGCAGGTCGGACAGTGTTCTCATGAGGAACACGAGCCATAATGAAGGAGGAAATACCATGAGTCATACAGCAGGGAAGGATTCGGTCTGTTACTACCAAGGGTCCGTAAGGTAGAAATTGAATGAGGCCGGCTAATAGAAATCTTTTCTAAGGAGTAAGGTGCTACGATGGTCCGTGGTTACTGTCGCTGGCATCCAAAGGGCACCTGTTCCAGGGGATGCTCTTGTGGGGCCCCAGAGACAGTGAGAACTGTGGAGTGGCAGGCAGTTTGGGGCAGCAAAGGAGGAAGGAAGCCTTTTGTAATGGAGCTGTACAAATGTAGGAGAGACTGCCCAGGAGGCAGTGAGCTCGCCATGGCTGATTGGGTCCAAGCTCAGGCTGGGTGAGCATTTGCTTGAGGGCACCAGCCTCTGATGGCAGGAGATTTGCACCGGGTCCCTTTCAGGCCTCGTGCCCTGGATTTCAGATTTGGTTGGGAGGCAGGGGGGTGGGTGGTAAAGGAGATGAAGTTCCAGGCCAGGCTGTACCCCAGCTTGCTGGACAGTGCCCAGCCCTGCACCCTCACCCACTACGGGCTCTGCAGCCGAAGAGGAATGGCAAGGTTGGGTCAGTGCATCTGGGTCTCTTCAGTTGCAGATGCCTTTCAGGCAGCCTCTTATGTGGAAGACATATCTGAAGACTGGGTTCCTTCCTTCCTTCCTTCCCTCCCAGGGACCTTGGTGGTCCCTTCTTGCAAAGTGGGGTTTGGAGGAGCACAGTTTGGAAGCCATGCCTTGGAGTCTGAGGACCCTTGAGCCTTGGCATCCAGGAGCTTTCCACAGCATTAGGATTGGTTCCCGGATCAACTGCAAAGACAGAGCCCCCTCTTCACAGAGTCTCAGTTTTGTCACCTAGATGCAGCCCTCTCAGGGCCCTGGCCCCTGTTCCTGCCCCATCCCTACCCCTTCTGCCCCCAAACCAAAGGTGGGAGTGTAGATTTGCACAGGAAATGGCTTGCTTAACATCCGGGCTCAATCAGGGCTGGGGGATGAGAGGGGACTGTCAGAATTGTGAAAACATGGCCGGGTCCTTGGGGAAATCAGCCCAACTTGATATCCCAAGCTTGCAAACTGTCTGTGGAGAGCCAGAGCCCTGTGACTCCTGAGTTGCCTTAACCATCCTGCTGGCAGCGCAGACAGCAGGCCACCTTGGGGGTGGGGAGTGGGAGATGCAAATGAGCGGTACTGCAAGCGCAGTCCCTCTGGCGCACATTTTAATACCTAGGTTATAACTCCCATTTTGCAGGCGATCTTCAGAAAAGTGGAGGCACTTAGTTACCTCAATCGCCTGTGAATGTGGAATCACTTGTTTGCGTATCCATTTCCCCCTCTGTGAGCTCCTAGAATACAGGGGCGGTGCTATCTCTAAGGTGGATGCTGGGGGGCGCTCCGTCAGAGGCCTTTTGCTGTTTCTGTGCCTCTTCCTCTCCCTGCCTCCAGCGTTCTCTTGCTTGCAGTGGTCTATACCTGTGACTCTCCAGCGGCTGCCCCAGGCTACTGGAAACTTACCACCATCGCAGACAGACTGCAGTGACTGGAACTCAGCTTCTCCTTAGCTAACGACTTGCAGGTGCAGGATTGTGGAGCCCGGCTCCCTGGTCTTGGGACAGGACAACCCTGAGGCGTGACTTATACTCCAGAGCATCTCCTTCTCAATAAATCAATTGTATGTGAATCCTTGTCTCAGGGACTCCTGTTGTGTCCCCAGCATCTAGGACAGGGAACTGGATTACCAAGGGGGTAGCCAACAAATGAAGCTATGGAAATAACTCTAGAGCTGAGTCCAACTCCTCAGCCCAGAGAGGAAGATGGTGAGGTCCAGAGTGGGAAGGCACTTGTCCCCAAGGACTCACAGGGAGGCAGAGGTGGAGCCTGAGCTACAACCCCAATTCCCTGATTCCCAGGTCAGGGATCTCCCCACTGCTGAGCTGCTCCTCCCCAGTAAGCCTGTTATTACTAAGCAGAGTGTTCAGAGCCTCAAGAGGTGAGAGCAGACTGGGATGAGGCCTTAAAGATGGGAAGACTCTCTGCCAGAGTGAGGAGGAGGGTGTAGGGTAGGGCTTCTGGGAGGAGGGAGCACTTGAGCTGGGCCTGGAAGGATGAGCAGTAAGTGGGGTCCGATGGGATGATGGCATTCGTGGCAGAGGCAACTGCCAGAGTCAAGGCGAAGCAGCTGTAGAATGTAGATTATGTTTGGGGAGCAGAGAAGAGTGAGCTCATCAGAGACAACTGAGGTCTGAAGAGCCATTCCAGTGAGAAGAGCTCTGTTATCATCATAGCTAACCAATGGGATGAGTGCCGGACACTGGAAAGGGTGGCATGTGCAGGTGGGGGGCCTTCCTGCCTTTCCAGTGTCCCCACAGAAAGCACTGGGTCCATAGGGTTAATAGGAAGCCCTATCCCCAGAGGCTCCCTGTTTCCCAGATATCTTCCTGGGATTGTCCTTACTATTGCAAAGGCTGAATGAGAGGGCTCTGGGCCCAGTGGCCTCACAGGGGATTGGAATTTCTGATCACCCAGAGACCTCGGGGCTAGACCTGAGCCTAGTGAGTGGGACTTGAGGGGGAAGACTGGCAGGGCTCCCAGAAGAGAGAAGGAGCTTGGCTAAATCAGTTCTCTATATCCCTGATCTTCTCTCCACACGAGGCTGCCGCAATATATAAATCTGTATCATAGGAGCATAAACTGAGACCATTTTATCCAGCATTCAGTCCCAGTGACCTGCTCTGTATTTTAGCTGTAGTTCTCAAAAGTCTTCTTTTAAAAATAGGCCAACATTGGGCTAAATTCAGCAATACCAACTTTCCTGGTTATAAATCCATGGGCAAGGGACTGTGAAGCTATTGAAGCCAGAGGAGAAGAGAGATCCTTGTCCTCCTTAAGGAGTCTAGAAAATAGCAAAGGACAAAAAGACATCCGTTCTGATGGAGGGTTATGGACTAATGACTCATGGGTAGAGGTAGACTGATTTGGGTGACTCAGAGAGAGACAGAGTTTTACCCAGTTCCTCACACCAGATTAGGGGCAGGGCTGTGGAAGGATCCAGAAATCCTACCTCCCAGGCTAGGGTCCTTTCATTTTGCAGTCAGATTGTTATAGCTGACCTTTAAGGCCTCTTGTTTTGGACCCCCCAGCCCTCACCCCTGCAGATCTGTGGGGTTACATAAGTTCAGAAGTTCCCACAGGGGTACATGCCGCACACATTCCTGGAGACTTCCTGGGCTGAAACAAAGCTTCTAATATTTCCCCTAGCGGAGCAGATAGTTTCCATCAGTCCTTTCCTTGCCTGTATGTGTGTGCTGCTCCAAACACTGGGAGGTACTCTGTGTCCCCCTTCCCCCTGGACTGGACCTTGTGATTTACTTTGACCAATCGAATATGGCAGGAATGATGTTTTGAGATGTCCAAACACAGGCTTAAGAGGATGAGAAGCTTTCTCTCTCCCTCTTGAAATCCAGCTGTCATGTAAGAAGTCCAGTTACTCTGAGACCACCATGCAGTGAGGAAGCTCAAGCTAACCCTGTGGAGAGGTCATGTGGAGGACCACTAAGGTACCAGGCACCTGAGTGAGTCTTCTGAAGCCCATTCTAGCCATCTGCTGAGTGCAGCCAAGTGGATAACCTCAGCTGATGCCATGGGAGGTAGAAGAATCACCCAGAGGGCTCAACAAACTCACAGAATCAGAAGAAATAGTTCTGTGTGGTTTTTTAAAAATATTACTACATTTTGTGTTTCTTTTTTTCAACGATAGATAAGTAAAAGACCTAGATTCAGATGTTTTCTTCTGACCTTGAGTTTTTAGCAGCTTAGTGAAAAGGTGATAGGGGCAATTTTATGGAGCCCGGAGGAATCTGCCAGGTTTGTGCCCTTTCCCCCTGGCCCTGCCTAATCTGTACTGTCTCCAGACTCATCCCTATGGAGTCACTGCAGGGCTGTCCATCTGACTTTGGAGCCTGCTGGCTGAGAGGATAGAGCTAGTTGGTAAAACGTGGCAAAGGGCAGGTAAGGAGGCTGGAGAGGACCCTCTTAACCCATCATTAGGATGAAGGTCATTGATTCCACAACTTTTACCCATTATCAGGCTTCCTTCAGGGCGCTGGGGAAGGGGATGAGTCCAAACAGGTCCCCGGAATTTGGACTCAGAGGACAGGCCAGGTTTTCCGGCTCCAGCTCCATCACCAACCACCTTGTGAGCTTGCAGGCTTCTCTGCGCTTCTGTGAGCCTCAGAACTTGGTCAGAGAATGCTCCTTGAGTCCTGGGTCTCAGGCCCTGTTCCAGGCCCCATCTCTACCTGGAGGGGACTCCTCTGCCAAGGGGGAGACACACCAGAGATGGTCTAGTTCAGTATCGTGCAGTGGGGCTGGGTTCTGCGGTGAAAAGAGGGCTGGCCAGACTTGTTCTAAGTGGGGACCGTCGGTGATGGGGATGTGAGGTTGTGGAACCACCGTGCTCTCGTTTCCAATGAAATCCTGAGTCCCACTATGGCAGCCACCTGGCCACTCAGTAGGCTTTAGGCTGGAGAAGATAAAACATTCGATTAGTGGTTCTCAGGGTGTGGTCCCCAGTCCAGCGTGTCATCATTACCTAGCACTTGTTAGAAATGTACATTCTCAGTCCCCCACCCCCAGCCACTCTGGAGGTTAAGCCCAGCATTCTGTGGCAGATCTGGTTTTTACAAGCCCTCAGGTGACTCTGATGGCTGGTAGAATTTGAAAACCACTGTGTCAGATGACAATTGTCTACTGGCTTGGGGATTTGGCCATCAGTATTTGGTATTTGCAGTTTGTATTAGGCAATCACGTGTTATTGATTAGTTCAATGGATTCTGGAGTTTGTTGTATTTTACTATCTACTGCTTTATTTATTGGTCTAACTATTATTGACTTCTGGTCCCATAGCACACCCCACTGCCTGGTTCCAAACATAAGTTGTTTTGAGCACCTAATATCAGCTGAGGCAAGGTCCTTACCCTTTACTGGCCTCAGTTTTCTCACCTGTGAAATGAGCTGGGGGAGTTGGAGTGAAAGAACTTGAATACTGGTTCTGGGTGCTGGTGACTGTTCTCAGGGGGGTTATGAGCTAGTCACGTCTCCTGGCTGGCAGGGGCAGAACCCAGAAAGGAAGGCACAGGGCAGGGAGGAACTCAAGCAGGAGAATGTGGGGCCTAAACGTCAGCTCTGCCACGTGACCAGGACAAGCCCTGTGCTGAGAGCACCCAGGAGACACAGAACTGCATTCCAACAGGGCTGGAGATGCTTCAGTTCCCCTACGATTTCCACCAGCCCACAAAGCCACCCTAAGTAAATACAGTCTAATAAAACAGTGAGCAAGTTGTACAAACACAGCTTCCAGACATGGCTCCTAGTACTACCTTCCCTCTTTCTCCCAAACACAATGTTGCCCTGATGTCTTCCAAAAGAAATAGGAGTTGCTACTCCTGAGGGATCATGACAGCTCTGGGAAGCAGTGGAGATTTTAGCATAGGGTGTGGTGTGAGCAGAGGCTAGGAGGCCTGTGTGGGCAGGGCACACCTGGTGGGGGGACGGTGAGAAGACCACTGCGGCTGGCACACGGGGCATGTGAAGAGGCTGGAAAAAGGCTGAAGACCTCAAATGCTAAGGGCATAGGTTTTAAATTTATGTTCTCAGCCAGTTTTTGCCCTACCTTCCTTAGCAGCCAAATCCTTTTGGAAAAGGATGTCTTATGTTAATGTCTTATTATAAAACAGACAGTAATGGCTAAGAGTTAGCAATTATGTTCTATGTGCCTTACATGGATGGATTCCCTAACTTCTTACAACACCCCTCCTCGGCAGACAGAATTGCCGTACGTGATTTACTTTGTAAGAAGGCGAGTCGGGCTTTGAACCCAGACATGCCGGTGTCAGAGCCCACGGTGCTCAAGCGCTGTGCTGTAGTCCACTCACTACATTTGTTTTGGAGTGGGGCTGAGGGTTGGCAATCTGCTTGCTCAGTCTCCTCCTCCTCCCACAGTGGGCCACCAGGCTCCCCCATGTGACCCAGGGAAAAGAGGCTGAAACCGCTGTTCTGATCTGCCCCAGGACTTTGAAAGAGGGAACGTAGTCACAGTCTAGCACTGTATGGAGAGGATGGGAGGGAGAGGGAGCCCTGCAGCCTCCCACTGGGACCAGGCAGAGGCAGGAGACAGCTGGGGCTGAGTCTTCAGGCCTCTGCAATTGGAGTCAGGGGATCCTGCTTCTAAGCCCAGCCCTGTCGCTGATTGTGGTCCTGAACCAACAAGCCTCTGTCCTCCCTGGGGTCTGTTTCCTGATTGTACCACCACAGGGCTGGACTACGTTAGCAGTTTCCAACCACTTCTGACAAGAGTGACATTAGCATAATTGTTTTTGTTCAAATGTATGAGCACTACTTATTACAAAGTCAACCAATGACAATAATGAGCCTATTTCAATAACCCAAATAATTTGAAATTGGACATTATAAATAATAGTTGTAATCCAGTATCAGCATCAATATCCAATTTATTTCAGTATTTAGATTTGGTTTCACTGTATTATTAGAATCCTGCTCCACCCTGAAAAGTAGTTGCAAATGGGAATAGAGTTTCAAAACACTTAACTTCCCATCGCAGAATTCTCCAATTAAACTGATCCAGGAACTTCAAGAAGGATAATAGGCCATTATTTTGTTTCAGGGTTGAATTATTAATAATACCTAAGCCCTGCTCCCATTCCTTAAATTGTGAGTATTAAATTTGGAAGAAGATGATGAGTAGGATTTTCTGTTTAAATATTCATTGTTTGGCAGAAAAATAGGTTTCCAATGTAGCATGAAGGATGTTCAGGGTTGTCATTTAAGAAAATCTCACGCCTCAGCACCCATCTCTGACAGCTCTTCACTCAGAGTTCCTGAAGAGTCAAATTTATTTTGTTTTGCATGTTCAGTCCAAGTTTTAAGAATTCAATTAGATTCTAAACACATTACCTAGAATTGTAAGCAGGGTAACCGTGGGCTCCCACACTGCCACACTGAGCCCATTGGAAGTCAGTCAAGAAGGGCCCACACTTATACCGAGCAGTAAAAAAGGGTTTTTCTGAAATAATAGTATCAAGACTTCTGGCACTTCTGATTAGTTCAATGGATTCTGGAGTTTGTTGTACAGTAAGTCAAGGCCCCACTGTATTTTACTATCTCCTGTTTGAGTTACTGGTCCAACTACTTTTGGAGAATAGTTGCCCAGCCCTTCTGTTGTGTCAGGTGCGGGCCTCCCATGGTGCCAGGCATTTGAGTGCTGCACACGGGACACCTAGAAGCGGGCACACAGGACGATGTGACAAGGTGGGCATCATAGATAAGGCAGGTGAGCAACCTTCCCAAGCAACGGTGTGTCTGCTCCGAATCCACAGAGAGGCCCAGGCCACCTCGGCAGCTTTATCCCGGGGTCTGTGCTCAGTCACACTGTGCAGCAGGTTGGCAGGCCCTGTAGGCTAAAATTTGGGGGTATGTATAGCATTTTTGCTTCAAGGTTTCAAATCATGAAAAACATATATTTAGACAATGCTTGGCAAAGTTATTAAGGGTCTTCTTTGGATCTTTGGGGGCTCCAAACATTTCAGTTTGGAAACCACAAGCCCAGGCCATCTCTCAGGAACCTTCCCAAGCGGACATCCGGAGGGCCATCCAGCCCACACTGGGCACCACATTGGCAATGATTGATTCTGTTGCACCTTCCCATCCCCCACCCCCGCATCTTTCCAGAAGTGGAAAACCAAGCCTTCCTGGTCCCCCCACCCCCGGCCTGTGGGATTCCCTTCTAGGAAAGTCATTACTGCCTCTCTTGGTCGTCTGCCAGCTCTAAAGTGTCTTTTTAATTGCATCTAATTTGGCCTCATCTCATTAAATCCTTAATTTAAACCGGAGCAATCCCTCCAGCTCTGGCTGCCTAATGACAAAGGGGCCTGCACGCCCTTCCCCCTTAAGCATGGCTCCCCAGTCTGGGCTGCTCTCATTTCCAGGTGGTCTCTCTGGGAGGCTTCTGACAAGTGGCTGTCGTTTTCGCCACGCTGAGTGTGGAGCTGAGCCAAGAGGGCTTCCTGGGAGCAGTAATTACTAGTAGAGGCTCAACCCTCCACCCCACTGGCGCCCGGCTCCCAGCCCAAAGTTGCTGCTGCAGTAGCATCCAGTTCTAGTGGTGCAGGACTGGGGGCAAATGAGGAGAAGACACTGTGATTAAACAATAATAAACACATGATAATGATAGTAACCACTACCGAGTGCAGGACATCATGCTTTAGAACCGGCACCTCACCAGGGAAGGTGTCACTGGCTTATGGTCTTCTCATCTCACTCAGTCCAATCTCACCTCCTGCCAGGCTCACTCTTGGTCATTCCTCTTCAGCCACCTAGTCATCTCAGTGCCCTTCGAACATGCACACTTCTGCCCCAGGGCCTTTGCACTTGCTCTCTCTGTGTGGAATACTCTTCCCCTACATGTGTATCTGGCTTACTTCCTCTTTCCATCAGATGCCAGCTTCAGCATCTCTTTAGAGAAACTTCTCTTGATCTCTACCATTACCCCTTCTTCTACACATTCACTCTGTTTTGTTTTGTTGCTATTTTTGGTTTGTTATTGCTAGTAGCACTTATCACCAGCTCTTACTAAATTATACATTCATCTTTGTAAATGAAGCACAATAAAGACCAGAGAATGTTTCTGTCCTCTTTACTGCTCTATGCCTTGTACCTGGAACAATGTCTGGCACATGCTAGGTCTTCAACTTGGATTTGATGCTTGACCCCATCATGGCAATGTCTAACCATTTCAGTAGGATATGCACATTCCAACACTTTTCAACTCCAGTGGTTGCCAGGATTTAGATCTCTCCTCAACTTTCTCTGAATTGACTCTACCAGTGAGAGAGGTCAGCAGAATACTTTCCTGGTGATGGCACCCAAGTCTGCAGCCTAGGCATCTCAGGGTCAGGGTTGACGCTTGTTGCATCAATGTGGACCTGAAGGAGCTGGTTGCTATAAGAACAGATATTGCTTCTCAGATTCCTGCCACTGAGTGGGCTTCCGTGGGTGCTTTGAGCTCTCTGCTCTGCTGGAATCTGAGAGGGAGGCAGCAGGGCGGAGTGTGAATATATTGGGCTTCTGAATCAGTCTCACTTGGGTAAGACTCCTCACTTCTCAGAGCCCCCGTTTCCTCCTCTGTGAAACCATCACACATACTTTGCAGGGCCGTGGGGATGCTGCTGTGAAATGATGTACGTAATGGGCTGACACCCAGTAACTTCAACAAATTCCATGCCCATTCTTGGTTTTTATAAAACTTCAAGAAACCTGGAGACTGGTTTTATAAAACTCAATAATTCCTTTGAATTTAATCCTGTCCAAAACTGTGATGGGTCTGAGCCTTTGCCCTACTTGCAAGCTAACAAGCTAGCCTGTCACAGCTACACGGGTACTAGCGGAAGACAGGAGACTGCTGGGTCAGACAAAAGTCATCATGAGCTGTGGTGCAGCAAGCAGTATGAGCTTCATGCCTGCATCGGTTCCTCTTGCTCCCAAGTCCCATGGGGATGGTCAGAGCAGCCCAGGTGGATGTTGCATGCATAATGAGTATGTGACAGCCCTAGCCCATTTGACTCAGTGGATAGAGCATTAGCCTGCAGACTGAAGGGTCCCGGGTTTGATTCTGGTCAAGGGCACATACCTTGGTTGCAGGCTCCTCCCTGGCCCAGGCCCTGGTCAGGGCACATGTAGAAGGCAACCAATCGATGTGTTGCTCTCACATCGATTTTTCTCTGTCTTTCCCTCTCTCTAAAAATCAATGGAAAGCCATGCAGAAACATGAGAAATCCATGGAGAATTGTCTCCCCATAAGGCCACGTGTGGAAGAGGTCTAAGGAGTGGGCACTGTCGAGAAGAGGTGTGCTCTGGGTGGGAGGGACTCCTTACACCTCTCGTTCTTTTCAGGCTGTGTTGGGTGACTCTGTGGCATGAACTGTGGGCCTCCTCACCCCCAGACTCACCCACCGTGGGAACACCAGGTGTGGCCTGTCATGTGTCCCCACTCCAATAATTCCATCTGTGGGCATGTGTTGGGAGGCGCTGAAGACACAGAGAGCCTCTGAACAAAGAGGAAAGGACCCAGTTCCTGCACAGTTCATGGAGCAGGCATTTAATGAGCACCGATTATGTGCCCAGGCCTGACCTGAGTCTGGGGATAGAAATTTTCTCTTTTTCTTTTTAAAAATATATTCTTACTGATTTCAGAGAGGAAAGAGAGAGATAGAAACACCAATGATGAGAAAGAGTAATTGATCAGCCGCCTCCTGCAGGCCTCTTACTGGAGGTTGAACCCACAACCCGGGCACATGCCCTGACCGGGAATGGAACCTTGACTTCCTGGTGGGATAGAAATTAATCAGACCAGGCCCCTGCCTGGTGGCACTCTGAGGCTCTTTGGGGAGATAGAAATTAGAGATGGGCATGACAACATGGGGTCCTAGGGACCACGGTAGAAGTAGATGAGGAGGAGGGCATTTAGAATTGCGTCTTGAAGGACAAATGGCCAGGCCCTGAGAGAGGAGACAGAACACAGGAGGGCACGATGGCATAAAGGGAGCAGGAAAGGGTTTTACCTTCAGCCTGCAGGGAACGTGTGCCCACTGAAGTGGGAGGGGGGGTAACATCAATTCTAGTTATTTTTCTTATTACTGAAGTGAAACATCCTATTGAGAACATTTATAAAAGATCTATTACAAAAGGAACAGAACACCAATCACCCACAATTCCTCACCCAGAGATAACCACTGTGAATGTTTAGTGAATTTCTTTCTGGTCATTTTCATGTAGGCACCCAGTCACCCAGGCTGGAGCCCTGGAATGGCTTGTTCTTTTGCTGTCCTTCACACCAAGCATCTTCTTTCAAAAGCCTGAATCAGCAAGGCAAGTCTTGTTACTTTCTCTAACTCAGACTCAGCCTCCAGCTCTTCCCCACCCAGCCTGGACGCAGGGACAGTTGGGCTCAGGCATTTAGGAGAGTGAGGGAGCACCTCACCTCCCTGGACCTCCAAGATGCTGGGAGCGGGGAGGGGGGCTGTCCCTATGGGCCTAATCACTGCCAGCTGCCCTGTGACCGCTCGCTCTGGATGTGGAAGCAGAGTTCAGCCTCCTTGCGGGCACTCAGCCATTCCCCTCTGAGGCAGGTCTGGATCCCATTCCTCTCTCAGACGCCAGCTCCTCTCTCCCTTCCTCCCTTGAAGTACCCCTCAGGCAGCGCAGATTTTGGAAAACAAAGGCCAAGGAGGAACTGATTCCTGCAAGCAGCTCCTCTGGCATCAAGAGAGAGCAAAGGTTGGGTTCCTTCTCGGAACTGGAGGGAAAAGTCAGAAGAAAACACAGGCAGATATCTAAATGCATTATCTGCCAGAAACATGCATATGTAATTTTTTAAAACCTAAAAACCACAAGTGCTCCTCCCAGTGACAGTGCAGAGTAGGCCCCCTTCCCTCCTGTGGGTGGAAGAACACGCAGAAAATCCGTCATCCTCCCTAGATCCTCCCCCACTGGTGTGAGCAGGGCTGGGTCTCTCCCTCCCTCCAGCTGATGAGAAGGCAGGTAATGAGGCTCTGGGCAGCAGCCCTGCTTTCACACTCATTGCTGGTAATTGGTCACCCTTTTCAAGAGCAGGTGGGTCCTGATACGGTAATTGGCAGGGGGCAGGGCAGTCCCCCAGGGAACGGAAAGGTGTTAATTGCTCTTCCCCTCCCCCAGGTGGATCCCTATTAGGAAGGGAGCTTTAAGTTGAAAGACATCTAGGAGAGGCCCCAGTGATGAAAATGGCAAAGGTTTCATGCTTCTCTCTGATATTATGAAGAGGGTAAGGTTGCTGGGCAATCCTGAGAACCCCCTGAGGTCTCCTCGTTGGTAAGTGGTAGAGCTGGGATTCGATACCAGGCCTACATATGAGACTCCAAAGCTTGTGTCTTGACCACCCTGGTGTCCTATTTCTGGTCAAATGGATTGAAGGGAGGGATCTAACTCAGGTGATTCCTGTAGTCCTTTTCTTTTTTCTTTCTTTTTATTTATTTTTTTAAAAATATATTTTATTGAGTTTTTACAGAGAGGAAAGGAGAGAGATAGAGAGTTAGAAACATCGACCAGCTGCCTCCTGCACACTCCCCACTGGGGATGTGCCCACAACCAAGGTACATGCCCTTGACAGGAATTGAACCTGGGACCTTTCAGTCCGCAGGCCGACGCTCTATCTACTGAGCCAAACCGGTTTCGGCTCTTTTTAAAAATAATATATTTTTATTGCAGAGAGGAAGAGAGAGGGAGAGAGAGAGAGAAACATCAATGATGAGAGAGAATCATTGATTGGCTGCCTCCTGCACACCCCCTTCTGTGGCTCGAGCCCACGACCCGGGCATGTGCCCTGAGAGGGAATCAAACAGTGACCTTCTGGTTCATAGGTCAACACAGCCACGGGAGCCACCGAGGCCGGCATCCTTTTCCTTGAGCTCTGTAAAGCAGACAGCCTGGGGAAGCAGGCCAGGGTTGGGGGCTGAGTTCCTCTCAGCCTGTGCTTCCCCGGAGGAAGTGTTTGTCAGGGCATCATTCTTTCTTAATAACACTCCCCACCCAACACATTTTATTCATTGGAAATTATCGTCAGTCCCAGGTTTCATCAGCCTGACCCACAGAGTAAGTGGAAACAGGTGGATTGCCCTCCAACAGCTGTCAGTCCTGGAGAGTATGAATTACACTCCCCTCAGAGGACCTGTGGGCCTTGGTTTGCTGAGCAATGGTGCTCTGTTCCTCAGGGGAGTACCAGCCAGGACTGGAGTGCGACAGCAGGCCCTGCCTTAGTCACTGTGGGGACAATGACATGAGAACACACATACCTGCATGTATGTGTGCAGCTCTCGGCACCCCTGAGACCATGGCCATCCTGAACAAAGGATGAGATGCCTCTCTTAGTTAGGGTTCAGCTCTGCTCTCCACCCAGTCACCCAAGCCAGAGTCCTGGGAGTTGTCTGAGCGGCTCCTTTCCTCCACATCCTCTACCCAATTCATCCCTGATGCCTGTACCAAACTCCGCCTCTATGATTCTATCCCCACCAGTATCTTAGTCCAGGTCTCATCTTCTAGTCAAAATTTTCATAGCAGCCCCCACGCTGCTGCCCTTGATCTTGGTTTACCCCCTGCTATCAAGCCTCCCCCCCACCACCCCTGACTCATAGACAGAATAATCTTACTAAATTCAGGTCTGTCTTAACCCCTTCTTTGGTTCCCCATCACCAAAGTATGGTCTTCCTCATCCTAGCCTCTGCCTCTCATTCCTGTCTCCAAACATAACAGCACCCGCTCCCGTCTTTGCTGCTATGGTTCCTATTCCCCAGAATGTACTTCTCTCTGCTCCAGAAGCCCACATCCTACTCATGCTTCAAGGACCACTCTTATGGAACCTTCGAGCCTCCTCGGGAAAAGTGCATTTCCAGGTCCCAATCCCTGAAACCTGTGAATATGTTACCTTAAATGGCAAAAGAGACTTTGCAGACGTGATTAAGGATATTGAGATGGTGAGAGGAGCTGTTATGGTAACCGCTTTTATGAGTAGTTGGACCCACTCTAGTTTTCCAGGTGAGTCAATTACTCCTCATAAGGGTCCTTATAAGAAGTAGGCAGGAGTGCGAGAGACAGAATAGGGCTGTGACAACAGGTGCACAGGTCAAGTGATATGGGGCTCTGAGCCAAGGAAGCCTCAAGAAGCTGGAAAGGCAGCCTCTAGAACAGTGGTTCTCAACCTGTGGGTCGCGACCCCTTTGGGGGTCGAATGACCCTTTCACAGGGGTCGCCTAAGACCATCGGAAAACACATATATAATTACATATTGTTTTTGTGATTAATCACTATACTTTAATTATGTTCAATTTGTAAGTGAAAATACATCATGCATATCAGATATTTACATTATGATTCATAACAGTAGCAAAATTATAGTTATGAAGTAGCAACGAAAATAATTTTATGGTTGGGGGTCACCACAACATGAGAAACTGTATTAAAGGGTCGCAGCATTAGGAAGGTTGAGAACCACTGCTGTAGAAGCTGAAATATGAAAATAACTGAATTCTCCCCTACAACCTTCAGAAAGGGCCATAGTCCTAATACTTGACCTCAGCCCAGCGAGGCCCATGTTGGACTTCTGACCTCCAGAACTATAAGATCACATATTTGGGCCCTGCCGGCATGGCTCAATGGTTGAGCATCGATCTATGAACCAGAAGGTCATGGTTTGATTCCCGGTTGGGGCACATGCCTGGGGTTTCGGGCTCAATCCCTAGTGTGGGGTGTGCAGGAAGTAGCTGATTGATGATTCTCTCTCATCATTGGTGTTTCTCCCTCTCACCCTTCCTCTCTGAAATAAATTAAAAATGTATTTTTTAAAAAAGATCATATATTTGTATTGCTTTAAGTCACTAGGTCTATGGTGTTTTGTTATAGCAGCTACTGGGAACTAATACAATACCATATCAGAGGGGGTTGTTCATGTGTCTTTGAGTCCCTGGATACAAAGGACAAAGGACCAAGGCTGGGCTGGTCCTTCTTTGTGTCTCTAGCTCCCAATACAAGGTCTGTCACAGAGATGATGCTTAGCAAACATTGGATGAATGAATGAGAGAGTGAGTGAGTGAGTAAGATACTTCCTTCTCTGGCACTAGCAGACCCACTGTGGATATCAGGTCTTTGAGGCTTCTTGGCTGAAATGAAATGGAATTGATTTTATTTCATATCCAGAAAACATGGTTCTCTATGCTACTAACCCTGTTTCCTACCCTGCCATATCCAAAAGCATTAGTTATGGTGCCTCAAAGGCACCAACTGGCCGGGTGGTTCAGTTGGTTGGAGCATCATGCTGTGCACCAAAAGGTTACGTATGGGTTCAATTCCCAGTCAGGGCACATGTCTAGGTTGCCAGTTCCATCAAGGTGGGATGGGAGGCAACAAGTTGATGTTTCTCTCTCACATTGATGTTTCTCACTCTCTCTCTTTCTCTCTCTCTCCCTTTCTCTCTTTCTAAAATCAAAAAACATATCCTCGGGTAAGGATTTAAAAAAAAGGCACCCTTGGCTAGGAGATCACTCAGCATTGCTGCCTGGCTCACTTCTAGTAACTCCCACGTACAGCAATTAGGATGTTAGGCTCCCAGCCTCATGGAACATCAGGGTTGCAGGAACCTCTACAATCGACCCATCTCACTTCCTCTTTTACGGATGGGGAGACTGAGGCTGAGAAAGGGAAGGAGCTAAAGTGGTCAAATTGTGGCGCTAAAAGGCCAGGAGGAGAACCCAAGCCTGGCCTCTTTACCTGCCCCGCTTAAGGACCCAGATACTAGTATCAACATCCCCACTTCACAGATGAAGAAACTGAGGCACAGAGAAGCTAAGTACTTGCCTGTGGTCAGCTGGTTAGTGATGCTGATTTGAACTGATTATAACTCCAGAGTCTCTCCTCTTCATCTCTGACCTATAATAACAGATAGGGAAACTGAGGCTTAGAGGAGGTCACGATAGTGGTGGCTGAAGAGAAAACAGGGTAAGGCTAACTTTCAAATCAGAGGCCTTTAAATCCACAAGACGAGAAGTACCTGGCCTAAAGGAAGGCCTTGAGAGTTTGCCTTCTTCAATTAGGCTGCTTGCTTCTCTGAGTCCAGGGCGTAATTTAACTAATGGCACCGGTCTTCTGACATTATCGATCGGTCAAGATTAAATATGTTTGTCACAGTCAAGTGAACTAATCACTTTATTGTATTTCAAATACTAATTTTATCAGATAGATGTTGGGGGGCAACCCGGGGAGGTGCAGGGGGATGAGCACGTGCACAGATGGGGTGGGCAAAAGCACGATCGATGCAGCCTCTCTGCCTAGAGGTCTCTGCAATGGCAGGTTCCCCTGCCGCCTGCAGCCCAGCTGCTCAGACAAGAGGAATCTGCATTTCCCCCCGCCTCCTCCATCACTGTTCTAGGACCCTCTTGAAATTTCTCAGGAGAGGCAATTTCTCAAGCATTATTGGAAAGTGGTAGATGTTTCTAAATAGCTATCCTAAATCACCCCGTAGCCACGAATCGCACAGCCACTCTGACACTGCTGGATGCAAATGCTGCCTCTCGGAGACATTAGCCATTCCTGGAAACACCGACTGGCCGCAAAACCTGAAAATGAACGTATCTGTCTTTCTGGTTTAGAAAGGCTTTACCATTTCCATAGCTCAGCAAGTTGGACAAGGAGACCCAGGGCTTATTAAATCACTCCCTGGCCCTGGTGCAATTGAGCAAACCTCCTGCCTCGTGAGGGTACACACACATACACACACACTTACAGACATGCACATGCACACACAAGTGCACATGTGTGTGGACACATATACACAGATGCACTCACATGTACACACACACTCATATAGCATGCACTCATGCATGCATAAACATGCATATTGGTTTGTAATGCACAACCCCACAAATGCAAACTCATGGATGCACACATGCACACACATGAGCACACACTCACATCCAAGGTTCAGAAGTTCCCAAGGGACAAGATGTTTTCTAAACAGAAAAGACTGGTTTGTCCCCCTGCACACAGAAGCACCTGAGAAAACTTGACTGGGTGACTGTCAAGACGAGGTAGGTCAGTTTCTCTAACTCTGGACACAAGCCCACCACCAAATCTCTTCTCATTTTTAATCACACCAGACACAGGCCACCGACTGCAGCCCCTGTAGCTGAAGAGAGTCGGGTATCTCCCTTCCACACTGGGGTTTCTGAGGCTCAGTCCTGTGGTGATGAGACAAGGGAAAGGGCTGGTTCCCAGAATAACTTCGGGTGCTGTACAGCTTTCAACAGCAACTCTGGAAGCAGGGAGGGTGCTGGGATTTACTGTCCCTATTTCATAGATGCGAAAACTGAGTCCCAGAGGTGGGGAGGGGCTTGCTTAGGGCACCCAGACAATCAGTGGCGAGTTGGAACTGGAGTTTGGGTTTTGACTCCAAGACCGGCGCTTCGTAAATCTCTGGGCAAACTCTGCCCAAGCTTTCGGAGCCTTGCCAAGCTCCCTTTTATCATGTCCCTGTTCTGTGCCCAGTCTTCCACTTATCGCTGGATTTCCTGACTGCAGGTAGGCCATTGAGTAGAAGTCCCCAAATACTCTGCAATGCGGGCTGCTCTTTCCAGGGACCTTCTGGCCTGGTCCCAAGACAAAGGCTGCCTGTGGGGGTGGGTTGCATGGGCCAAGACCTGTGTTCTTGCCAGGCAATCTCTATTTTTAGAAGCATAGTTTTGTGGCTTAGAATCTGAGACCTGGAGCTTTCCTGGGAAGTTCGGTCCAGCTCTGAGAGATACTTCTTTTTTATGAATCCTACTGGATTAAGCAAGTCAGGAACACACACACACACACACACACACACACACACACACACACACGCAACAGCTCCCCAGGGAAACAGTGAAAGTCAGAACAACCACAAACAGATTTGCTGAACATTCAAATCTTTGAGCATCATTAAAACCTGGAGAGCTGTGTGTTGAGTGTGTAACCTGGTCTTTAGTCTCTTTTTATGCTATGTAACTCCAGATGTTTTACCCCCTAAAAGGATCTGTTTTTCTACATGATGGAGTACCCAATTTGCAAAAAATATCCTGGTACCCATCCCAAGCTAGCAAAACGTCGGCAGCATGCCAAACTTCAATGCATTTGTTAAAAGCCAGATCTAGGAAATGTCCCGTGTGTGGGTTTTGAGGCTGATGGACTTGGAATCGATGGCCTGAGCTCTGGCCTCTGTTCTGCTTGTGGAGTAAGTTGCCTGAGTTACGAGGCAGAGCTGGTGTTGCAAACCCAGCTGCCTGCCCTTTGAGCAAAAAAGAATAAAATCTAACAAGATCAACAAGCGCATCTGAATACACACTGGGAACAGGGAGAAAGCATGCGTGCAGTAATTATGTCCAAAATATCCCTGGTCAAGGTGTCAGGGAAGGAAGTATTCCCTTTCCATTGCGTTGTTTTCTATATGGACTCAGGAGACACCAGCCTGCAAGGTGTCCACAACCCAACAGGGAGGCACAGTGGGGTCCTCTCTGGTGCGGGCCACTGGCCCTCTGTCACGCGTACTACTGACCACTCACCACTTCCAGAGTCCCTGTCCTCCCCTGGTCCCCAGGACCCCACACTTTCCAGGTGTCCCCTTTTCTCTCTCTGGCTGTTCCCTCTCTGCAGTTACCTTTCCCCCAGCCTATTCCTGTTCCCTGCAGGTTGGTATTCCCCAGGAATGTCTATCTATCTATCTATCTATCTATCTATCTATCTATCTATCTATCCATCTATCTACTCCCTGAGTCATCTCACCCACCCCCATATATGTACCCATGATGCTCCAGAGCCCCAGACTTACCTATCCACCTGCATGGATGTTTCTCACACCACGAGTCCAGAAGCTATGTCTGGCATCGATTCGGCAGCTCAAGCATTTCTGAGGTTCCCTTGGCCTTTCCCTTACGGTCACATGAAGGCAGCTGTCGTGCCAGCCATCCCATCTGCACTCCTGACAGGAAGAAAGCAGAAGGGCAAAGGGCCCGAGAAGAGTCTTCCCAGCAACTCCACCCACCCCAACGGCTTCTACTTCCTTCTCCCTGGACACTCCTTTGTGCAGGGCAGCAGAGTGTCCTATCAGAGTTCAGGTGTAGTGTGCAGGCTGCCGTCCCCATTGTGGGAACAAGAGGAGGAATAAGGAGCAAGAGGAGACCCCTTACCTGACTGAATCAGGCTCCTCCCCACGCCCTCATTTCCACCCCCATCTCTCTCAGTCCTTCTGATGAATCCTCACCCACACCCAGAGTGACATTTCTGACATGATTCTCGGGTCCCATCACCCTCGCTAGCACCTCACCAGGGCTCTGCCTATCCTGGTAAGACTCACTGGCCTGGAGGGTAAAAGTCTTGGCCTGGCATTCAAGATCCTGAAGTAACTGGCATTATTTCTGGAAACTGGAAGTTCTTTTTCTTTGCCACAGCTTTTCAGACAAGTGCAGCCATCCTTGTGGGGGAAGGGTGGCTGATAACAGAGGAATTAAAAAACAAGCACATTAGCTCTGGCCTGCCCAGATAATGAACCCAGGGGAAGGTTATCTATCTCACTGATTTATATTGTTACGGTTTCTCCCATAAAACAAAACGGGAGTCTTTACCATACATCTCCCGCCCTCCATATTTGCTGCAGCAAGAAAATCACATTTTTCATGAACCATGGGAATTACTGAACAGCGGTGGTTTTATTTGTTAAGGTTTGAACTTGGCCATTTCTTCTATCAGGCTGAGTCCTGCTGTTACGTACAACTTCTCATCCAGCCAGACACCATGGAGAATAAATCAGGACCAGCGCTCAGTGTGACAGCCGCAGTCTAGCAGGGCCCAGGGGTTTGGGGGCTAATGGGGTCTCGCAGCAGGGAGGAACTCCTGCCAGCCAGGCTGGGAAGGAGAGGTGAAGTTCAGACTTTGAAAAACAAATGGGAGAATTTTGTCACTTCATAAAACCGATGTCAGTGGGTGAATCATAGACATGCAGGGACTGCAAGAACTGGCGGGGCCTTCATGATCAGTGAGCTCGGGGGCTGCTTTACGGGGGTCCGTGAACCCATGGGATTGTGTGTAATTCTTTCAGTGCATATGTGCATTTCCCTGGGGTTACAGCTCATAGCTTTCATCAGTTGTCAGAGATTAAGAATCATGGGTCTGGTTCAACCCACGCATCATACAAGGGAAAAACTAAGGAGTCCTTGGAAGAGAAGGTATGCGTTGAGGTCCCCTAGTGAGTGAGGAATTAAGAGACCCAGGGTCTTAGTCAGATCCTTGCTGTGTGACCTGGGGCTGGTCACATCACATCTCTGAGTGTTTTACTACACATGCAATTAAAGGGTATATAGAGGATTAAATAAAGGAATTCGTGCACTTCAATACCTACCCACAAAATTAGTATGTAATTGACTGTCAATAAATATTATTTGAGTCACTAAGTAACTTTGAAAATCATTCTTTGCAGCTTATTTTTCATTCATTCAGTAAATACATATTATCTCATATATACCAGGACACTGGATGAATGAGGCAGGCTTAGTCCTGCTCTCACAGAGCTGGGAGTTAGGTAGGAGATACAGTAAAGAAAGCAGATCATTGTTAGTGCTCTAACAATGAACTATTACATTGTTGCTGTAACTATTGTAATACAGTGTCAGCACAGAAGCCTGGGGAGCATAGGGTGGGATACAACCAGGGGCAGGGTGGGGAGGGAGAAGTCAGGAAAGGCTTCCCAGAGGAGGTGACAACTAAGCTGAGCCCTGAAGAAAAAGCAAAAATTGGTCGAGTAAAGAGATGGTTGGCACTTTGTTCAGAGAATAACATATGCAAAGGTCCAGGGCAAAAGAAAGCCAAGAGAAACCACGTTGAAATGAACAAGGCTGCCAGCACATCCGTACCCCTTCACCTTTCATCGTCTACTTATCTTTGCATTCATTTATTTAATGTTGGTACCTTTATACGTGACCATCTCCTCCTTCCTTGCGGGAAGCCACCAATACTGTCACGAGTGCACCAAGGAACTCGGACGGCTGATGGACCTTGGGCGTTAGCAGGGCTGACGCTAAGCACTGATTGGATTGTTTGATTGTTCGTGTTGAGATAGTGGTGGCTCAAGGCAATTCCCTAACCCGATAATCCTTTTACTGTTTACCAAACTTTGCCTTTGATATGCCTGTATGCATTGCTAAAGGGCAACTATGTATTTAAGTAAATAAAAAGCGGACCAGCCAGAGGTCAGTGTGCCCCTTCAAGAAAGAGGTCTCCCTCCACCTGACCCCCATGCCTTCTAAATTCACATGTCTTGTATAGCATTTTCATTTGTGCAGCGGCCCCCTCCTCAGATCCTGAACCCCGCCGCGAAGGTCGAGGCACTTCCTGTTGCTCCACGCGGTACAGCCTCCCTCTAACTAGCCTTGGAAACTCTGTCAGAGCCCCCTCTTTAGAGGTGAGGAAGCTGGATGGGAAATGGATTCGTATCAAGTGATGCTGGAATTAGAACCCAGGCGGAGCAGTCAGGGGAGCTCATGGTATCAGAGGCAGACAATCACTGTGTGGCTGGCTGAGCTCCCGGGGTCACTGTCCTGCCAGGGACAGCCTGAGTGATCACCCCAGAGATGATTAATTCCTGCCTCTCTCAGCCGGCCCTGGGTCTGCAGCCAAGTGCTGCTGTCATCTCTTTATTCTTCTGCGCAGCTGTTATTGAAAATCAATAGGCTGCCCAAGCCGAATGAAGTTCAGTGACTGGGACCGAGTCCATAAATCAAGTAAAAACTAAATTATATTTAAAAAGGGAAATAGGAATAAGAAGACTGCTTAGAAGTGGAGCTGTAGTCCCGAGAGCCTCAGTTATCATGGACACAAAGAGATGAGCAAGAAACTTGTGTTTCCCAGGGGGCAGGGTGTTGGGCCTGGATGTGCCTCAGAGTCATTTTATCCAGCCCCCTCTTTTCCAGATCAGAAGACTGAGGCCCAGAGAGAAACTCCCCCCTGGTCACACAGTGAGAGGCAGAGCTGGCTCCAGAACCATGGCCCACTGCTAGTCTGCCTCAACCAACTGGCACTCAAATCAGTGAGAAACAACAGCTGAAATGAAGTGAATTTAGGAGAAAACCAAAGAGAGAGAGGCTTAAAATTTATCAGATCTCTCACTCTTTTTATTTATAGTTCCTGCCTTTAATGTTAAGCTTTAAAGTCCTAAGCAAAGATGTCTGTTTCCAGCCAAAGACTAGGTAGGCAGAATGTTCCTGGAGCTCACATGGGGCTGAAATTCATATTCCCACCAACCAGAGTGGAAGACCCCTTACACACAGGCATTGAGCAGGGGTCTCAGAAGGGTATTGCCTCGGTAGTGAAGCCAAATTACCTCTAGACTAAAGCCTGCACACTCCAACTCTTGAAAGGATCCACCTGATTATGCTCCAGAATGAAACCCAATTTAAAGGAATGCAACAAAATTCAGCAATCAACAATGTGAAATTCATAATACCCAGCATCCAATAAAAATTTTCGAAGTAGGAAGATATGGCCAATCACCAGACAGAAAACTAATTACTAGAAACCAACCAAGAAATGATGATTTTAGCAAAGAACATTAAAACAGCTATTGAGATCCATTATGTTTGAGAAAGTAGAGAAAAATGGAACCATGATGAAGAGAAAAATGGAAGTTTTGAAAGATTTAGATCTAAATGGAATTTCTAGAAATGGGAAATATACAATCAGAAATGAAAAAAGACGTTGGATGGTGTTAATACCAGATTAGACTTTGAAGAAGGAAAAATCAGCCAATTTGAAGCTACAGCTTTAGAAACTATCCAAAATGAAACATGTGCTTGCCATATGATCCAGCAGTCACACTCTCAGATACCCAACCAAGAGAAGGAAAGCTTACTTACATGAAGACTCGAACATTCAGAGCTTTGTTCAAAATAATAAAGAGCTGGAAACAACCCAAGCGTCTATAGGCTGATGAAGGGAAATAGTCATACAATGGACTACTCAGCAATAAAAGAAGTGAACTGATATTTGCAATACATGGGTAATCTCAAGAAACATGTTGATTCCATTTCTATGAAGCTCTTTAAAAAGGAAACTTCAAATAAAAGCAGATCAGTGGTTGCTTAGGGAAGGAATGGACTGCAAAGAGGCAGGAGAGAACTTTTTTGGGGTGATGGAAACGTTTCCTATCAACATTTTTGAGATGATTACATGACTGTATATATTTGTCAAAACTTATGAAATTGTGTGTGTGTGTGTGTGTTGATATGGATGTAGTAGTTATAAAAGGGCAGCATCTGGGATCTTTATGGTGATAGAGCTACACCTGGCATGACCTTCTATAAAACTAAATACACACATACAAACAAGGACACATACAACTGGGGAAATCTGAATGACACCAGTGGATGTTACCAATGCCAGTATCTAGGTTGTAATACTGTCCTGTAGTGGTACAAAACAGCACCATTGGAGGAAACTGGGCAAAGGGTACACGAGATTTCTTGGCAGTATTTCTCACGACTACAAGTGAATCTACAATATTGCAATAAAGACTTCAATTAAAATACAATAATATTGCTAAATTTTATTGTATATAAATTATTGCTCAGTGAAACAAATGTTTTAAAAGTTCTATATGACCCCCTAAACAAAGTTGTATTTTCATTTATAACTTGTTCATTCATGAGAGCTTCAATGGGACTTTGCTCCATTTGTATAGAAAATTAAAAATTAGGAATATTTAGGAGTTTTGTCAATTTTTTTTTTGTAACACAAGCAAAAATGACTGATGATTTGTTCATGTCTAAGACAGTAAAAGTCCAAAATTACCCCAGGAAAATAAAAATATCCACCCATATTTTCTTTCATGCTTTCCATTTAGATCTTAACTATAAATAAATATTTTTTTTTGTCTATGTTATTTCAAAATTTTCATTTTTTTCTTAATTGGTTAGCTAATAGTCCTGACACCACTTGTAGCATAATCCATTTCCCTTCAACTCCCAATATATATGTTCGAAAAGTTACCTTTATCATATACTAAATTTGCTCCTAAATTTGTGTCTATTTATGGACTGTTTCATTGAGCTGAAGGTATCAAATTTCTTTACTTGTATATCCCTGTTCTCTTTATTGTAACCATATAATATGTTTTAATGCCTGGTAGTATAAGTCTTTTTATTTACTATTTCTTTGTAAAATGTTCGTGGCTATCATTGTAGATTTATGAACTTCAAAATAATTTTTCCAAGTTCTCAAATATCCTGCTAGATTTCAACTGTTTATTAAACTTACAAATTCATTTGGGGAAATAGATAACATCACATTACTGAAATTTTCTAACCAGGAACACAATATTTCCAAGGCCACCACATTGCACAATTCCAGGGGGGCGCCATTCACATTGGAGTTGTGAAGTATTCAGCCTGGGTATGAATAGACAGGGGCTGTATATATATTTTTCCATTTATTCAACTTGTCTTCATATCTCTCAGTAAAGCATTATAGCTTTTGTTATATAAGTCCTGTACATTTCTTGTTATAGTAATTTCTGGGTCCCTTCACCTTCTTTGTCCAGTCACCTCCACCCTCCTCCCCTCTGGCACCCATCAGTCTGTTCCATGTATCCAATATTTCTGCTACTAATGTAAATGGGGTCATTTTATCATCTGGATTGCCCCCCTCTCTCCCCCCAGCCCCCATGTCATTGCTACTGTATTGAGAGTGATTGATTTTTTTTGTTTTTTTTATTTGG
>NW_006286678.1:3599702-3605541 GCF_000327345.1 Myotis davidii | reverse complement strand
CAACACCCGCCATGTTCCGCGCTGACCCCTGGTGGTCAGCGCACATCATAGCGAGGGGTTGAATGACTGCTTGAGGAGACAATTTGCATATTAGACTTTTATTATATAGGATAGATATATAGTGTTCTCAAGAACACTATATATTCCTATAAAATACTAATAGCCAGATACTACTATACAAAATATTCTAGCTTTCTTGAAAGAAACCTTATTTGGTATATTATCTTAAATCTACTTCTGTATTTTATTTGCTATTGCTTTATTTGGAATTTTTAAAAGTTTATGGGCAAGCATATTCTATCTGACATTTCTGTTAGGCTTAGTAATCAGGGATATGCTGGGTTTATAGAAGGAGTTGAAAAGATTTCCATTGGTCTGGGACTGCTTAAATAACATGGGAATTATTTGTCGCTTGAAGGTTTAGGGAGATTTTCTCATAAAGCAGTATGATCTCTTAGCCTTGTTTGGTAATGGCTCTTCAATAAGTGTGTTCTCCCATAGTTTCTTATTTTCTTTACTCAGTTAATTTCACCAATTTGTATTTTCTAACAAGATTATCAATTTCCCCTAATATTAAAGATACTTAGTATAGAGATATACATAGTGTCCTCCTAAGACTATAAAATCTCATCAGTACCTTTGGTTTTATCACCATTCTCTTTATATTTTTTTAAAAAATTTTTAAGCCCTAACCGGCTTGGCTCAGTGGATAGAGCGTCAGCCTGTGGATTCAAGGGTCCCAGGTTCGATTCCGGTCAAGGGCATGTACCTTGGTTGCGGGCACATCCCCAGCAGGGGGTGTGCAGGAGGCAGCTGATCGATGTTTCTCTCTCATCGATGTTTCTAATTTTTTTTCCATGCCAGCAAGCATGGCTGTGTCTCATTCACAGAATGTGAGCGTCTGTCTGCTGTGTGCGGGGCCCTGGCCCTCTTTCAGTCATGCTGGCCCCTCTGCTTGGCCCACCACCTCCTCTGCCTGGCGCCCTTCCAAGGCTCAGCTCAAAAGCTGCTTCTCTGTTTTTGAGGCCACGGGACCCTCTGCTAGTCGGCTGGGCCTTCGTTTGTTCCTAACCTGAGCTGTGCTGCCTCTATTACCAAGCTGTTTAGCATATTTCTTTTTATATTTTATTGATTTTTTTTTGATTTTTTACAGAGGGGAAGGGAGAGGGATAGAGAGTTAGAAACATCGATGAGAGAGAAACATCGATCAGCTGCCTCATACACACCACCCACTGGGAATGTGCCCACAACCAAGGTACATGCCCTTGACTGGAATCGAACCCGGGACCCTTCAGTCCACAGGCCGACGCTCTATCCACTGAGCCAAACCAGTCAGGGAGACATAGATATTCTTTAGCTTATCCTTTCACCTTTATCCCATCACCCCCTCCCCTCCTCCTCCCTCTGGCACCCGTCAGTCTGTTCCATGTATCCATGCTTCTGGGTTCCATTTTGTTCATCAGTTTATCTTATTAATTAGATTCCACACATTAGCGAGATCATATGGTATTTGTCTTTCTCTGACTGGCTTATTTTGCTTAGCATAATACTCTCCAGGTCCATCCATTTTAATGCCAGATTTTCTGTTTCCCCCTTTTTATTTTGATGACTATTTTCTGAAGTATGTATAAATTATTGGACTTTTTAAAGAAATTGTTCTTGGCTGTATTAATTACTTTACTAGGTTTTTATTATTGAATGTGTTCATTTTTTAAAATATGTTTTTATTGATTTCAGAAAAAAAGGGAGAGGGAGAGATAGAAACATCAATGATGAGAGCGAATCATTGATTGGCTGCTCCTGCACACCCCCAACAGGGGATCAAGCCCATAACCCAGACATGTGCCCTGACCGGAATCGAACCGTGACCTCCTGGTTCATAGGTTGACACTAAACCACTGAGCCTCTGCAGCCAGGCGAGATTAACATTTTTATGCTTACTTTACAGGAAAGGAAACAGGCTCAGAGGCAGAAGCTACTATCTAGGGTCAGACAGCTAGAAATCAGCAGGGCTAGGATTAGAACCCACATCTATCTGTGCTCATCCCCTGACCCCACAGAGCCATTGCGGGTGGACCACTGAGCATATCTAGTCACCTATTTCGCATCATCCTAATGACAAATGAATGTGTAATGCATTAGACCAGCCATACAGTTGTTCTGATTCCACTGTCAAAGTGGGGAAAAAACAAATCCATCATTTCTAGATCCGAGGTGTTTTTATTTTTATTTCCCCTCCTCTCTGCCCCCTGCAGAGCCTGGGGAGGAGGCAGGTTTTGATTCTAACAGCCTGTGTACATCCGTGCCCGCCTGTGTATGCACAAGGTGAAGGAGAGATTATAACTTTATTCTCGCTTGGGGGCAACTGGTTATGTCTGGAAACATTTGAACATCCCATAAAGCTCATTTCTTTTGCAAATGAATCAGATGACACAAAACACTTCAAAGTGAAATTCTGTTGGGCTTTCCATCTGGCTGGCCTCTGGGGGAATGCGCGGAGCACTGCCTTTGTTAACCAGGTCCCCGGAGTTAGAATTTATGCTGAAATACAAATAACTGTGCATTCGTGGGGAACAAAGCCAAGATATGATCTCAACTGCATTTGGAGTGAAATTCCCCATTTCCTTTAATGCTCTCCACCTTCCAGGCGAAGAGCGAAGAACATTTCTTGCTCCAAGCAGCTGTGGGCTTTCGTGCCCCTCACCTGGGAAGGCAGGCCTGCCAGCCCTGGGTGCCTGGCCCCTTCACCCTGCCTCTGATTGCTGCGTGCTCTCGGGCAGGGCACCAGTCATGTGGCCTCCCTTCTCTGTGTGTGAACGCCCAGAGCTTCCCATGTCTCCCCAAACAGTCCCCGGAGCATCCAGCGGAGAGGCTCACCGAACGCCATTGTGTCCTCCTTCTAGTTGCAGAGACCCCGACTCCCAGACCCTCTTGTGACAAGAGTTGCGGATATAAAGTGGGTGCTGTCCATCTGATGCACTTCATGCGTTTTGGAAGATCCGTTTTCCTGTCCTCGGCTCGCTGTTCCCCGTGGAAACATGGTCTCCCTGCGCATCTCTGGTCTAAGCCCTTTTTGAGTCTATCCAGGCAAGAGAGGGTGGCCCCTGTAGCTGCTGTGGACCTACCCCTCCGCCTGCTCCATCCCCAGTTGTCTTGTGGGATCCAGGGCATGGATATGCCCAAAGGGGTCCTCCGAAAGCCCCTCTGGAAAATCCTAGGTGGGTACTGGGCATGGGCACTGCTAAGCCCTCCTGGAGCCTTCCTGGTCTCTCTCCCCTCTCCTCCTCTTCCCTGACCTTGGGGAGCGGCAGTGCCAGAGCCACCTGAGTCTTTCTGCTCAAGGATGGCTCATTTCTTCCTCTCCTTCCTGTTCACCATAGCTTCCACGTCACCAAGATCTGCCAAGAGATGACCATCTTCCCCCAATCACAACCCCTCCATCCCCTCTCATCCCCTCCATCCCTTCCCTCCCCTCCCCTTCTGCTTCACCAGCTTCTCCGTGGGCACTGTCACCCACCTTGGCCACTGCCCCTCCCTGGCTGAGAGTGTCCACACCCATAGTTTACCAGGTCCAGAGGCACCATCCTGGTCGCATGGGGTTTCTTTGATCTGCTCCACCAATCTGTGAATTCTGGGGGAGTCACCATCCTCTGGGCTTCTTCTATTGCCCCCATCCCTGCAGCAGGAGAGTGGGTGCAGTCAGGCTTTTCAGGGGACACTTACAGAACCTCCGATGCCTGAGAACAACTTCATGATGAGGAATCGTTCCCCTCTGAAGCCCTCTTCCACGTGGACCCTGGGCCCCCATGGCCGGTTTTGGAGTCTTCTAACACCCGTCTTCCTCCTCCCATGGGCGGCACGTGAGAGTCCCTGGTTCCTCTGAGAAGCCTGAGCTTTTGGGGGGCTCCAGTAGCCCCCACTACGAGACAGCACCATCTGGACTAACCCCTGGAAGCCCCTTTCTACTGCCCATTCGCTGAGGTTTCTTCCTCCTTTGCGGTGCTGAGCAGGAGTCTGGCCATATTCCACCCCTGGTGGGAGTGAGGGGTAGTCAGGTGGGTGTGAGATACAGCTCCAGGAGGGGTCCCATGTGAGGTCACAGTGACAGCAGGTTGTGCCATCAGAGGGAGGACCCTTGGAGGTGAGCTGGGCAGGGAGTTGCTCTGTTCACGTCTCGACGCCTTGCGGTCCTGCGTTCACTCCCATTTCCTCTAGCATCTTGGCATTCTAGTCTCAGCAGCGATCACGGCAGCACGTGGACTTAAGTTGGGGGTGACTAGTTGCTGCTGTTGGTGATGTGCAGGAGGTGGGGAGCGGGAGGGAGGGAGCCTGACCTCGCCTACACTTGCTGTACTTCACTCAGCACCCTCCACAAGCACCCTGAGCGTGAGAAGAGCCCTGCTTCTGCCCCCAGAGCCTGGGGGTTTCTCCAGGAGTCTCCTCCCTCTGCACCCCACCCCCAGTCAGTCCTCTGTTCCCTGCAACAAATAAAGAGAAAGCTGAGCCCTGCTTATAGTTACATCCCAAGCTTATCCTGACGCCGGTTGGTGAGAGCTCCCCTTACCGTGGCCTTTGCCTCACTGTCCCTCCATTGGTCACAGTCCCACTTAGCATGCTTCGTCCAAGTTGTCTCACAAAAACCTCGCGCCCAGGACAGGGGAGGTGTAGGTGAGCAGAAACCCATGTAAGAGACCGAGGGTTGTGACTCAGCCACGGGTTGTGAGTGGGCACCACCTATAACCTTCTCCAAGCTCATGTCCGCACATCCTGGCTCACTGGTCCGTCAGGCTGAACACTGACACACTCCTGCAGAAGCATCCTCGCCCCTCCAGCTGTGCTACCACGTAAACCCGGGGCCTCTGGCCACCCCTACTCACCCTTTGCTTCAGAGACACTGAAGCCGCTTTATAATTAGGAATAATAAAGAGCTGCAGAGACATTTTAGCACAACCCACAAAAGGAGTTGTGTGCATTTCTTGGATCACCGGCATGAAAATAAACAACAACTCCCCTTGCCCCCTGCCGCCGCTTGCTTAGGTCCAACCATTTCACTTTCCAACAGCTGTTTTGAGACATGAAGAACATGCTGACAGGTCAAAGATAAGCTGAATAATTTCCAGGCACGAAGAACACACAAAGGATCCGAAATGTGGACGGGGTGCTCGGAGGTCCCCAGCAGCTGGCACATCACCAGCTCCGTGGCTTTGGGGAAGTTGTGAGAAAGAGGAAGGTGTCTCCTAGGAGCCTGAGCGCTGGAACGTTCTCCAGCCCTGACGCGATTTCTGCTTGTTCACAACCAGCCTGCCAGAGGCAGCTCTCAGCTCGTGAAGGTGGCACGTGAGCTTAGACTCCTCCAGTCCAACACCTTCATTTTGGAAACCGAGGCTCAGAGGAGGAAGAGACGTGGTTTCAACTGTCAGTACCCAGAGGCTTCAGAGCAGCCTGGCAGCAGACGCCCTCCTAGGACGTGCTCCTTGCCCAGACTTCCCTCGCTGCTGACGACCTCGTGCCCCCCTCCTAAAGGAGAAATCTTTCTCTCCGCTGCTGGGTCCGGGTAATTGAAAGGTAATTCGGTGACCCATTGCCAACACCCAGCACTTCTCTCATTACAGCACCCAGCTCCAGCTTGTGATGAAGGAGCTAAGACACAGAAAGGTGGCCTCATCTGCCCCGATGGCATAATGAGCGTGATGAGCCCCATGATGGAAATCAAAGGGCTGTTTCTGACATATTTTTCCTTGCTTCTTTCCTTCCTTCCTTCCTTCCTTCCTTCCTTCCTTCCTTCCTTCCTTACGCACCCCTGCTCAGCCTTCTAACCTCATCTGAAACTTGGTATGAC
>NW_006286678.1:3584673-3599587 GCF_000327345.1 Myotis davidii | reverse complement strand
CCTCCCTCCTTCTCTCCCTCCCTCTCTCCCTCGCTCATTCCCTCCCTTTCCTTTTTTCTTTCTTTCTCTCTTTGGAAAAAAGAAGCTTAACAAATTTCAGAAATATTCCTGCTCAAGAATTGCCCAAGGCATCTGGACCTTTTAAAAAAGTTATTACACTTTCGATAAACAGGATGTACTTAAAATGTTTAAAAATGAGATTCCATCTTAAGATCGGGGACTCATTAAATAGTCTTTAAGCTCATTTCTGTATTATGATATTTTTAACCAAGGTAAATTTCTAAGTTTAGTTGTATTATTTCCATATGTTTCTCCATAATTACATACACTTGATGCTTTCAAAAGCCCTAGTAAATCTCACTGAAGGTATTTGTCCCTTTTGCTTTCTGAGTGTAGCCCATTCTCGGCAAACATTTAACAAACCCTGACTGTGTGTCCGACCTTGCACAAGTGTGCGGGTATGGAGGAGAATAAGGCGAGGCCGCCACCTCCAAGAGGCTCACATGCTAAAGGTAGGCGGACAGGTGAATAAAGAGAGGAACCAGGTATCCCGGCTCCTGATACAAGGGTGAGGGGGTGCAAAAGGAGGCAGGTGACTCCCAGGGAGCAGGAGTCCGTGAGGCAGGCAGGAAGGGAGCAGAGATCCGTGCGGAGCTTGGCCTGAACCTTGAAACAGCAGGAGTCGGGAAAGGGCAGCTCGGGCTGCAGGAGCAAGAGGATGGAAGGCTCGGTGAGATGGAAGAAGAACGTTGTATGTCTGGGGAACAGCATGTGGTGCCTTCACGGGACTGGAGCACAGGGCCCAGGGACAGGGAAGGGGACAAGGATGAGGAGACCCAGCCACTGATGTCACACAAGTGTCACACACTGACACTTGGTTGCAGAACTCAGATTCTCCAGCCCTTCTGCCTCTTCAGCAAATCCGAAAGCCTTGATCAGCCTGCACCCACTCCCCTGTGATCTGCACCCACAGGGGCCCCCAAGGAGCAGACCATTAGGGGGTTCATCACTAAGCCCCTGCTTGACTTGGCAGATCTAATGCAGCCCCAGGCTCCCAGGCGGTGAACGCAGCCCTCACAGGGCCTAGCTCCTCTCTGGGCTTCAGCGACCGTGTCTGGACAGGGCAGGGCTGGACGCGCCTCTCTCCGAGCCTTCTCAGCTGAGTCTCAGCTCCAGGATCCAAAAGGCAAAGCAAAACAAAAGCTCTACCCGCTGTGAGCCGAGCAGGCGGCCAGCCTGCCAGCCAGCTGCCCGACCTGGCATCGGTGGCTTGTCCCACACCAGTAGTTGGCACTGGCCAGGAGGAGGGTTTGGGAAGAGGCTCTGGCAGACTGGCATGCCTGGCCTCCCAGATGACTTCCCAGCCCATGTGCCAGTGGGAAACCAACAGAGGGGGGTGGCCAGGGTGGGCAGCCTGGGAGGCAGAGCAGGTGGCCCCCGAACAGCAGGTTTGGGCAAGTCATGTCTGGGTGCTGTTCTGGGGGCTATTGGGCTGCGGGAGCCAAAGGGAAGGCAGGCATGAATGTGTTCAAAGAGGGTCAGGGGTTGGGGGTGCTGGGTCAGGCAGGCTCTGCAGAGGCCAGGGATTGCGGTCTGCAGACTGGACACACACAGGACATCTGAGGCCATAGCCAGTCCCCAAGTCAGAAGCCAAGCCCTGCATGTGGAGGGAAGACCGGCCCACCACATAGCTGAGAAGGGCGTGGGGTCAGAAAGCTCACCCCCTGAGGATGGGAGTGTGTGTGGAAAAGACAAGCCCTGAATGAGAAGGGCAGGGATCTAGGGTCACACCTGCCATTGATTCCCTGAGTGAACTTGGGCTTGTTCCCCCTCCTCTCTGGGCCTCAGTTTCCTTGGCAACATGATGGGGGTGACCGTTACCTGTTTCGCCTTACCCAGAGGAGTCTGTGAGAAGACAGATCATGAGTGAGATAACAGATATGAAAGATGTCAACAGTTAAGGCGGGAGCCCCTCCAGCGCTTGACCTCACCGACTCCCTGCCTGTGGCCACTTCACAATCTCTATGTGACAGGAATCAGTGGTGGCAGTGCTGTGGGTGAGGGATGTGGCAGTGGTGGCCTGTCTTGAAGCTTCACTTCCACTTACAAGGAAAAATTGTGAAAATCTTTTAAACTGGGCAATAAAGATTACTGGAAGTCCTTCTAGTAACTTCTAGATAATTCTTATCTGGCCCTTTTAGATAACCCTTTCTTACAGGTTATCTGTTCCTTGGTTATTGTAGAGCTATCTTGCAGCTTTATAAATAGTAGAAGACTGGTAATGCCTTGATTCCCATCCACGGAAATTCAAATGAATTTTGTCCATTGGAATGGCAATGATTATTGCTCTGTGGATATTGACTACTTTTGTATTTATTTCAACATTCCTGAAGGCCCACATGTGCAGTTCTGTGGATCCCCCATTAATGAATGAGTTAAACACAGTACCTGACATGTTCTTTTTATATCCATTGTATTAGTTTTCTGTTGTGTAACAGTTTGCCACAAATGTATCAGCTCAAAGCAGGACCCATTTATGGGCACACAGTCCTGTAGGTCAGACATCTGAGCATACACAGCAAGGCTGGGTTCTCTGCTCAGGGTCAGCCAGGCTGCATTCCTTTCTGGAGGCTCTGGGGGAAGACTTCACTTCTGAGCTCATTCAGGTTGTTGACCAAATTCCACTCTTTGAGGCTGTAAGACTGAGATCCCTGCTTTCTCTCTTGCTGTCAGCTGGGGACCCGTCAGCAGCTGGAGGCCACCTCTGTGGGTTGGTAGTTCACAGCACAGCAGTCTGCTTTCTTCCAGGCCAGCAGGAGCAGGTCTCACTGGTTTCTTCCTCTGTGACCACCCAGAGAAAATGCTCTGCCTTTAAAGGGATAACCTGCTGGAGTCAGGACCACCCTGCAAATCCCCTTTAGCCATATAATATAAAACAATCCCAAGAGTGGTACTGTATTTATAGGTCCTATCCACATTCAAAGGAGAGGGATTATACAAGGGTGAGGGTCATCCTAGAATTCTGGCTACCACAAATGATTTTACCTAACAGAAAATACTTGGACTCAATCTATAGAAACCAAAAGACCACCAAAGAATAGGAACAGGCTGGTGGCGATGATGAGGGTGCCAACACTCTCCTCTGCCGCTTGGTACTGCCACTGACCCAAGCCCTGACCCACTTGAAGGCCAGCTTGACGGTAAAGTTGACTTTGATTTTCTGTCTCCCTATTTAGGCTAGGAACTCCTCCCAAACCGGAACCTCGTCCTACTCAGATCTCACCTAATCTGGAGCCCTTACAGCAAACCCTGGTGAGTAGGTTGATTCTCTCTTCTGTTTATTTTAATTCAAAATACCCACTAACACACACACAATCTCTTAGGTCTAAGGGGTAGGATACTGTGGAGAAAGAAACTCAGAGAGGCTCCAGCAATGAACATCACGTTGGTCAAATGGACACTAGGGAACCTCAGGGCCACCAGAGACCAGAAGATGGGATGGAGGTGGTTCTGATTCCCATTAGTTGTGAGGGTTTAGCTTCAGGTGGGCAGAGAATAAGATGGAATCGCTGAGTCCTCCATTTGGTCTGTCTCCAGGGCCTCTGCCTCATCCTCCTCTATGGAGAGAAACTTCATAAACCCAGAACATCACCAGCTTTTCCCCCAACCCCAACCCCAGATAGCTCATTCCATCTTTGTCTCTGTGCTTTAGCACATACTGTTCCCTTTGCCTGGCGTTTTCATGGGGCCTAACCTCCACAAAGGAACTTCTTCTTTTCATTCTTTATCACTCAACTCAAGTATCAGGTCTTCTGACAACTGTATTCCTGGAATGTTTCTCACCTTCTCACGGGCTATTTCCATATTGTTTGTTTTAAATGTATATTGAGGATGGACTCATCTAAAGGCTTACCTTGCTAACTCCCTGCTCCCTACAAAGGAAAATGTCACCAGAATGTGTGAAAATAAAAATCTAAGGCAAAACATTAAAAAAAAAACACAAAAAAACCCCACCTCAGGTCTTCTGGGAAAACTTCCTCAGAGGCATCAGAACAGTGGAAAGAACATGGGCTTTGAAGTTAGTTAGAATATTGCTTCTCCCCCTTCCAAGCTGTAGTGTAAGCTCTCGGAGCCTTTGTTTCCTCATCTATGAAACGAACACAATGCAGTATTTGATGATAAAGACAGTCTCAGTGACTGAGTGCACCATCATTATAATATTTATAATTGTGTGCTTGCCACATTCGTGCTGGACAGCATGCTCAGTGCTTTATATGCATTCTTCATTTAATCTCCCCAACAATTCCATAAGGAAAGTTCTGTTATCCCACTTTGCATATTAGGAAACTGAGGTTGAGAGAGATTGGACCCAGTCTTATCTGTCCCAAAGCTTGTGCTCTTGATCATTATGACACACTGCCTCTTAGAAGGCACTCAAGAAATTATTTCCTTTCCCTTTTCTCTTCCCCACCAGGCTCACCTCTGGACTATTAAAGCTGCTCACTCCTCCCTCGGTGTCCTCATAGCCCTGGTACACCCAGTGCCTCTGTAATACCAGGGAAGACACCGGATTCATTTCCCCCAGGTGTTTGTAGCTTCACCATGGGGTCTGGCAGAGAGCGGGATAGAGCACCTGTTACTCAGGTGAATTAATAAACCATCTTGAGTCTTTTTAGGAAGTGACCAGGGTATGATTTATATAATAAAATGTTTATAAGCCATAAATAAAGAGAGAAGACTGCCCTTTCCACTCCATTCCCCTTCCCTCTTATCTCAGCTGAGCGATAGGCCCCGCAGGAGCCCAGCAGCAGAGAGATAAACACATCAAGGCCCGTTCCAGCTTCACACCAGACCCTGGAATTTAATTTCACTCATACAGACATCAGTGTTGTCACCCTTGGGGCCTCCCAGAGAAGCCTCACCGAACAGCTGGTAACAGTGTGATGGTTCGCCTTCACACCTCCGATTGAATCGCCAGGGAATCGCACAAAGGCAGGGCCCTGGCGACCATTCCACAGGAAGACTCCAGACTCCCTGACCCCTGTCGGACTAGCAGCAGCCCCCGAGATCACCCAGTGACCCTTTTGTTTTTCAAGTAGCCAAACTGAGGCCAAGGGATTTCCTCAAAGTCCCACGGCTTTCCCAAGTTTTGTGAAGCAGTAGTGAGGACGTAAACAGCTGGAGCATTTCAGCGCGTGGGTGTGCAGCTCTGGCACAGACGGTCTGCCCTTCCTCCCTCCCCACGTGCCCTCAATGCGGCGCCGCCAGCGAGGGGCAGGCCCAGGGTAGCTATTGTGGTTAAAGAGGGTCATCGGGCATGCGGTTCACATGAGATCCAGGTTATCATGTGAACTCCCCACTTTGTTATTTTAATATGAAATTCTGACTTTTTGTATTAAGCCGTGACTATTTTTATATTAAACGATGACTCTTCCATATTAAACTCTGATTCTGAAAACAGATAATTCGGTGACAAGGCAGCTTTTGATATGAAACAAATACGGAACCTATTTCTCGTGATCTTTTTAATAATTTTCTATTATCTGCTGAATTTGACCCTGAGCATATTTCCACCTATTGATTGAAATCACACTTTCTAACTGATTCACCGTGCATTTTGGTTTCGCGGGCCAATTTACCTTAGAGCTTTTCCCTCATCCTCAGTGTTAGAATTAAATTTTCTGTGCTTGCCTATTTTATAGCACGCTGAACTCTGTCGATTCCATAAAATTTTAAAGCGTGTTTATTTATTGAGCACTTACCATAGCCAAGGCTGGGGAGGTGAGTGATTTCTGGCTAGGGATCTACAGATTTGCAGAAGAGGCAGCCTCTGCCCTGAGGAAGTCGTGATTAACTAGAGAGTAAAATCATTAGCAGATCATTAAAAACCATGTGGTGAAAAAAATAAGGCCAGAAATCACGAGAGAAAGGCCAAACTGCATAAATATTTAAAATTTCTGAGGCAAAAGGCATCATAAATAAAAATAAAGTACAAATAACAAGTTGAGGAAAAATATTTTCAACATTTATTACACACTAAAAGGTTAATAGTGTGCATGGATAAAGAACTTCCTACGACTCAATAAAAAGGAAAACAACCCAATAGTGAATGTGCAGGAGACTTGAACTAGACATTCATTTTAAAAGAAATAGAGAAACTTGGTGTTCAAACTAACAAAATATAGATTAAAACAGCAAAAACATATTTTCACCTATGAGATTGGCAAAACATTTCAAGATTGATCATGCTTAGTGCTAGGGAGTTGGTAGGGAAATATATACCCACTGGGAAGCAGGTAAATTGAGAAAACAATTTAAAAGCAGTCTGGCAGCATCCATCCAAGATTAAAGTGTGAGTATCCATTGACCCAGACAGTCCACTTCTAGAAATTTATTCCGCAGATTTTCTCACTCAGATGCACAAAGATGCTTATCCAAAGTGGTCCACTGCAGCTGCTTCTTCAAGTGGGAAATTTAAAACATTTTATATGTCCATTAGGTTTGTTAAATGAATTAAAGTATAGTCATAAAATGAAATGTTATGCACATATTAAAATAGAATTCATATGAAAAGACATCATAATATATTAAGTGACAGAAGCAAGAAACTGGACAATATATATAACATATTCACAATTGTGCAAACATCTAAGACATAAATTTACATATGCCTATAGCTTGTGTGCACTTACAAGGTCTGAAAGGATGTATACGATTGCAGGGATTGCCTTCAGGGAACTGGGATCCTGAGTGACGTTTAAGATTTACTATACACCCTTCTTTTTGTTTGGATTATTTATGATTAGAAAAACTACAGAAATGTAAAAGAATATACTCCAGTTCTTCTTGCTGATTCCTGTTCTCCGAGCCTCTTCCCAAACACCGTTTGACTTGCAGTGTTGATTTGCCACACAAAGACCTGTGGACACTGGGCTAAGGTCCACTTGAAGACTCCTAGTTTTCCACTTGAGTGACCAGTTGGTTCTGACAGCCCCACAAAGACAGGACCGCAGGAAGAAGAGTGTATTTGCGGAGGAAGTGAGGATAAGGAGTATAGCTTTAGGCATGTTGGGTGTGAGGTGCCTGGGGACCCTGATGGAAATGGCCAACATACAGTCTAGGGAAGAGCTCTTGCAAGTCCTTGCTTGTAGGTGACAGTGGGTCGCTGACACTGAGAGGTTATAGAGCGAGAGGAGAAGGTGCCCCTGGATGGGGCACTTTAGAGCCACGCTGGCCATCTTTCTGTCCCTTCAATTCACCAAACTTACCTCTGCCTTAGAAATTATATAAATTTATATGTAAATTATATAAATTGAGACTTTATATATTTCTTATTAGTTGTTCCTTTTATCATGTAATGACCATCTTGATTCTTAATAATCCTTTGGGCACTAATGCCTATTTGCCCAAATATCTATACTGCTTTTGTTTTGGTCAATATTTGCCGAGAATATATAGCATAGAGCTTTTGATAAGAATTTTAATTTGAGAATTTCTATTCTTTCATCAGAAACTTTGGTCTATTTATATAGTTGTCATTATAAACTTTCTTGGATTTAGTTATTTATCTCTTAGTGCTTTATATTTATTATGCTTTTTAAAAACCTTCTGTCCGTGTAATTGAATCTTTTTTTTTATTGTATGCTTCCCCTCTACTCATTAAGAGATGATACATCCTGTCTCTGTGTTTGATTTTTAATATGCATATTGGGTAGTATCAAGTTAATTCCTATCTACACTTTCTTCCCCCCAAATTCAGGACCTTAGCACACCTTGAATTTTATCATACCTCCCCTATCTTATTATTGCCCAGTATTTTAGTTCACACCTAATTTTTATATCTTTCAGATTATTAGTATTTTATACATTCAATATATATTTATTTTTAACCATGTTTACTATTTCTTTCCTCCACATAGCTCCTTACATTCTACTTTTCCTTTCTGAGCTCGAATCTCTTTTTCCTAAAGTACATCCTAGTATATTTCTTTCAGAGAGTATCTGTTAGTGGTAAACTCTCTGAGCATTTGTCTGAAAATGATTTTATTTCAACCACTCTTAAAGTTTAATTAATTTTAGTTTAAATTTTTTTTTTGAGTGGAAGAGTGAATTACAGAATTCTAGGGTGATAATTATTTTTCATTGTCTTGTGAATTTGATTATTGCTGCTGAGAAGTCTGCCGTCCTCTACTTATCATTTCCAAGAAGTCTCTAAAGATCTTCTCTTTGTATTTGATCTTCTATAGTTTCACTTTGATATATTTAGGATTTTAAAGACTCTTGTTTGGTACTGGTTGTGCTCACTGAATCTGACAATTCTTGCTTTTCATCAATTCTGGAATATTCTAGTTATTACTTTGAGATTTCATGTCTTTGATCACTTATCAAATATTCTTAGCCAATCTTTTAACAGTGCCTCTCCCAATTCCTCTCAGTTCTAACCTTACAATGTGCCTAGTAAATGTATGTTGGAGCTTTTCTATCTTCTCAACTTCTATTTTATAGTTCCAGTGTCTTTGATTGACAGAGTAGCATTCAAGGTAGTAGCCTCAGCTTTATCTACCATTTCACTAATTCTCCTCATAATCTTTAATAGTCCATCCACTGAGTTTTAAATTTGAAATAATTATATTTTAATGTCTAAAAGTTCCACTTGATTCTTTAAAAAATATGGCTATCTATATTGTTTTGTTTTATTTGTCTTCAGTATTTTAATATTTTTATTATTATAAAATATTGTATGACCTTATTCAAATTTTCAATTTTCTGAAGCCCTTGCTGGTCTAATTCTGCTTTTTGTTGTGCTGCCTGCCTCTCATTCATTGAGGATTATTACTTTTTTAAAAAATTTTGCATCATAAGCTTATCTGTGGATTTCCTCTGTGGGAATTAAGAGCAGAGGCCCAGACAAACAAGTGAGTGGGATTTTTCTTGTCCACCTTCATCAAGGCTTTGACCCTTTTAGGTGGGAAGGGAGGACTTACTAATACAGTTCTAATTCCCCACCTCGTCTGGGATCTAGCCCTAATTTTCCGTCTCCAAGTGGAACAGTAGGGTCACCTGAGCCCATGGTTGAACTTGCCCCTCTTTTCCTCATCCTCCAAACCCCCATTACATCGACCAAAGGAATGTACTATGGGGAACAGTCAGTATGAGGGCTGACCATCCACAGAGCTGGCACTTGCCCGAAGTTTGAGACATTTATGTGAGAGAGAGTGTAACAGGGAAGGCTAACGGGAGTGGGCGCCACTGTACGGAACAAAATCTCATCTAAAGCGTAAGGGTCCTCTAAGTGTCTCGCCGACCTCCTCAAACTTAAAGCTCTCAAGGAGAGAAAAGGCTACGTCAAAGAAGAGGAGTTGAAATCTCAATCCTGCTAGCGCCTCTGGCGGTCGACTGGTGCCAGGACTTTGGTGGCCAGGGCACTGGAAGCCCGCATTTGGCCCAGTGGGCTCAGCAAACAAAGTGGGTGTGCTCCCTCCTTAGCCTCTAAGGAGGGCAGGTGTGCAAGTTAGGGTGCCTGTATTTCAGGCCCCACAACAAATCAGAAACGATTTGTTGTCATGTCGCTCCTTTTGACCGTTCCTCTCAAATCCCGTGGAAACTCTATCCTGGAAAGCTAAATAGACAGCAAATCCAATTTTTTCCCTTCTTTGCTTATCTGGAACTTAAAGATTTAACTGAAGAGTCATACAATCTGTGATCAAACCCATCCTGCTCCAAAACCCTGAACAAAACTTAACTTCCCATCTGTTAGGATGAACAAACAGAGAAAAATAATCAGATATGAAAAGAGATTCAATAGTTTAAAAAAAGAAAAGAGAGAGACTGTATTGGAGGAATTATGAGAAATTGAAGGAAACTTTGATAAAATTCTAATTTGCATTTTCAGGTATATTCAGGAAGACAATATACTTATAAAAAATTGGTCTGAAATAATACAAGCTTGTTTTTGAATGAGAAGCATAATTGCTGAATAAAACGGTAAGAGAGTCAGTGAAAGTCAGATTGGACACTGTAGAAAATTGGATGAGCAAATTGTATGTAATATGTGCTTGATACATTCTCCTAGAACCCAGAGAATATAAATAAAGCCTGATTAAGATATAGTGAAAAGATAAGAGTTGTGGAAGAAAGAAATAGGGTCTATTATACTTCTACAAATAATAGAAATTCTCGAAGGAGAGTGTGACAGATTATTAAAAATGGCCTCCAGTCATTCATGCCTCTCTGTGTCTTCACCCCTCCTCAATGTGACCTTGACACTCCTATCAGGAGATGGAGTCTGTTCCCCCACCCCTTGGCCTTGTGATTCACTTTGACCAACTGAATGTAGTGGAAGTGGCATTCTGTGACTTCCTGGCTTAGGCCTTGTAACTTCCACTTTAACCCTTGAAACCTGAGACCAGCAAGTTGTGAAGAAGCCCTGTCTGGTCTACTGGAGGATGAGAGACCAAGTGGAAGACAATCAAGGCACCTAGCCAACAGGCAGCACCACTGCCAGGCACGTCAGGGAGGCCGTCCTGGACCCTCCAGCCCCGGTTGAGCTGTTAGATGATTGCAGCCACACAAATGAGTGATTAAAAACATTTTTTAAAAAATACTTAGGTTAAGATATTAAAAGTGCTGCAGAAGAAGCCTTCGGATTGCCAGTCCACAGAATTGTAAGCAATAATAAATCATGAGGGTTTTGAGCCCCTAAGTTTTAAGCCATTAAGTTTTAGGGGTGGTCTATTATACAACAGGAACAGAAGAAGAGTCATGAAAGAAATAATCATGTGCAGGGGTGTTCAGAGTCCTCTTTTCCCCCCAACTGAAGTTTCTTTGGTGCATACCAGTCCATCACCAGCATGAAGAGGTCAGTTCCTGGTCCCTAAATCACATAATGCCCAGAGATACTGTTATTGTGGGGCACCCCTGGCTGTGACCAGTGGCGTGGGGACAGCACTAACTTGGTGGCTTGGTTTTGGTAGGTCATCTCAGAAATACAGGGGACACCTGATTACCTCTGATTCCCATATAGACAGAGTGTCATCTTTGGAGTCCAGACCAGTCTGTACTCCAACCCATCCAATGATTATACAACACTGGGGCTGTGGGTCAAGCTGTGCTAAGTGGGGATCAGCTCCCTAGCGAGTACCTCGAGATGTGAATGGGCTGAGTCCTCTATTCTGATTACTGCACAGGGCAGGCCACCCATAACTTGCCACTTTCTGTGTTTACGGGAACCAACAACTGGGGGCTGCAACCGGGGTTAGGAGGGGGCTCAAAGGGATGCTCAAATCTGATGACCCTCCTGCTCTCAGACACAAAGGCCTAGTGCCCACCCATCCAGGTGATGGGTTATAATGTTTCAGTGGTGTTGGGAGGGGGACTTTTGCACAAAGAATTTCCTTGCCTTGAAGAGAAGTCAACCTTCTGAGGGGGATGAAGGTGACTCTGTGTCACCTCTTTCTTAGGTTGGGGGAGTTTAATTTTGACAGTGATACCTGCTATACTAGATAAAAACTGGGTCCCTGATACCACTCTCTGCCCTACCAGCCTTGAACTACCCCCTCTATATTTTAATGTGAAAGAAAAATACAGGATGGAGCAGAAGTAGGTTTACAGTTGTGGGTATGCAGAACAGAGTTTATTCGTGTATTATTGTACTATTTTCCAGATGAACAACTGTAACCCTCCTTTTGTCCCACCCTGTATATGCTATTGCAGGATCTTTGTTATTTGCAGCCAAATCTAATCCTAACGATACCCAACTCAGGTAGGGGGGAGACCATCAATCTACAGAAAAAGGTGCTGCGGAGAAGATGTCCAGGAAGCACAAGCAATCGCTGTTAGAGTGGCCCAGGCTCTCCCTTCCTGCCTTGGCCGTTAGGAACCTCAGCCGCCTGGCGGTGTCCACTCTCCCTGCTGTCCTCCCCTCATTCTGTGACGTCCTCCTTCTTCAGGCTTTCAGTTCAAGAAACCTAATTCATTTTCTTGAATTCAGCTTTTGCTCAACCTTATTTTACCCCAGAAACCTCCTTTCTCCCTGCAGGATACCCATTAACGTCCCACAGGGAAAGCTGTATGGGGAAAAGTTGGGTTAGATAAACAATGGCTAAAGCAGTAGCCATGACCTTGGAAACTGCCTGGGGTGAACATGTGCTTTAGCAGCATCGCTTCTGGGTATACAGTCACCCACCACCCATGTGCAGGAGTCCATCCTGGGTGCAGGTGGTACCTGGATCACGATGTCCCAGCAGGCTAAGGCGGGACCATGACCTCCCTCATTTTAGACCCAATATGCCGATGTCTACAGAGACGATCCATTTCCTTTGTGTTTTTCACGGAGAGGTTGGGGACAGCTCTGAATCTGTTTTGGGTGGGGTCAGCAATCCTTTAAACCCCCCAAAAGAGTAAGGCTCCCTGTTGGAGGCTCCCATGGGTTCAAACCTGCCTTCAGCCCACTGATCAAAGACAGGATGAGAATGAAAACAGGAGACATCCATGGAATCCCAGGAAGAGAAGCTCTCCATGGTCTTGGCCAGGTCGAAGCCAGAGTTCCTGTGGATTGTAACCCCCTCCAAGTCCCCGAGAAATGTGAGCCCTGCTTTTGAGTCACATGACCGAGCAGGCTGTTGCTGACTATAACTGATGGGCACAAGCCGATTCCTGTGGGACTGCTGAAGTCTGGGGGACCTGTCCTGCAGGGTGTTTGGGAGGAAGGCTCCAGTTTTGTTTTTCTTGGATCGCTGGCTGACTATCCTCTACAGATTGATAGGCCGGGGGCTGCCAACGAGACGGGCTGAGGACAGAGTGAAGGAAAGAGATCCCTGAGGCCCATCTGTGGGGAGAATCCCTTTTCCTTCTGCCACAAAGATAGGCAGCAGCAGGCACCTCCTGCTGTTCCTTCAAATCCAACCTCTTTTTCCTGCTGCCTCCTCCCCGCAAATATCCAGATCGTCTGAGGTCCATCTCAGACACAGAATAGACTGGCCCTAAAAGAAGTAGATTTGTGCCCTAGAGCTGCCTTTTATGCCCATGAGCCCCTTTGACTCCCTGGACCACAGAGAACATGGGCTATGCAATGAGTGAGAGAACCGTGTGAGTACACGTTAGGGAACATATATCATATGTATACATTGATGCCCTCCCTTCCTTGCTTCCAGCTTTTTCTGATTCTTTCCATGTAAACTTTTCTACCTCCAAGTCTTTTCCTTAAATAAGACTTGACTTACAAGAAAGTGGGGTTTTCTCACCCTTGCTGGCGTGGGTATAAGGCTTTGAACCCGAAACTAAACAAACATAAAGGAAGTCACAATGGACAGTTTAGGATAGATTTTAATTGAATCAAGAAGTTGACCCTTAGGGGATAATCTTCATGAAATATGTTCTCAAAGGAGATTGAGGTCTTTTTGTTTGTTTTATTTGTGTTTTCCCATGAACATGTTTCCATCCTAATTCTGTGAAAGATTATCCTGGACCAAGTGCAATTCATTCTACCTTCACTGTGGGGATTTTCAGAGCAAAGAGGTATCAAATCCTAGACTGGACTGACTTTATATCTATTATACTGCAAAAGGAGAGAGGGAGTGAGGAAGAAAAGGAGGGGGGAAAGGAAGAAGATGGAGAGAGAGAGAGAGAGGAAGAGAGAGAGAGAGAGAGAGAGGGAGAAGAATGCCATAGACAATGAGTGGGGAGGGCTGAGAGGAGAACGGGAGCTTGGTTTTCAGGTCTGTCCTAAACCTCTCCGATTTGTTCATAGAAGTCAGAGCTAGCCCTGGTTGAAAACTGAAGGTGGACCCTCATTAACTACAATCAGTGTAACTGTAGGCTCTGAGGCTTCAGCATACTGGTTGGCAGAGCAGCGGCTATGCTGCTGGAGGGAGCTCAAAGCTCGTTGCTTTCTTCCCTTTTCTCGGTAATAAAACCCAGAAACTGACATGGGCAGACTTCAGCATTCCTGTGCACAGGACACTGGCTGTTCTCCCAGCACAGTCATATTCCTTAAATGCCAAAGGGACCCGGGACCCCTGGAGTCAACCCTCCGAGGCTCTCCTGCTGCCATAGAAGATACAATCTACCCCTTGAGGACTGTTCCCTCAGCACTCCACTGCAGAACCCTGAGGGGAGTGGGTGTCTTCTCAGCCCAACCCTTCATCAGGAACACCCCCCCTCCCCCCGCCAAGCCTAAGTGCAGCCAAGTCCCTGACCCAGCCATGCGGGGGGCAGGGGAGCACATCTGCTCACTCCTGACCCTAATATAGGTTGGAAGTCCAGGCGCTTAGACCCAGGTCATTTAATGTGCAATACGCATTGGCATAGTAAAGGTTCGGAGAAGTCCTGCAGCGAAATAATACATTTAACTTGTTTAACTCCATGCTTTTCATGCTTGAATAACTCCTGAACTTTTCTCATGGATGCCCATTATCTCACTGAGTAAGTAGAGTCCCCCCAAATGCTTGCAAACTATGCCATGGAGGCATTCACAGCCATGTCCAGCCCCTTTGGAGGATTCAGCTTTGGGTCCACAAAACCTAGCACAGGACCTGGAAAAGAGTATTTGTGGAGTGAATAAGTGAGTAAATTAATGAAACCATGCCATTTTTAGCCCGGGCTGATCTGGGAATATAGCTGTGTGCCAAACACTTTTTTTTCCAGGGCAGTTAAGCCGTGGCCAATGCATAGCTTGGTTAAGACCAAATATATGTGTGTGTGTGTGTATATATATATATATACATAAGGAGAAAATGAGCTGCTTCTGAATATAAACTTAGGGAGACATTCTTATAAATGGTGCCATGGGAATATAAACAATGACTAGTATTTTTTGCAAAATTTGGAGACTGTTGGTAAATCTCTAAATGTCTTTGAATTATAAAATAATATGGCACACAATTTTTGAGAAAAAAAAGTCATTGTCTTCAATGTT
>NW_006286678.1:3573275-3583712 GCF_000327345.1 Myotis davidii | reverse complement strand
CTGGCCGCAGCCAATAGATCCTGCACGTCTCATCATTTAGCTAATTGAGTCCAGAAGTTTCTGTAAAGGCCAGACCCATGACCTCTGCAATGGGCTTAGAGGCCCGGTGGGGAGCCAGACCCAAAGTGGGGAGCCAATGGGTTAGAGCAGTGGTCAGCAAACTCATTAGTCAACAGAGCCAAATATCAACAGTACAACGATTGAAATTTCTTTTGAGAGCCAAATTTTTTAAACATAAACTATATAGGTAGGTACATGGTTATTAACTTAATTAGGGTACTCCTAAGGCTTAGGAAGAGCCACACTTAAGGGGCCAAAGAGCCGCAGTTTGCCAACCACGGTCCTAGGGGTTCCTGTGCCCCAGCTCTTGTGTGGCCTTCCAATAAGCCACTGGGTTCCCAGTAGAGCTCCCCAGGGTCTTTCTTCAGGATAAAGTCTGGGCTATTCCGCCTGGAATTTGATGCCCTGCAAGGACAGGCTCCAGCCTGCCTCTCCATCCTCATGCCCATGTGGCCCCTGGCATGGGTCCTGCCCAGCAACTTGCCATTCCCTGAACTTTAGTGCTGCCCCACCTTCAGGCTTGGCTTTGGTGCCTTCAGGAATATCACCCTGTTGCTTTTCTACTTTAGCTCACCTTTACATGTGGCCATGTTTTTTCTCTCCTCATTTGAATGTTTGGTCTTTTAAGACTGCAAACTCCTTTCCTTGCCTCTCATCCTTGTACCATAATGAACATCCTTTACACAAGTGCAGCCACCTTATGGTTCTCAGAGCGCTATCCCCCTGCAAGGTGAAGTAAGGGTGTGGGAATTAGCTCCGTTCCAGACCAGAGAAGAGAGGGGGCCTGCCCACACTTTCACACCAAAGCCATGGTGACTGAACCCAGGTTTCCAGGGCTCTTTCCACTGTGCCCCAGTTTGGAAAAGGTGACTTAAGCTGCCCATCCACATAGAGGTGGTGCCCACATGCCTTGGGATTGCTGTTGGGGAGGAAGGGGGCTGTATTAGTTTCCTGTTGCTCCTGTGACATGTTGGGCTGTATAGATATTTCACTGCAATCATAACATCATTACCTGCAGGACCTTGGAGAGTTCATGGATGGGTGCCATGGATTCTGACAGTCCCAGCCCTTTACAATTTGGAGCAAGTTCCCCATAGCCAAGCTGCCCAGGGAAACTGAGGCCGTCCTGTTCAAAGGCATTTGGCATTTTCCAACAAATTTCCCTCATCTTATTCATCTCTTCATTCACTTCCCAGACCCAGACCTCATCCAATCTTAGGACACAGGATTTCCAACCAACCCTTACAACCACTTCCCCTACCCACATCCCCAGAAGTCTTGCCTGTTTATCGTGTGAATTGAATCACTTAGAATAAATCCAAAGGTTTTCTTTTCTTTTCTTTTTTAAAGAGTAGGTTAACTTTTTGTTTGTTTGTTTATTTATTTATTTATTTATTTTATTTTAGAAAGAGGAAGGGTAAGAAAGAGAGAGAAACATCGATTGGTTGCCTCCCACACATGCCCCAATGGGGAATCAAACCTGCAAAATGGTTATGTGCCCCGACCAGGAATCAAACTAGCAACCTTTTGGTGTACGGGATGAAACTCCAACCAACTGAGCCACAGTGGCCAAACTTCTTATCAAGGCTTTCAGGGTCCTATACACTCTGGCCTCAAACTACTATCTTCTTGTTCATTGAATTCCAAGAGGTTTGGCCTCCTTTCCAGCACTAGAACATACTATGTACCTTCCTGTCTCAGGGCCTTTGCACATGCTATTTCTTCTTCTTGTGACTCTCTTTTTTCATCCTCCCCCTGGCTGATTCCTGCTTTAGATCTCAACCGTTTTCAGAGAAGCCTTCTTTGACACCTCTCACTTACCCCAATTAGGTCTGCCATATCATTGTCTCTCTCTTGGAACCTAATTTTTCTCCTGAATAGCTTCTGTAGCATCACCTCTGCCATTGTACATGACAATATACATTCAGGCTCTGACACTACACGAAAGTTATCCTTTGCACCCAAATCTTCAGGATTAAAATGTACTAAATTCTGCAATTTTGTCCTGTTTCTTCAAGGAACAGGAATGAATCCAGCCTTAGAACCTCAGCTCCTAAAGAATCATTTTTTCCCCCAGGGGCCATGAGGTCAGACAGATCCACTTCCTGTTCCTACTCTTCCACCGTGTTGCTGAGTGGCCCTGAGCAAGTAAATGACGGTGTCTCTCTGGGCCAGTTAACTCTAGCCCAGGAGGGTGTAGAGAGCCCCTCTCCTGCAGGCCAGATTCAGAAAGCCTGACTGTCTCACAAAGGATTTCAGGGGTATCCTCAGAATACTCTGGGGTTGGTGTCAAAAACTAAACAGGGGCCAGTTTACTATGAAATGGGCCATAGGCCCAGGCTCCACTTCAGCATCCTGCATCTCAGATGTTTCTCCGCTGGCTGATTTCTTCGTAATGCAGGCCTAACTTGCAGGGGGTGAGTCCCAGGGCAGGACCACTCTGCCCTCTGTCCTCGGTCCCCCTGGAGAGGCTCACTCTGCAGTCAGAGGCGATCAAGCTGGTGGCCCAGAGCTCTTATGGATGGCTGGTGGCACTGGCCTCTCGAAGAAGGCTGAGCCATAGTTCACAGTGCCCATCTTATTGATATCATCCAGAATTACATTGATGATAATAACAACATGAATCAGAACCAGGATTTTCTTTTTTTACTGCCTACTATGTGCCAGACATAGGTTTGGGTGCTTTCCCTGCATTTCCCTGTAGTCCTCATAACAGCCCCATTTTACAGAGGAGGAAACAGAGGACAGAGAGGCTAACTGACTTACACAAGGTCACCTGGCCTGTAAGCTGAGGAGCTGAGCTGAGACCATATACTCCCTAACCCCTCACTGATATAATCATATTCACAAAAAGTACATCCCACATACATAGCATTTTACAGTGTATAGAGTTCTTTACCATCTGCCCTTGTCTCTGATCTTCACAACATTTAGAACATTGAGGTTTAGAGCAAGAATTGATTGGCTCAAATCAGTGGGTGTATGAATTATTTATTGCCATGTAACAAATAACTCCAAAACTTGGCAGCTTAAAACAGTACACATTTATTATCTCACAGTATCTGTGGGTTGGGGATCCTGGGAAGAGTTAGCTCTATCTTCTGCCTCATGGTCTCTCATGAGGCTATAATCCAGATGTTGGTCCTGGGATGGCGGTCTCATATGACAGCTCAACTGGGGAAGGCTCTGCTTCCAAGCTTATTCACATGATTGCTGGCAGAATTTAACTTTTTTGTGTTTTATCATGCTGGAGGTCTACTTTCTTCACTGGCTGTAGATCTGAGACAACCCTCAGTTCCTTGTCATGGGGGCCTCTTCAGTGTGGCAGCTTGCTTTATCAAGTGTGCAAGCCAAGAAGGCAATAGAATCTGCTAGCAAAAAGGAAGTCTTATAACCATGGACGTGCCCACACGTTGGCTGCATTCTATCAGAAACAAGTAACTAGGTCTACTCCAGACTCCTACCCCTCGGGAGGGAGTTCCACAAAGGCATGGCTACTAGCAGATGGGGGTATAGAGGGCATCTTAGAATGTTTGCTTAACACAGCAAGGGCTGGGCCAGAGCCCAGGTATGCAGCTTTGAGTTTGGCCATCCTCCTGGACCTGAGAATGTGCTGGCCTGTGGACAGAGGTGGCAGGTGGCGATCTTCCCTCTTCTGTGCTCTAGGAGGGCTCTCAGGACCACGCAGAGCCTGGGCCAGACCTCTCCATCCCAGGAAAAGAGCCGGCTCCATTGTAATTACATTGTCGCCCCCAGGGAAGCCTGTGTTCTTCTCCAGATAGTTTTTCTTCCCCTTTACTGCCATTCCTGTCTTTAAATCAAAGCTGCTCTCTGTTCGAGGGCCCTCGGCCCCAGGCTGGATAAGAATTTATGAGTGGGTGATCCGGAAATGTAATATAAAGGAGTCATGACCCAGACCGTAATGTAAGCTGAGAGGTCCTGGAGAGGCAGGCAGCCAGGGCCCAGTGACCTCTCGGCCCAGCAACCATCACAGCCTCTGCCTTTATGAAAACCTTCCATCATCCATTCCTTCAGCCTACCCCCACTGCCCCTTCTTGTGGCCTGCACTGCAGTCTCTCAGCACAGCCAGGACCTAAGCTACTAGCATCCACCTGAACTTGCCTTTCCAGAACTGCTTCCCTGTCCTCCCATCTCCTGTCTTCCTTCTCAAATCCTCTAAGCTCCAGGCTATGTGAATAGACTCCTATCTCCATGATGCTGCTCAGCTATTTCCTCTCCAGGGACTGTCCTTTGCCCTATGTCCCAGGGATGAAACCTCCTTGAGGACTTCTTCCCAGACCTGTCTCTTTCTGTCCCTCTCTCATGGCACCAAGCACTGTGAGCCTTCATATTTGAGTCCGTTATGTCCATGCCTCCCCCCAAGTTCCCCCCCCCCGCCCCCATTAGACTTGGACTTCCTTAGAAGTAAGAGCTGGGGCTGGAATTCACTATGCTTTACCTCAACCTGGAACACAGGAGGTGCTCAGTCAACATTAAAATGATGGAAAAAGTCGAGGTCAGAATCACCTTTGAGTGGATAGAATATTCCTGTTCTCCCTTTACCCATTCCATGTGTGGCCAGTGACTGCCCCCACCCCAACCCAACCCTCATCCTTAGATAACCTGTCCTGCGGCAGGCCTGCCTGTGTACAGCATCCTAGCCCTGCCCCAAACCACATGTTTCCCCCAAGCACCTGCTCTAAGCCTCCCACACCCATTTGGGGGACAGTGGGTGGGAGCAGAAGGCAACAAAGTCCTACCCAGAGCAAAGCCACCTTCCCAGACCACATATGTGGGGTCATAGATACCCAGGCAGGACAGACATTTGTGCTCAGATGATGCCACCCCACTCTACCCCTATCTCTGCCTGACTCCGTTGCCCCTCTGAGGGTCACTCAGATGCCCAGAAGTCATCCCTGACCCCTTCTTCTTCCTCAGTCTTCCTCCAATCAGTCCCTTGTTCCCTAAGCTCTACCTTCTGTTGAAAGCAGTCTTTGCATGTGCCCCACTTTCTCCACTCCAATAGCCACTGCCTGTCCAGGCCACCCAAGGGTCCCCTCCTGGTTGCTCTCCTTGCCTCCACCTCACCCTACTCATTTCTTCTTCGCTCAAGTGACTCATCAAGTCACTCCCTCACTCAAAAATTTCAGAGGCTCCCCATTGCCTGAGAAGTGTTGTGCCACAGTCTGGCTGGCCCTAGGGGCTTCTCTGGCCTACTCTCCCATTTCCCCATCATTTCTATCCACTCTCCTGAGGACCCTCTCGTTGGACCACCTGCTGTTCCTCAGGGCCCCTGGTGCTTCCCTCGTCCATGACTCTTCCTCCTCAGCTCTGCTCAGGTAACCCGACCATCCTTCCAGGACAGCCCAGGCAGTGAACTCTCAGCCCTCGGTGCTCCCAAAGGTTCTGCGTTAAAGGGATGAAAGGCATCCCTGTCTATTACCCCTCAGCCCCTAGGGTCAAGGATCAACCTCACCTCCCTCTCTTCCAACCTCTGTCCCTGCTGCTGCCTCTGCTTGGAGACAAAGACAAAGGCGTCCCTTGGGGGAGGGGAGCCGTCCTGAAATCTCTTGGAGGCGCCAGACGGCTCAGTGCCCGAGAAGAAAGTAGAAAGCGGCCCAGAAGGCTGCGCTCAGGGAGGAGTTCTCACCAGAAGGCCCAGTGCTGGGCCCAGGCCAAGGGAGTGTTTGCACGTGCCCGGGGGGTGTGGACGGGAGAGGAGGACTTGGCAGCCACAGGGGATGGCTTAGGATCCATCCACTCTTGTTCTGGTTTCCTGACGCCTTTGTTCAGAATCCCTGGGGTACTCCCAGCCAGGCAAAGGGGCCAGGGTAGGGACAACTCACAGAAGGAGCCTCGGCCAGCTCCCTTCCTTCAAGGGGGGACTGAAGAACGGTGGGTGCCTAGAAAGACCCCTGGGGTTCAAGTACCTGCCTGGAGCGCAGAGGCCTCTGTGGGTCCTGCTTCCTGCTCCTCCTGCCTACCCTGCTCTCTTGCCTTTCCCTCTGGGCTGGCTCCTTCTCTTCAGACAACCCCTGAATCACCCCCACCTCTCCCAGCCTGCCCCCTTCCTAGGGCTTTCCTCACCAAGGATCCCACCACCCAGCGCGGGTTAAAGCCCATGCCCTCCTCCTGGGCATCCCAGTCCCTTCGCTTGTCTGAGCCAATCCATCCAATCCATTTTCTTTTTTTTAAAAAGGAATTTTATTTATTTCAGAGAGGAAGGGAGAGGGAGTGAGAGAGATAGAAATATCAATGATGAGAGAGAATCATTAATTGGCTGCCTCCTGCACGCCCCCTACTGGGGATCGAGCCCGCAACCTGGACATGTACCCTTGGCGGGAATCAAACCCAGGACGCTTCCGTCCACAGGCCGATGCTCTATCCACTGAGCCAAACCAGCTGGGGCCAATCCATCTTCTTTCATCCTCGACCCCTGTGACTCTGTCCACGAAGCCCAACCCGAGGGACAGCCCAGGTTCCACGCCCATCTCTGCCCCTTCTTGCCATGTATCCTTGAGCAGGTCCCTTCACCCCTCAGAGCTTCAGTTTCTCACCGAAAATGGAGGCAGCAGCACCTGCTTCAGAGAGGCTGAGGTGCTGACTGAGAAGTGCTCAGAGCGGGCCAGCCACATGGAGGTGCCCCTGCAAGGTGGGCGTTGTCAGGAGCGCCCTGTCCTCCTTAGTCAGCGTCACTGCCACCATGGTGTCTGCCCACCTTTCCAATCAGTCCTCAGCCTCGTCCCCAGAATCTTCCTTCTCTACCCACCCTCTGCCTGCCTCCTGCTCTCTCTGGACAAGCACAGTCATCCCTTGGCTTCTGCAGCCGTGGGGACACCATCAGCTCCCAAGCCTGCATGCCTAGCCCTGTCTCTCTGCTGAGCTTCTCAGCCCCTCTTCAGGCATCTCAAACTCAACACTCCCAAACAATGCCTTATCTTCCCCCTTCTGTTGAGCTTCCTATCTTGGGGAATAACCCCCCCATCCACTCAGCCCACAAATCCTGACATGACCCTTCCCCTCCAGACAGCCTAGGTTCACTGACAGCTCTGTCACTTTCAAGCTGCATGACTTGGGACCTCAGTTTCCCCATCTACAAAATGGGATGATAATAACCTCGAGGTCGTAAGAGGATGAAATGATCGTTTACCCATGCTAGGGGTTCTCTGGGTCTGACACATCCCCTTCCTGGCACATTAAAGTCAGAGAGGCACTGCCCAGCCAGTGTGGCTCAGTGATTGAGTGACAACCTATAAACCAGTAGGTCACAGTTCGATTCCCGGTCACAGCACATGCCTGCATTGCAGGCTTGATCCCCAGTAGGGGCATGCAGGAGACAGCCAATCAGTGATTCAATCATTGATGTTTCTGTCTCTCTCTCCCTCTCTCTGAAATCAATAAAACATATTTTAAAATAAATAAAATAAATACGTAAATAAATGAAGTCAGAGAGTCGCCTTGCTGAGCTCGAGGCCAGAACCTCCATGGAGCTGTGCAACTGTGTAAGTGGAGGCTAGTGGCGACTTGACAGGCAGGCATCTGATGTGGTGATAAGGAGGATGGGATGATCTTTAAGTTTCCTTCCTGCCTTTGCCCGAAGAGACAATTCTCAAACTATCTCTAATTAGACCTTGTAATAAAGATAAAACATACAGACATTATAAAGTGCTAGACTTATATCCATACCATGTGGTACTACTCAGCAATACAAGGGAATGAACTATGTTTTACTGATACATGCAACAACTCAAATGCCCCTCAAGGAATTAGGCTGAGCAGAGGCAGGGCGGGGGAATCAATTCCAAAGGGTTACATACTGTATGATTCCACTCATATAACGTTTATTAAATGACAATCTTTTAGAAATGGAGGGCAGGTTATGGGTTGCTGGTGGGGGTAGGATGCTAGAACAGAGGCAGGTGTAGTTAGAAAAGGATGTATTTGTTTCCCATTGCTGCTGCAATAAATCACCAAATTTAAAACAACACACATTTAATCTCTCACGGTTCTGGAGATCAGAAGTCCAAAATCGGCTTCACTGGGCTAAAGTCAAGACGTTGGCAGGGCTGTGTTCCTTCCAAGGTTCCAGCTGCTGTTTCCTGGCCTTTTCCAGCTGGTGGTGGCTGCCCGTGTGCTTGGACGCGTGACCTCTTCCATGCATCACGCCAACCTCCCAAGATCCATCACCACATTTTCTACTTTTTTTCCTTTGGCTTTCTTGCCTTTCTCTCACAAGAACTCTTGAGATCACATTCAGGGCCCCGCTGGATAATCCAGGCTGACCTCCCATCTCTGAATCTTTAATCATATCTGCAAAGTCCCTTTTGTCACAGAAGGCAACATTCACAAGTTCTATGTCTTTGGGAGAGAGGGTCAGTGACATGAATTAGTCTACCACAAAGGGATCCTTGTGATGTTGGATACAGGAACCTACACAGGGGGAAAGTGTATAGACCTTAACATGCACACACACACACACACACACACACACATAATTGAGTGCAAGTAAAAACTGGTGAAGTTTGAATAGGATCTGTAGGTTGTATCAATGTCAGTATCCTGGTTGTGATCATATATTATAGTTTCGCAAAACTGGGCAAAATGCAAGAGCTCTCTCTGCATTATTTCTTACAACTGCATGTGAATCTACAATTATTTTAATAAAAAAATTATATACTAAGAAAGGGCTAGACCGAGGATATGGCAGAAACCGATTTGGGTATCTTCTCAGTGCCTCCTCCCTGGCATCTCCCAGTCCTGCCCACCGGGTGGGCTCTCAGTAGCCATGGGTTAGGAGGCGAGCTTACCCTCTTGGTACAGGTGCCTGGGCGAGGAGTGGGCACCTGTCCCAAGCTGAGCTGGTTGGAGCCACTCCTGTGTTTTCTGGTGTAACCTAGAATTGGGACACCTTTTGGAAAGCTGGACTTGTAACATATAAACAATGCACGGAGGAGCAGGGGGTGCATGTCTTAGGTAGAGATGATCAGAGCATCTGTAGAAAGCAGACAAGAGCTGGAGAAAGGGCACCCCGGGTCCCTATTAGCTTTACACTTCCTGTTTCCAGTCCTTCTGGCATGTGGCCTGATCTAGCCCTTGGATTTCATGAGATTCCTTGTATTCTTATGCAGAACACCCTTGCTCCCCACCCCTATCCTCCAGTTAGCCAAAGAGGACTTCAGTTATTTACCATCAGGAAGCCTTAGCTACTAGAAATGGAGCTGCCAGGACTTGGAACCCGTGGCCTGCCTGTCCCCATCCAGGTGCCACAGGGAGGTCCGTGTGCAGAGCAGGGCATCCAAAGGGTCCTTTTCTATCTTGGATTTTAACCCCCACTCCTGTCTCTTGCCTGCTCTGATCTGGGCAGCACTTGTCCCTCTGTACAATGAAGGAGAGGCCCACCCGGAGAGCCCTGCCCGATCCCTTGTAACACGCACACCCGAGGCACCTGACGAATGTTCGCAGGATTGGGTAGAAGCCATCCTGAGAACCCTTAGTCTTATGAGAGAGAACAGTCAGGAGAGTGCACAAGCCAAAGCCCTGTCACCTCCTAGAGAAAAAGAAAATGAGAAGAGCCCAAGTCAGCTCCCCCAGGCACCTGGAAAACAATTTGCAAGATGGAATTCAACAAGCAATGCCAACAAGATCATAATGACCATATTTATGGGAGAATGTGGAGGCCCGGGCGTGGGTTTTCATTATCATGTGTACCAATGTGATCATCTCCCTGCAGCCAGCCTCCCGCTCCAGGCGCAGCTGTTGGCTGGTGCATGGTAATTTGATGCAAATTGCCCCCAAATATGGTAATTCTCTCTTCTGCCAGGGGAGCTTGAAGTCACAAACCTGGAGATGTTGGCGGCAGATGTTTTTCTACTTCTCTGCAGGCTGCTGTTACTGTGGAAAAGGGCAAGGTGACCCGGAGACAGTGCTTGCCTTCGTCACCACCTACGTGCATGCTGTGCGACCTGGAATGAGGCACTTCACCTCTCCGAGCCTCCGTTTGTCATCTGTAAAATAGGCATGATTTCTGCCACGGTGGCTTTGAGGACTAGAGAAGATACACTCAGAGCACCTAGTACAAAGCTTTTATTAATATTATTTTGGGGCCTCAGAGGTGCCCGTTGTGGGGTTGGGCAGTCAGTGCCCAGGGCTGTTCCCTACTCCCCAATAGTGAGTTCCTCCTTGGAGAAAACAAGAACAATGTGATTAAAATAGAAGTAAAGTGTCTGCAGGAAATGTCTGGCTGAGGACGGGCTCTTTAGGATATGAGAGCTCACTGGAATTTGTAAGAAAACATCAATATCCCAATATGGAAATGAGCAAAGGGCACAAATAGACCGTCGCCGCCCGAGAAAGACAAATATCAATTAAACCAGAGAG
>NW_006286678.1:3567120-3573212 GCF_000327345.1 Myotis davidii | reverse complement strand
AATTAAAACAACCTCAAGATGGTTTTGTTCCCATAAAATAGGAGAAAGTATGAAAAAGAGGAGAGCTGGTAGCTGATCCAGGTGAAGTTTCCTGTGAAAGGGAAACTCCAGCTACTGCGGTGGCACCCTGCACCGGGTGGACGTCGTAAGGTCATCTACCAACGTGTACGAAAGCCAAATCAAGACAAATGATCCAGGAATCTCATTCATGTGTTTTTCTCCGGGGGAAATGACTCAATAGAGGTAAAAAGCCGTATGAACAAAGATGCTGTGGAAATCTGTGAAAAAGCCGGGTGGGTGATGAAGCCAGCCATGATGCCACCACACGAAACACTCCGAAGTGCTTAAAGGTAGCTGTGTTTTGAAGAGTGGACGCGTTATGTGGAATAATGTTTATGGTAGATTTTTAACTTAAAAAGAGAAAGAGAGAGAAGGCTTTTTGCTGAAACTATGTGCACATAGTGCCTGTGGGAGGTGAGGACAGCCCCATGCAAAGGAGGAGCCGTGAGAGAAGAGGGGGTTCACACAAAGGAGACTGTCCTGCAGCCTGAGGTTTCTGTCTCTCACCTCAGAGCAGCAGCAGCAGCAGCAGCAGCAGCAGCAGCAGCAGCAGGGCTCTGACAGGCCTGGCTGTGAAGGATACTCTTCCGGGGGCCAGTTCAGCTCCAGAAAGAACCTTCTTGTGAGCAGGGCCTTCTAACAGGCACATGGGCTGGCTCTTGAGGTAGTGAGCTCCCAAGGGCTGGAGGTATGCAAGCAAAGGCTAGAATAGAGTCAAGCCCGGATAGGTAGCTGGGTTAGATGTCATCTAGGATGGATGGTTAAATGATACTAATCGCATGCCTACTCATACCAGCGTATCAGGCCAGGCATCCCCCAGAGAGAAACAGGGTAAACCCATTTGTTCATGGAACACAGGGAAGAAAAGAAAGAGAGAAAAAAGGGAGGAAGGAAGGAAATACGGAGGGAGGGAGGGAAGGAAGGAAGAAGGAAGGAAGGGAAGGAAGAAAGGACAGAAAGGCCAGGCCAATTACATGCTAAGCAGGGATCTAATCCCTTTGTAAACACTGTCAGAAATTTGTCTTCCTAATTGAAAAGCCCATGTGAGCTGCTTAATCCAGTCCATGTTAATGAGACCAAAACACATTAGAGCAGATATTGACTCCAGTTGTCATAGTGCCAGAGCTGGGGACACCAGGGGGAATGCATTGACAAAAGTGAGGCTGGGGTCAGTCTTGGTCTCCATGGACATCGTTGTGTCATTCCATTGCCCTAACCATCCGGCGGGAAAACTCCATCATGCAAAGGGCTGCAGGATTTTCATGATGGATAATGCTCCTCCATTACCTGGATGGCCGTCCTCCTTAAGTGGAAGAAAGTGGCCTTAAAAATAAAGGCCTCGAGAATATCAGGGCTAAAAATAATAATACTCTTTCTGCCACCTTCTAAATTCTTTTAGCTGGTTTAATAATCAAATAAGCCACACAGATTAACAGGGGGGAAAAACCAACATTTAATAAATGCACATGAGGAATTCACATAAGCATGAAAATTCCGAAGACAGTGAGGCAAAATTGGGTGTATATGTCATTTTGGACAAAAGAGAAAGGCGGGAAATGAGATCTTAGATTTCCAAAGTGAGTGTGGTTGATTGACAACTAATTGAGGAAGAGTGGAACACACATGGCAAGTAAAGTTTTGCTAAGACGCCCAGAATTGAGACAAGCTCCTGCTTGGAGTCTTCCTGCCTAATGCGAAGGCAATTATGTTCCGGTCCATTCTAAAGCGGATTTTTCCCTCTGAATCTCCTTATGCAAAAAAGCATTGAGGGGAGGTTCTTTCTGAGTCTTTTGTTTCTAATAATCAACTTAAAATCAATATCCCAAAGGCACAAGTTTGGGGGTGGCAGAACTTTGGTTGCCTTCAATGAAAACATTCATTCAAATAAGTACAGCAAAGTACAAATCTGTTCATGCCTCCCCCTCCTCCCCCTTTTCTCCCGTTTAATGACTTCAAAGAAATCGTTCCCAATCTAAAATGGGCCATTTGGGAGGCTTGGGGTGGGGGATGAGGCTATGTCAACCAGTTCTCACCTCCTGCTTGTGACATTTAACCCCTCCTATGAAAGGTTAATGCTCTCATCATAGGCCTTGCTCTTAGCAAAAAGTCTCTCATCGTATTTTCTATTAATCAGTGAGGCATTAACATGCTGTAACCATGGGCCTAGACCTTGGAGTCACACAGACCTTGTTCTGGCTTTGCCAGCCCTATTTGGGTCTCAGGACCACTGTGCATCAGTTTCCCTGCCCCAGCGTCACCCTCCCAAGCCATCCCCCACACAGTCAACCAGAATGTTCTTTCTAATGGACAGTTCTGATCCTCTCTTATTCCTGCTTAAAAACTCTCCATGCTCCTCATCGCCTGTAGATAAAACCTGAAATCATTAGATTCGTCATTTTTCTAGCATCAGCTCCTATCATCACAGCCCTAGCCCACTGCCTCGCTCACAGTGAGATGTGGCCTAACTCACAGAGCTGGACTCAAACCACAATATCTAGGCCAATGTACTTGACATTTGGTAAAACACATAGTCATCTGGTTTGAAGAATTAAAAAAATAATAAATAGAATACTAGCCTCATTGCATCCCACAACATTTCTCAGTTTATGAACCTTTTCATGTAGCTTTCTCATTTAACCTTACGCAAGTCTATGAGATGGTTATTCTATAGGTGAGGAACCGGAGGTTTGGCAGAGGTGGCTCAGAGGCACTGGGCAGAGCTGAAACCCAAAGATAGGAACCAACTTACCTGAGCACATCTTGCAGTCTCGGCCAACAGCTTCCGGGATCCCAGCCATTAATTCTCAGACCTTACAGAAGAGGAAACTGAGGTGTGTGTGTGGGTGGGGGTGTGTGTCAAGTGAACCCCCCTACACCTCATCACAAAGCTGCTGAGTGTTGGGGCTGGAGAGACCCTAATCCATCTACCTCAGTGTCCAGTTCTCTCTCTCCCACATTCCAGCTGCCCTTCTGAGGCAGCTATAAAGAGGTCAAGTTAAAGCTACCCTCTGACCTTGGCAGTCATTCTTTGTTGGGTCCCAGGAACAGGGTCTTCTGGGTCATTGTTTAAAATGTGATGAGAAGTGGGCATTTAACCAGACAACAGCTGTCGTGTGAATTGAGTGACTCAATTGTCCTTGAGAAATGTGGGTCCTCTGGGAGCGACTCCCAGCACTTTCTGTCCCCTGATCCGAGGTGACTAATGGGAAATCCATGTCCAACCCGAAACCTGGTGGCAAAGAGAATCGCCTTACACCCTGAAGCAGCCACTAAATTTTAGCTCTAGTAAAGTTGAGGGCTTGCTGAAAGCAGACGAATGTTTCACAGTTGTGTTTCACCGACTGCTTGAAATCCTAGGACAACACAGCAAGAAGGCACCCTCCCATATTTGCCCATATTTGTTCGTTCGTTCATTCATTCATTCCACAAACATTTCTTGAAAATGGTGCCAGGGGTTCCACGTGTGTGTGAGACGCGGCCTTCACCCTCAGGAGCTTCAGTCTATTGGGGAGATAAACTAGTAAACATATAAGTAAGGGGCTTTCTTAGCCAACTCCTGCCTTTCCCACATGAAGGAGCGGAGGCCCAGAGAGTGTGTGTGTGTGTGGGGGGGGGGAGGGGGCTCCTCTGCTTTCAAAGAAGAGATTTGCACAATTTTGCATTTGAGCCAGAGACCTCACAATGGCATTTTTTCGGGAGGCTGGAGGGGTTGAAATTTCTGTTTTCCCCAAGGCAAGCTGTAAGAGCATTCCTTTGACAAGAGAGTAAAACATCTGTGTTTACAAGAGAGATAAGCAGGAGTCTGGCAGCTGTGGGCCTCTGAGGCTGCCTTATGAAGGTGTTGCCTCAAAAGACACAGTTTGAGGTGAAGATATCCAGAGGGGACAGCCTGGAGCCTGGCCCAGAGTGCAGTGTGGGTGTCTTCCTTCTGGTCTCCCATCTTGGTGGGGGGTGAGGGGGCAGCCAACCCTGTGCAGGATCAGGCATGGACTTGCTGCCTACTGAGTGGTTGTTTAATGGGTGGATTTCATCTTAGTATTTCTGTTCTGTTCCACCCAACACTCAGCATACAGAGAGATCAGAACATTTCATAATCCCGCCATTTCCCATCTCCTAGATCACATTAAGTTCATAGTTAAGGCCCTTCACTATGGCCCACCTCACCAGCCTCGTCTCTCCTCCTCAAACTCTCAGGCATTCCATGCTGAGCCCAGATCAAAGTTCTTATTCTCAAACACACGTCCCTTCTTTCCTTCTGGCATTTGCTCATGCTGTTCCCTCTGGTTGGCATGCCCTTCCCTACCCTTTGCTGCCTGTCCTTTAAGACTCTTCCTCTTCCCTGCCCAGGAAGATAAAATTGGCGCCTTCTCTCTGAGAAACCTTTGAGGCCAGCACTTATCATGGTGGGATGATAGGGGAGAGGGAGGAGGAGAAAAAATCTCTCTCGCTTGAGTGTGTTTCCCTTTTCCACAACAGTTGCAAGTGCTTTCAGATAAAACCAATAGCGAGCAGTGCAGACAGACCTCATACACATGGCCCATCGGCAGTGGGGTTGGAGGTGCAGTCCCAGCAGTGGGCACAGGACACAATCCCATCAGCCAGAGAACCTGCCTGGCTCTCCCTCTCACCATCCCTCGCTCAGTGGTTAGCGTGTTAGCTCATGCACGGAAGGGTGTTGGGTTCGAGTCTCCGTCAAGGGCACACATCTAGGTTGCAGGGTTGATCCCTAGCTCATCAGGCATGTACGGGAGGCAACCAATTGATGTGTCTCTCTCATATCAACGCTTCCCCCTCTCTTTCTCTCCTCTCTCTCTCCTCTGTTGGTGCAACCCTCCTCTTCCACAGGGGCTGACCTGGAGTCAAGGCTTAGCGCTATGGCTCTGTCACTGGGTGGCCTTTGGAGAAACCCTGCACTCTCAGAGCCTCAGTTTCCCCATCTGTAAAACAGGACAGACGAGTCTACCCATTCATGCAGGAAGAAGTGTTTTGTAGAAGGAACCCAGCAGAAGGCTCTGGGTACCGGTGGCATCTGAGTTGTGTACCTCTGGGCAGCCCCAACATGTTACTTGGAGGAGTCAGGGTAATCCCACTGAAGAGGTGCCAGTGGAGCTCCTCCCCAGGCCTGGAGGGCTGCAGGCTGCTGGAGGCAGGTCCCTATACCACTGTACACAGAAGCCAGACACCTCACACTGACAACAGGAAGGTCAGAGTTGGGGGGTCGGGCTGGGGCTCCACCAACAGGCGAGGAAGGCTGGACAGGTGGGCCCATTCCCAGTCCTCTGGGTGGTCACCTGTGAACGGGGGACAAAAGGAGGGACAGAGGGGTGAGAGCATCTGGGATCTAGGCCTGACTCTAGCCCAGTTTACTGTGTGCTTTTGGGCAAGTTTCTTCCCATCTCTGGGCCTCAGTTTTCTCTCTTATTAAACAAGAACTAAGTGGTCTCTGAGTCCCCCTCTAGCCCTGAAATTCTGTGGGTCAACAAGAAATCTCCCCTCGTCAGCATTCTGCTCCTGCACACGCCCACAGCAAGAAGCCAAAGCAGCCTGTTCTCCATTCATTTGGAAACGAATTCCCTGAATCCATCTCTCCTTCCCTAGGTGCTTGCTCTTGCCGGTCCAGCTCTGCACACCAGAGCCACGCGTTTCAGATATCTCAGCATGGGATACAGTTTCTCATCAGGCGACGGAAATGTTCTCCCAAACCACCAAACGGAGCGGTCTGCGACATGGAGCTGAAAATAAAGCAGCAGAAAGACAGGGGTGTTGTTGTGAAGAAATGGTCAGGCACGACCTGGAAGGCAGAGATGACAATGGAATGCCAGGTCTTGGCCACAAGGTGAGTCCAAGGGAGGCAAGGACTGTGTATCCTGAAACTGGTCCTCCTCATAACAGCTTCAGGAGGTAGGTGCCGTTTCCCCCGTTTTAGAGGAGAGGCTCAGAGAGGTGAAGTCCTCTGCCCAGGGTCACACAGCCAGTAGCTGAATCAGGTTTTAACATGTAGTCTGCCTGACTTTTCACGGTGCTACATGACC
>NW_006286678.1:3542703-3567109 GCF_000327345.1 Myotis davidii | reverse complement strand
ATACTGATCTGTTTATAAACATGTCCCCATTAGTGGACTGTCCCTTCAAGGACAAATGCTGGGTAGACTCAGCTCTTATCACAGGGCTCACAGACACAGAAAAGATGCTCAGTAAATGTTGGTGGAATTGAATAGAACTGAATTTCTACCAGCATCCACTTGACACTTGAAATTGATGGACAGGTGATACCCTGTTAGGGCTGTGGTGTGTATAATCTCTACAATGGCTCCCGGGGAGTTGGGCAGATAGACGAGGAGGTTTAGTCCCAGCGGGGGTGGAGGGAGGAGGAGCACAAGGTCAGACTCTTAGAAAGAATTAATAATATCCAAGGAATTCTCACGGAACAGTAGGGGGGAATAAAGATTCTTCAAAGACGCCCTAATGGCAAATTTTCTGGATTTTCCAGCTAATTTGAAGGTACCTACTTGGAACATTTTCTTGTCAGAAAAGATTTTAAAATACATTCATTCAGTGTGACATGATAATTGGGCCTGGCTGCCTGATGAATGCCTTTTATCTATTCCTGAGCTATTGTTCCCTGGATGGAGCTGATGGGCTGGAACGGGCACTTTGTTAAATGCACAAACAGAGCTACTTGCAACAGTTCTGGCCACTGATGCAATGGGGGTCTCAGAAAGATTCCTGGGGGCTCATCATGAGAAGGTGTCAGAGAAGGAACTTCAGAGATTAGAGAAGGCAACTTCCTCACTGTTCCCCTGGCGGCCTGAGGCCCAGGGAGAGGCAGGGCGTGCTGGGATCACACGACGTGGAAGTGGCCGAGATGTGGACCTGGTGTCCTGGCCCAGAACCAAGCCTCTCTCCCCTGCCTTCAAGGCTTCTGTGGAAAGAGGCCAAACAATGGACAGTGTACACGGGTGCAGAGCCACTCACACCCCCTCTTGATCCTCTGCCCAGCGCCCGGAGAACACACTTGTCTCATGCAAGGGCGTGGCTGCCAGAGCAGGATGCATTTCTGACAGCTGACTTTCCTCAGCTATACAAGGCGTTATCAAATCAGCTATTTTTATAGGCTCCCTTTCCCTTTCTCCTCCTTTTATCTTTTCTTTATTTGAATGCCTTTGTTTTCTCGAAGGCAAATTTCCAGGCCTGGCCATCTGATAACCATTGCAAAGACTCCATGAGTCTTTATCACTCTTTCTAAGAAAGAAGGACTTACTTGGCCTTATTATTTATCTTTACATGATAGTTTGGGTTATCTTGACTTTTTTTATTGAAATTCCTTTAGCATTTTGTTTTAACTAGTATCTGTCTTGGGGTATCTCAGAGACTACATATGTTAACACATTGTTTACAAAACTGTGGCTTGGGTTTTCTGCTTTGTCAGGGCAGAAAACTATTTTTCTCTTTAAAAACTCAGTGTTATCTGATCTGCCTCTCATTAACATTTGAGGAATAAAACAGTTCCATCGAGAATATGACATTGACATTTCCATTGTTTTTCTTAGAAAACACCACGATGTTAATCATCCCTCAAGGGACTTCATTTTATACAGATGATAACTAAGGTCCGGGCTAGGTGTGCATGTGTGTTGGTGTTTAGATGTGTTGGTGTCACGTGTCTGTGTTCTCATGCTTGTGTCTGGGAGTCTCAGTATGTAGTTATGTCACTGTACACGTGACTGTGTTTGTCTGCCAACGTGTGACTGGCTGTGTGTATGTCTAGAGTGATGGTGTGTGAGTGTGTGTGTACAGATGATTCCGTGAGGATCTGAATGTATGTGGATAAGTGCATTGTGTGTCTCTGTGTTTTATGGCCACGTGACATCTATGTTCATGAATGTACTTTTTTATGTACATGTACTGATACATATATACATAGGTGCTATGTGTGTGATGAGTCGTGTGTTTGTGTTCATGTGTCTGACTGTAGGCACATGTGTGGGGGTGTCTTTGTCCGAGTTTTTTACTTGAGTGTTTGCAGGAGGGAAAGCTCAGATTTGTGTTCAGAACCTTCTATATACATGTACACAGTACCCTCTAGTGGGCATGAGAAGAAAGCATCCCAAACAAAACAAAACAAAAAAGGAGTGGGGGGGAGCAGGATCCAAATCACCTCCAATTCCAGACTGGTCCATGGCCACACACAGGGCAAAGTTTCCAGGATGGACCTTGAGAGGGCAGGAAAAGCCAGCCACCCACTTCACAGGGGACTCTGTGCAGGGTCCCGCCCTCAGTGTGGGGGTCCAGCTTCACAGTGTGGGGGTGAAAGGGCTCATTCTCTGGCGCGGAGGCAAGATCACTGAGCTTGGTGGGTCAGTGGGCCAGGAGGGAGGCAGCCTGCACACAATCCAGCCACAACGGGGAGGGACCTTACCGAGAGCTCACAGTCACGGGGGTCCCGCATTCTCCATTGCCCTGGCCAGGCCCATGCCAAGTCCCAGTGTTCTGGAAGCAGGAACCCTTCACCTGTGATGGTCTGAGTTTCCTCTTGCTGTTGTAACACAGCAGTGCAACCTTAGCAACTTAAACTAACACATTCATTACGGTAGAGTTCTGGAGATCAGAAGACTAACATGGTCTGCTCAGGACTGTATCTTCTGGAGGCTCCGGGGAGAATCTGTTTCCTCCCCTTTTCCAGCTCCTGAAGGCACCTGAATTCCTGGCCCATGGCCCACCTTCCCAACAAAGCAATTATGAATGATCCTTTGTATGTTCTGCGGGATTTGCTAGGCTAATATTTTGTTGAAGGGGAATCTCTATTCATGAGGAATGTTGGACTACAGTCTTTTCTTTTATTGGAATGTCTTTGTCTGCTTTCGGTATCAGGGAAATGTTGGCCTTTAAAAATGACTAGAAGCGTGTCCTCCTCTTCTCTTTTCTGTGAGAGTCTGTGTAGAATTGGTGTTATTTCTTCCTTAGATAACTGGGTATTAGAATTCACCAGGGAAGCCATCTGAGTCTGGAGTTTCCTTTGTTGGGAGGTTTTCAGTGATGAATTCAATTTGTTTAACAGACCCAGGGCTATTCTTGTTATCTATTTCTTCCTGAGTGAAGCTTTGGTAGTTTGTGTCTTCCAAGGAATTTGTCCATTTCCTCAGAGTTATTAACTGTATTGTGATAAAGCTGAGGAGAAGTCAGTGCTGAAATAACTAACCCATGAATGAATGACTCGCCTAAGGAGACCATTGCAGACAAAGAGCAGAAATTCTGGGTTAGGAAATAATGTGAAATTCATGAAAAACTTTATGCTTTTTTGAAATGAGTCAGTTTATTAAAAGGTACAATTATGCACAAAGATGCAAAGCAAAGTCATCAAAAATTGGAAACCACATAAATGTCAAAGAAAGTTAATATATGTATAGTCACTAGATGGAATATATATTTTTAATTTAAATTCTTTTTAAAAATTGATTTGAGAGAGAGGAAGGGGAGAGAGAGAAAGAAACATTGATTTGCTGTTCGACATATTTATGCATTCATTAGTTGATTCTTGTATGTGTCCTGTCGGGGGAGCAAACCCACAACCTTGGCGTATCGGGACAATGCTTCAATCCACTGACCCACCTGGCCAGGGCTGGAATATATATTATAGAGTATTACTTAAACACTCTGAAAACATGCACAGCAACATCTGAAAAGAAGTACACCAAAATGTTAATACTAATTATTTGTTGAGGTTTTGAATCTACAGAGTCCTTTTTCCTTCCTTTTCATATCCTCCAAATTTGCTATATAGTATTTTTAAATATATTTTTATTCATTTCAGAAACAAAGGGAGAGAGAGAGAGACTCATTGATTAGCTGCCTCCTGCATGCCCCTACTAGGGATCAAGCCCACAACCTGGGCATGTGCCCTCACTGGGGATCAAATTGTGACCTCCTGGTTCATAGATCAAAGCTCAACCACTAAGCTACACTGGACAGGGTATATATATTTTTTAAACTATATTTTTATTGATTATTTTTAGGGAGAGAGGAAAGGAGAAGAAGAAAAGATAGAAACATCCATTATAGAGAAACATCAATGGGCTGCCTCCTGCACTCCCCCTACTGGAGATTGAACCGGCAACCCGGGCATATGCCCTGACAGGGAATTGAACCTCTTGGTGCATGGGATGACTCTCAATCCACTGAGCCACGCCAGCTGGGCTATATATTTTTTAATGGAATGAAAACTGTTAAGAGAAACAACATTTCCTCCCACTTCTAGTGGGGCATAACTAGACTTCCTATCAAACTCAGGGCCTGACACAAAGTAGTCCCCCAATAAATGCAGTAAAGGACCAAGACCAGCGATCTGAAGGTCCCTCTGTCCTGGGGCCTTGGCTTCTGCCTGCATGGTTGCTTCTCCTGCTGCTGTCACCATCACCACCACCAATCTGCCCAGGTCCCAGCCCTGGCTGCCCTCTTGGGGTCCTTCAGCACCCTGGACCACCCTAAATATAGTGTGTGTGCATATCAAGTGGCCAGGCACACTGCCCACCATCCCTGAGGGGCTGAGCCCACATACACATGCTCTGCCACCAGCATATCTCCTCTGCTCACATATATGCTCCATTATCTCATTAGACTTCACTTACAAAACACAAGTTCAAAGGTGAAATTATTAAGCATTTCAAAACAATGACAGCAAAACATAAAACCAAATGCTCCGAGCAACAACACAGATTGCATATCTATAAAAACAGCCTGGTAGGAACACAGTGGCCCAGGCAGCAGAGGCTACAGGTGGAGTGGTGTCCCTTACAAGTCAGGATGGGTGACAGGGCAGACCCAGTAGTTGATGTATGTTGAATACTATACGTATACCAAAAGCATACACACTCCCCCTCCCCATATTACAACGTGACATATGTTGTAGAAAGTAATAGGAAATAAAACACCATGAGGACAGAGAACATTTCTTGGTTCTGTTTATAGCTATATCCTCAGAGCCTATCCTGGCGACTGGCACTTAGTGGATAACCAATAAATATTTAGTAAATATAATTAGAGAGTATTATCTGTACTTTCTCATTAGCATATAACTCCTACACATCCTTCAAAATCCTCTTCAAAATGCTCCCTCTTCTAGGAAACCTTCTGCAATTTTTCTAGAATTGGTGATTTCTCCTATACTTTTACTGTACACCCTTCTATTTTAGCACCGAGCTGAAGCATGAGATTATAAGACAGCACCTTACACAAATCCTCAGGGTTTAACATTTTTTTCCTTAGGAATTCTGTTAACTATCAAAAATCCTAACCCTGTCAACTAGGACAGAATAAAACTTTCCATGTCATTTTCTAAGAAGTATTTTGTCTATTACTCATCCTTCCCTCCCTTTTAAACAAATGCTTTTATTTTAGTAGTAACATGTTTCTGCTTCCTTTTTTCAAAAATAAATTTTAATTTTGGAATAAATCTGGATGCAGAGGGAAGTCGTACAGATACTACGGAGATCTCGATACATCACGATGAAGTAAACTCCAGACTTTATTTGGATTTCTCAGTCTCCCCATCCTCAGAGGGCAGGGACCATGTGAGTCTTACTCACCACTTGGATCCCAGCATTTAGCACTGAGCCTGAGAGTTCGTGAACTCCTAGTAGATGTGTGATGGGTGAGTGAGTGAGTGAGTGAGTGAGCAAGATCCGGGCAGAGAGCCCTGGGCTGTCCCACACACAGCCAGACCTTCGAGTGGCCCAGTTTCCCACATTTCTCACCAGCTGCCAGGCCATCACATCAGATGCAGGTTTTCAAATAGAAGAGAGAAGTTGAATGATTAAAGCTAAACAAAGCAGTGGGCTGAGCCTATTCATCTTGAGGCAAGCTGCTCCCCACTCCACCCCACCTGGCCCCGGAGCCCCGCAGCCGGGCCTGGCCTGCAGCCAACCCTCAGTGTCCAAAACCTGCACCTAGTCAGGAATGTGGGGCCAGAGACTTTGGGAGGGAGGTCACCCATCACCTCCCACCTTGGATGGCCAAGGGACCTGGCTCTCCTTCCCAGGTCCACCCCACATACAGCCAACATGCCCAGCAGTGGAAAGAACGCAAGGAGAAAGATCCTGCACCTGACACCCACTGGGAGCTCTGCTAGTTCTCAGCCTTTTCATCCCCAGACACCCCACCCCCCACCCCAGCATTCCCTCCCCTCTGCTGCCTCACCTGTTTGCAGATTATTGCAAGTCAGATGCAGAGGGTGTTATACCCTTTTACAGAGGTGGAAACTGAGGCTCATCATTCCCCTCCCCTCTGGCTCCTGGCTGGGATCTATTGTGCCTGCCTCTCAAACAGCGTTTCTTGAATGCTCATCTGGGAGAGGATGCGTTTCTAGGCGATAGTGCCCTCTGGGATGCTTTCACTGCAAAAGACCTTGGATTGGAAACCACTGGCCTACTCTACCCTCTCGGCTTTGCAGACGAACAGCTGCTGCCCAGAGAGGACAAGCAACACATCCAAGGACACCTGAGGAGCAAACCTTAACAGAGAGCCGCTCTCTGACCAGACACCCTCACCCTGATGGATCTCCGGATTGTTCCCCTCCAGCCTGACCTTAGCGGAGAGCAGAGAAAACATGGCACGAGGACAAAAGGAGGATAAACTTTGATGGAGCGGAGAGGAGAGGCGTGGAGGGGATCCAGGCAGTTGGTGCCTCTCGGAGGGCACCAGGAGGAGGCGGCCGAGTACACTGGGCACAGTGCGGAGGGTCTGGGGCAGGGGCTGGATGGGAGCTGCATGGGCCTGCAAGAGAGGGCAGATCCCTTTACTGCTTCAAAAACACCTGCAGATGCTGCCCGACTGACACAAACTCCATAGTCCCTCAATCATCTGAGCTCTTGCCACCCACTTCTGCCCTCCTCTTGCCTCCAGGCCTTGACTCCAGGTGGTCCTCTGTAGGGAGCGGTCTCGGTTTGACAAGGTCCGGAGGAGACAGTCTTTCACAAGGTGGGCTGTCACACGCTCTATCCCACTAAAGTTCAAGTTACTGATTTAGCTTGCTAAATGCCAAATAAGCAGGAAAATTGTGCTGCAGCAGCTTAGCTTGTGAGGATAAGGAAGTAGTCTAGCTGAGCTCAGATCATGAAAGCAGGTCTCAGCCGCCGACTGAGACAAAGGATTGGGAAAAGGGAAGTTGGCGGAGACAGTTAGAGGAGAGGCTTGCACTGATCGAATCGAAAGTTGCTTAAGTTCTGCTAAATGCATATGTAACCAGTGAGTGTATAAAAAGACTGTGTGAAATAAACTCGGGGCTGCAGTCTTGAGCTGTCAGTCCTCCCGATCCCATCTTTGTGTCTGTCTCTTTTCTCCATCCTCACCCCCCTTTCGGGTACTGTTCAAATGTAGTGCCGGCAGGCTCCGGCAGTCCTCAAGCTGTTGCCTCTTCTCTCCTCTGCGGCTCAGATGCATCAACAACCAACACAGCTGTGGCGTGGTTGTGCCCGTGGATGTGCTGGTCATGTGGCAGGATGGTAAGAAGCTAGGAAAGGTCCTGGGCAAGTGGAATGGGGAAACTGAGACAAGAAAAGTAGACAAGGCCAAACAGTTTGGGCAGCTGGCCACTAGCTTGGGAACAAGACCTTATCTTCCCCAACCAAGGACAGATGGTTTACACACTCCTCCCTAACCAGAGAAGACATAGCTTAAGTCACCCCGGCCTGGGAAATAGAGAACAAGGCCCCATTAATACCATTTGTGCCAGTTAAACCCAAGGACAGAGGAAGTCGGGGAACAAATAACAAAACCCCCATTAAAGCCAGACAGAGGGAAGATAAAAATACAACAAACCATAGAATAATCACTAATTTCCCTATATGCTCATTTTGATGCATCAGCATATTTAAAACGCACATGGAAAGCTGATGAATATTCTACTGAAACCCTCCCCTAAGATTCTTGCCTGCAGGAAAAAAAGAAGAAGGAAAGGGGGATAAGAATCCTCATGACAAAGACTCAGTGCAAGCTTGCTCTAGAGCACACGCATGCCCCTTCCTAGGCATGAACTTTTCATTTCTTCCTAAACTCTAAGGGTCCCCAGGAGGCTTGCAACCAGGGCAGAGCGGGCAGCAGCAGCTTGGCCCGGGCTCATCCCCTGATCCTGTCTCCAATGCCCCCTTTTCTCTGACTTCCCAGTGCACTAAGCGCAGCCCTTGGCTCACTCCTTTCCTATAACGTCTAGAGAACCAAAGCAGAGCAGCGCACATGCCCCAGGTGCCGGCTCAATCCCTGTAAGAGTCATGCAGGAGGCAGTCAATCAATGATCCTCTCTCATTCTGGATGTTTCTTCTGTTGTTGTTGTTAATTCTCACCCTGGGATATTTTTCCATTGATTTTTAGAGAGAGTGGAAGAGAGAGGGAAAGAACGAGAGAAACATCGATGTGAAAGAAACACATCTATTGGTTGCCTCCTGCAGGAGCTCTTACCCAGGGCCCAGGCCCTGGAGGAGCTGCAGCCAAGGTACGTGCCCTTGATCAGAATTAAACCCAGGACCCTTTTGTCTGCAGGCCGACGCTCTATCCCCTGAGCCAAACCAGCTAGGGCTCATCATTGATGTTGCTATCTCTCTCTCCCTCTCCCTTCCTCTCTGAAATCAATAAAATACATTAAACAAACAAAATAACATGAGCATGCAGGGGTAATGGATGAAAATAAGCTGAAAGTTTATAAAACAGCAAAGTGAATCAATGCACACTCCTGGAAAATGGACAAAAGTTCGTCAAGTTACCCAAAAGTTTACAAAATGCCCCATTGGAGAAACTAAAGGTTGCCAATACAGTCAGTCTTTCATGTCCATGGATTTCATATCACAAATTCAACCTATCATAGATCAAAAAAAATATTCAGGGGGAAAAAAATCCCAGAAAGTTTCAAAATGAAAAACTTGAATTTGCCACATACTGAGAACTATGCTGATTCCACATGAATGAAGGGGTGTATATGTATACTCTGCTGTAGCCTATAACCAAATACTATGCCATTTTAATGAGAGACTTGAGAATCTTTGGACACTGGTATCCTTGGGGTCTGGAACCGATCCCCCATGGATACTGAGACATTGTCTATGCTAGAAAAAACAGAGACTGAGAATATCCATTGCCTTTACTATCTACTAGAGGCCTGGTGCATGATATTCGTGCACTGAAGGGGGGTGGTCCCTCAGCCCAGCCTGCGCCCTCTCGTAGTCTAGGAGCCCTCGGGGGATGTCAGTGGGGAGCTAGCCTAAGCCAGCAGTCAGACATCCTTAGTGCTGCTGTGGAGGTGGGAGAGGTTCCTGCCACCACTGCTGCCCTCACCAGCTGTGAGCCCAGCTCAGGGCTTCTGGCTGAGCAGCATTCCCCCTGTGAGAGTGCACTGACCATCAGGGGGAAGCTTCTGCATTGAGCATCTGCCCCCTGGTGGTCAGTGCACATTATAGCGACCGGTCATTCCACCGTTGGGTCTATTTCCATATTAGCCTTTTATTATATAGGATTGCTGCATAACAGATTGTTCCCAAATTTAGCACCTTTAAACAAGTTTCTGAAGGCGAGGACGCCATGAAGGGTTTAGCTGGATGGTCCTGGCTCAGAGCCTCTCGTGGGATTGTTATCAAGCTGCCCACCAGGGCTGCAGCCCCCTGAAGGCTTGCCTGGGGCTGGAGGATCCATTTCCAAGTGCACTCGTGGGCAGGTTGGCAGCATGGAAGGAGGTCCTCCCGAGTGGGCCTCTCCAAAGCTCACATGGCAGCTTTCTTCCCAGAGCAGGAGATCAGAGAGGAAGGCCCAAGACAGAAGCCTCCGTCTTTCATAGTCTAATCGCGATGTGACGTACCACCATCACTCCTACCATCTGCTGTCACACAGGCGAACCTCCTCTTACAATGTGGGAGGAGACCACAAAATGTGGGTGTGAATACTAGGAGTCAGAGTGTTGGGGGCCATCTTGGAACCTGGTTATAACGTTGTTGTTTTTTACCAAATTGTCATTTAGACCAAATTAAGATTAACATGTTTTTAGCCCAGTTGCCTTCAGCCAGATGACAGATGGCTTTGGAACCCAAACAGAAACACGGATGAGGGCATCTCCTTGTTTCCTCTATGTGGTGAGCTGAATAATGGTTCCCAAAGTAAGTCAGGTCCTAATTCCCAGAACCTGCATAATTTTGTCTGGAAAAGGCATCTTTGCAGCTGTGATTAAGTTAAAGATTTAAACTGGGGGGATTATCCTGGGTTATCTAGGTGGACCCTAAATGCAACCAGGGGCACCCTGATCAAGGAAGCAGGTACTACGCTCCTGGCTTCGAGGATGGAGGAAAGGACCATGAGCCAAAGAATGCAAGAAAAGCAGCTCTGGAAACTGAAAGAGCGAGGAAATGAGTCCTCCCCTAGAACCTCAGGAGGGCGTCCGGCCCCGCTGAAACCTTGATTTGGCCAAGGAAACTGATTTCCAACTTCTACTTCCAGAGCTGTAATAGAATAAATGTGTGTTGTTTCAAACCACAAGTTCGTGGTGTGCCACAGCACATTGGTGGGGAGAGAGAGACTTTCACACTTCGCTGCTCTGTGAAGCAGATAATGGTGATGATGATTCTAAGAAGGTATTGATTAAACAGGGTTTGCCAATGCTGTTGGGTGAATAAACAGCCCCTCCCATCCCACAGTCACCGAGATGGCTTTAGTGTAGTGTGAGCTGAGATTCTGGCCTTGGTCAGCGGGAAGATTGTTCTGGCCCCTCATTACCCCTCCTCTTGGTTTTCTTTTTGCTTGAAAATAAGATTAAATTATCTATTTCCCCTCTCTGGGTGTTGAAAGTCAGGAAGCCTGTTAAATAAACATCCATGTGCAAAGCACTGGTGTGTTTCCAGCAGGGAGTAACTGTGCCTCCAAGGCCACAGATGTCGTGGGGTTCTACTCCAGCCCTGCCCTGCCCTGCCCTGCCCTGCCCTGCCAGGCTCTCTCTGCCTGTCCTGGGGCAAGCCCCTGTCCCTCTCTGATTCAGTGTCCTGTCCTGTACATTCAGGGTAACAATAATAGTATTAATTTATATTCTTCCTGCCACAGTGGCACCCCTTTGGGTCATAAATGACAACGCAGGACTCATTTTTAGCTGAAAAGCACTAGGACTATCATATAGATGCTTTAACATGAAATGATCACCTTTCAGTTTGTAGGCAGCCAATGTCTGGGCCCCCAAGAGCCCACCTCCACCCTGGCCCCCAGCCCCTGCCCTAGGACCCCTAAAATCTCCCATGACTCAGTGTCTAAAGGAGTAATGCCTAGCTCAGCAGGGAAATGCGAGGACCAGGTACAGAGAAATTAGAGCCAGGCTCTACGCTCACTAGTCACTGCTGGCTTTCCTTTAGTCGGTGTTTTGAATAGCACTACTGGGCCTGGCCTGGGCCCCTCCATAGATGCAAGCACTCCCCAGGGTTGATACCGGCTCTCTGAGGAGCCTCTCCCACGCTTTACACACCAGAGCCTCGGCTCATGGAAGAACTAGGAGTGCAACTGGGAATGAAGCCATCGCCTGGCCAGAGACCTGTGATCTGTCCGTTCACCAGCCTTTCTAGCAGGTCGTCTGGTTCAAGAACTTGGCCCTGTGAGGACAGACCTGGCCAGCTGACATCTAGACCCCGTGAAGGATTCTCACTGAACAAGGTGGAAGCCACATTCCTTGGTTCCTGCCCTTAAGTCATTTTACACTGCCCTTCCTTGAGGACATTCCCAGACCTCTCAACCCAGGCCCAAAGCTAGGAAGGACCCAGAGCCAGAGATCCCTGGTGCTTCCTTGGTTCCTGCCCTTAAGTCATTTTACACTGTCCTTCCTCGGGGACATTCCCTGACCTCTGGGCCCAGGCCCAGAGCTAGGAAGAACCCGAGTCAGAGACCCCTGGTGCTGCCTCAAGGGGTCACCAGGGGGAGTGGGGGGGATGCAGCAAGCAGCTCCCTTTCACTGGGCTTCACATTGGCCTTCTCTGTAAGATTTCACTGGGGTCTGTGATCTAGCGCAATCCCCTCACTGTGCGGACAATTAGGCCCAGAAGACACACAGGGAGGCAGGCTGCCTGGGATCCAGGCCTCTGGTCTCCCAGCCTGGAGATCTGCCCACTACACCTCATGTCCTCTCTCCTCTGTGGGTCCACCCTCTCTGGCGTGCAGGTACGTCAGTCAGTTCTGAGAAGGAAGGTTCCATGACCCATTATCCATGTGAACAGATGTGCAGTGGGAAGCACCTTTCTTATCCCAACCCCGGGGCAATTTCACCAACCTGCAGCTGATACCTTAACCAGGATGCAGCCTATCTGAAAAGACTGTTTAAACACCGCACTGATACCAGGGCAACAATAAATAAGACTGTGCCACATGTGGTTTCTCCTTATGGATGCTAGTTCAAGGCCTCTCTGGGTCTCGGTCTCCCCATCTGTAAAATGTCGGTGTTGGGCCGGAACTCTAAGGCCCCCTTGCTCCCTGATCTGTGCCTGATTCTGTAAGGCCAGGGGTCAGCCATCGTGGTATTCCTCTCAGGGAGGGGCTGCCTCCTGGATGGCCCCTCATGGCAAGATCTTTGGAACCAGATATGCAGAGGAGAGACTCAGCCCGGGCCAGTCCCCTCCAATAGCTTGCCTAGAGCTGAAGAGTGTGGCATTCAAGGCCAAGCTTTGCAATTCCAGCTGTGCCACTTGGGAGCGAATCATTTTCTCTCTCTGACCCTCAGTGTCTTTATCTGTCAACTGGAGATAAAAAGCATCTGGCGAGAACACTTTGCCTTTTTGTCTCATCACTCCTTCTATCCTGCTAACTGACATGTGGATGTGGTAGCTGCCGTTCTGGGCCACGGACACGATGTCCATTGCTCAGCATAACCAAATGGTGAATTGGAAAGGATGTGTATCCTACACAGTTACCTCCCCGGACTGCTTACCCCGGGCTTCTTTTACTTATTGGGAAAAACAACCACTGTTTTGTGTAAGCCACCTTTACTAGAGTCTGCCACTCGGAGCGAAGCCGAGTCCTCACTCACTGCCATGGGATCTGATGACATTAAATGATTCTCATCTAACCACGTCACCCTCCTGCCTCGATGTCCTCTGTGCCACCTCAGGATAGCATTGAAACTCCTCAGCATGACATGTAAGGCCCTTCATGATCTGTACCCCTCTTACTGCTCTAGCCTTGGCTTTCTCACTGCTCCCCAACCTGCCATCATACCCCGGGCACCAGCCAGCAGGAGTTACTCACAACTCCCCAAGCCCACAAGCCCCTTCGCACCTCTGGCCATTTGCACACTCAACTCTGTCTTCCAAAAGTGCCATTTCTGCCCCAGCCCTTTTCAGCTTCCAAGATTCAGCTCAAGTGTCACCTCCCGCAGGAAGCTGCCCTGACCTTCCCAGGCTTTGTTTTGTTCTGTTTCCTGTTTCTCTCTGCTCTCTTGGCACCATGGGGCTTTTCCATGCTGTGTGAGAGAAACACACCAGTTTCCACGTCCGTCTGCCTCTCCATTGAGTGAGCGGCCTGAGGACGGGTGCTGTCCCATTCACCTCTGCGCTGCCAGGGCCTCTGCTGCAGGGTCATCAGCAACAGGAACTGAGTGGAGGGAGGAATGATGGATGGCAGTCGCCTGCTAATGTGGGAACTGCTGGGCCTTGGCAAAGGGCTGTGCCTAGGAAATAGTCGTTGAATCAAAAAGGACTGACTGGAGACAGAGGTGAATGACAAGGGCATCCTGAGCCACTGTCCCCCTACTCTGGGCAGCAAGGAGTCGGATACTGCTGGATGCAAGGGGCCCTTGTGCGTTCGTTGGCAAATCCGCACGGTGTGTCGTTGACGGTGGGCAGCATTTCAGGCTCGCTCAATCAGCAAATGTGCGACGATACACTTGGTCGCTGCCAACACCTTGTACTTCAACCGTTGCCTCATAATGGCCCATAACCAGAGATGATAACAGGATGGGAAAGTCAGTTGACTGGTTTTCTCACAGAGCATGCATTCGGGGTCCAAAGTTTATGGCCCAAGGACTCTGCTCGCAATGAACAGTATTTACCAGCTTTTCTACAACTCTCTGTGGCCCTGAGCCCCTATTGGCCCTTTTGTCCATCTCAGTCCCCTCCTTTTCAGTGGGGGAGACCGAGGCCCAGGGGGAGGAGGTTGCCCAAGGTCACACAGTGAGGCTGGAGCAAGGACCAGGACCCAGGCTCTGACGCCTCGCCCTCTGCCCTTTGTACCACCCCTGCCTGGTTCCGTGATTGCCGTCCAATAATTAACTGTGGATTTAGATAAAGACATTGAACCCAGTCATGAGGGTCACAAAGCGACAGATCCATTACAGAGCCTTTGAAGCAAGAGGACATATTCTATTGATTTGGCAACATAATCTTGTCTTCTTCTTTTTTTACTTATTATGAACAAGCTTAAATATAAACAAGAAATAGAGAGGATATAACAAATTGTCTGTGCCCATTAGCAGCCAGCTTAAGTACTTACCAATACTTGTTTTTCTTGGTAACATACCTTGGAATCATCTTTCCCCCCAGGAAACTACAGGAGACACTCACTCCAACCAGAATGAGATTTTCAAGTTGCAAACTGGATCATGTCCACCTTGACTCCTTCTTCTTAGACACTCTAGGACAGTGGTTCTCAACCTTGGCTGCACATTAGAATCACCTGGGAATCTTTTTAAAATCCTGACATCGGGCCTCATCCTCCGGAAATTCTGTTTCTTTGTTCCTAATGTTGTGGCCCCACCCCATAACAAAGAAACAGAATTTCTTGCATTCGTTTTGTTTGGGTCAATCTTGTCATTGTCCTCTGAGCTCCTCCAGGGTGAGACCATGTTAGATCAGATATTTTCAGCTGTAGCACCACGGCACACTGGTGTGCCACGAGAATTTTTAAAACATGCAATACCTGCTATTTAGTCAGGGGCATTGAGTTCGTTTCCCTTAGATTGTCAAATAACGAAATGATAACAGTCAACGTAACAATAGCCATCTGGTGTGAATGAACTAAAATTATATGTGTGCTTTTTGCCAGATTGGCCAAAAAATAGAATATGTAACTTGGTATGCTGCAGAATTTTAGTAATTGGTTTATGTGTGCCATGAGTTGCAAAAGGGGAAAATCGCTGTGTTAGATTCATCCGGGGTGCTGGCTCAGGAGCCAGGCTCCTTACTTCGGCCTCCACAGCCCTGCATGGTCTGATCCCTGCCCGTGCCTCCAGCCTCTTCCAGAGCCATTCACCCCTTCACACTTTCTGCTCCTGACCTGCTTGTCTTTTCCCAGTTCCTTGAATGCATTTTGACCCCTCCCACCTCAAGGCCTGTGAAGATGCCTGCCCTTTTCACCTGTACCTTTCCTGCCTCTTTATTTAGTCGATCCTTGCTTGTCCTTCAGCTCTCATCCTTTATCCTTGCCATTCAACCCATGGTCTTGGCACTAGCAGCATTGGCATCACTGGGGAACTTGTTAGAAATGCAGAATATAAGGCAGTCCTAGTTAAGAAGGTTTAACAAGGTCTCCAGAATATGTAGGATGCTATGCTGACCAGTTCTGACTCAAAAATAGGATTGGGGTGGAGGAGGGGTGCTGTATTCAGAAGAAAGGAATGCTGGGTAAACAGAAGACACAATGTCCACCATAGTTATGGCATTTCTACACACGGAATACTGTTGACCATCTGGCCTGCTCCAGGGGCCATAAACTCAAGTGCCTATAAAAAGCTATAAATGAGTTAACCATTGTATTTGTTAGCTGTAGCAAATTATCACAAATTTATCATCTTACAGTTCTGGGGGCTCAGAAGTCTGAAACGTGTCTTACTGGGCTGAGATGAAGGTGTTGGCAGGGATGCGTTTCTTCAGAAAGGCTGGGGGAATTTTGTATCCTTGCCTTTTCCAGCTGCTTGCATTTGGTGGCTGGTGGCTACATCGCTGCAACCTCTGCTTCTGTCTTTGCATCTCCTCCTCTGATGTTGACATTCCTGTGTCTCTTTGACAAGGACCCTAGTCATTACATTGGGCTCAATCCAGATAATCTCCCCACCTCCAGGCCCTTGACGGCAGATGCCACTCGCTGCCACACACTCGGCCTCCACGCCAGGGTTAGATGGGTGCTTCTGTGAGAGCGTTGGCTGCAGTCTGAACTCAGACACCCATCCCCTGTGTGGCCTTGGGCAAGTCCCTTTCCCCTTCTGGGTCCCAGTCTCTTCAACTGTACACTGAGGCGCGGACGGAAGGAAAGAGCAAGGAAGCCAGGCAGGCCGAAGGGAAGCCGAGCTGTGGAAAATACTCAGGTCTGGTTTGGTTTGACAACGTTCGTATTTTTGTGTTCACAGAGTGTAAACTTTACTTAGAGGTGCACTTAGGAGAAAAAGAGGGGGAATAGGGGATACCTTGGTTTGCTTTTGGTAAACATCTTTTATTTTAAAATTTCCATTCCCTGTAATTCCCTCAGTGTCCTGAGCCAGTCTTCCCTGTTCAGATCAAATGCCGAGAACAGAGGCACCTGTTACGCTCTGCAGAATGAACAAACACCCAGTGCAGCTCGAATGTCTTTCTGTTTAGAATCTGTCTGTTCCGTTCATTATCTCAGAGCCTGGAATCTTCTCCAGTAACTTCCTAGACATATAAGGCTCCAAAACGCTTACGGCCAGAAATAGCTTCTCTTCCCCCACCAGGCCAGTGTAAATACACCCCTGGGTGACATTCCTTGCTGACAATGACCCCACTGTGGCTTGTGTTATCTCACCGTTTCCCCTTCACCTTCAGTCCTTTTAGTCCAAACACTCTCAGTGGCTCCAGGCCCAGGATCCGTTACCGAGGCCTGGATCTTTGTTTGACAACCAGAAAACTGAATCCAAAACAATCCTGAAAAATAGTTAACCCCTCTGCAAAAATAATTTCTGGATTTCCCCCTCAGCCTCTGCACATTCATCCTTGTCTCCAAACCATAAAGGTCAAGCATCGTGGAAAGTTTTAGTCTTTTAATTTTTTTTGATGCTTTTACAAATGTCTTGCGACAGGATTACTGTGGTGAGGTCTGATGCCAGCCACGGCTTAGGAAGTGTCCAGGCTGGGCATGCTGAATGGAACCTGGAGACAGACAAAGCATTCACTGGGTAGGTCTGTTTCTGAACACTGTCTATGTTGGAGTCACGGAATACTCAAAGACCACTTAGGCTGGCGATTCCCAAATATGGTTGCACATCAGAAGCATGTAGGAAGTTAAAAGAATTTCTGGGCCCCAACCAACATATAATAATTTAGAATCTTGGAAGGTGAGACTCAAGGAGATTTTTTTTTTTTTTTGTAAGCTCTCAGGCAATTCTGATGCTCAGCTAAGTCTAGTTCACTCCTTATCTGGTACTCCCCTCTATAAGATTTTGCCAAATGGTTGTCTGTTCCCCTTGTATTCCCCCAGAGGTGGGGGCTCACTGCCTTTCAAGGCGCTCCCTCCCTCCCATCCTTAGCCAATTGTGCTTTGTCAGCAGTTCTTCCTCCCTGCTCTGTAACTCCCCCTCACTGGTCCGGCTTTGCCTTCTAGGACCCTGCAGACCACATCTGCTTCCACCCTTCAGAGATTTGGAAGGTATAACCGTGTCCCTTGAGTTCTAAGGAGTGGACACCCCCAATTTCTTCAGCTGCTCCTTACAGAACACAGCCTCCAACCTCTCCCCATGGTCACCACTTCCTGTCTGCCACTGGCCGCTCTCACCTGCCACAGCTTTCAAATTCAGTCTGACCAAATGAAGACGCTTGTTTGTCACGGCCTCACTGCCTTTGCCGAGGCCTGTTAATGATTGATCAAATAATCATTGAGTCAGTCCACCATGGAGCGCCTTGCCAAGTGCCCAAGGAGTTCTAGGCCGGCCATGTGCTGTGGGGGAGGAAGAAGGGGCTTTGCAAGGGCTACAGGATTGCCAGGAAACTGGAGCACAGATATGGCAGGATGCACGACGCAGTGCTTTTAGTGAAGAACTAAACTTTGCAGCAAGGACTGGGAACATCCTAAGGATGACATGGTAACAAAAGATTCCATAGAGATGTTGCTTAAGAAACAACTATGTGGAACAGGTTCAATCAAGAGACTGCGAACAATATGGGGAGACAGGCATTTAATACAGAGAATCAGGGGCTGACAGAGTTGCTGAAGGGCCAGAGGGAGAGCAGACGTTAGGTAGCCCTTCGGGACCAACTCCCGGAACAAGATGGACCTGGCCCACCAGCCTCATTACTATCTGAGGCCACCTGGGGTTATTCAGGTCAAAGACACACCCTGAAGCCAGATTGAAAGAGCAGGTTGCTGGAGTGGAGCTGCAGCCACAGATGCAGCTGGACGCCGAGGAAGGGACAGGAGCGCTAATGCAGACAATCTTCAAATTCCTGCCACCATGCTAGTGCTGTCCCGACAGGGCAGGACTCTACACCCCACCTTCCACACCTGGCAGGGGTGCTGCTAATCCGCAGCAGCTAGTTCACATCCAGAACTCGAGCTGCAAACAAGGCCGGGAAACTGAGCTCCTAGCTTCCCAACCTCTCCAACCAGGAGGAAGGTGCAGTGGACGCGGAGTGAGAAGTGCGTGTTCAGGATGTCCATCTTAGCACCTTGTATGACAACAACAAGATGCAGACACGCTAGATGTCCATCAACAGTCCTCCCTAGCATGGAATTCTACGCCACCTTGGAGAGGATGATGTCATCTTGTAATTAATTAGTGAAATGAGAAAAGGTTCATAAGAAATCCCTAAGTTTAAAAAAAAGCACGTGGCAAAATAGAAGTTACCATATGATTTTATTTCAACTAAAAGAATTTTTGAAAAATGCAGGGGGGTGGGATACCATAAGATTATTGACACTTTTGTGTGAAAGGATGGAAGGTAATTTCCCCCCTTCATCATCTCCTGTTTTCCAAGCTTTCTACAGTGTGCATATATTCTTTTTATCCTCTTAGGACAAAAAAAATATATGCATTTTTAAAAAATGCACAAATAAAATCTTCACAGAACTGGGAAAAAGAGCAGAGAAAGCGGAGACAGAAATTAGTGAACCAAAGTAAAAAACACAGACGGGAGGCACACACTAGTAAGAGGGTAAGGAGAGGTTCAAGGACGGCAGCCTAACTAGGTGCACCGTGCGGGAGGGGAAATGCAAAATATAATTGGGGTGCAGTCTCAGATGGCTGTGACCTGGGGGAGGCCTGCCCCTTTCTGGTCTTTGTTTCTGCTCCCAAACCAGCGCCTTTGGGCCCCGCTCTGAGCCGCGCTGCGAGGGAGGGCGCCCCGGGCGCAGGCGGAGCCTCATTGGCCGCTGAGCCTCTGGGCTGCGCGGGGGCGGGGCCTGTGGCGAGGCCCAGGCAGGAGGCAAGACAACCCGGGAGAGCCCGAACCGCGCGGGAGCGTGAGCCCGAGCCTGCGGCAGGTAACAAAGTCCCTTCTCCCGGGCGGCCTCAGCTCCCGTCACCGTGATGGGAGCTTCCTCTCTTGGCCTCGGCTTACCCATCTGGGGACGTCTTTCCGCCTGGCGTGCGCTGTAGGACCTCTCCACGCTTTCCAACCCTCTCCCGCGCCCAGTTCCCAGGCCCCAGGTCCCCAGGTGGCACCTGAGGGCACTGAGGACGCAGCCCCCCCTGCCCCCCTACCCCCCTGCAAGCATTTAGGTTAGCTGGGTCTCCGTGCTCCTGCCCATTAGACCCAACCCAGAGGAGGGCCCCTCACTGTACCGTAGGGGAGCGCCCCTGCCGTGCAGAAAGGGTGAGGTGGGCGCCACCTGGTCCGGCTCGATGACCCAGAAGGTCTGGTCCTCGGCCCAGGGGGCACTAATACAGGAACCGAAGAAACTGCCCGTAGTCAGGAGGAAACGCAAAGCTAGGGCTGTGGGAGCCCGGCTGAGGCTCCTATTCTTACTTGCTGTGTATCCTGGGTGAGCCCCTGAACCTCTCTGATCCCCAGCCTTCTTCCAGAATGGGGTCAGCATCTGCTCTGACCACCCCAGGGCCGCCAGGAGATTCTCTGAGTTAACTGCTGGGAAGATGGCCTGCAAACTGCAACACCTGGTGCACCAGCGATCTTCCTGTATTCTCTATGCAAATGGCAGTGCCTGGCAGCCACCAGGAATAGGAACGGTTTTGTCTTGGCATAAAAGATTTCCCAACCTTGGCCTGTGACCACTTCTCTCACCTGTTTAGTCCTTCCACCCCCACCCCATGGATGGGTGGCTCCTCCTCACACCCATTCTGGTGCACCCCTCCCTTCTCAGACCCAGGCCTGCTGGACCCCAGGCTGCTCCTGCATGGGGCAGAGCCCTGAGCAGAGTGGAACCTGAGTGCACCCCTAACAGGTCTGCTGGCTCAATAACCCCCCCCCCCCAAGGGAGGGCTTTCCTGGGCAGCGTTGATTTGTATGGAGCTGAGGAGCTGGTTGAGGTGTTTTTCTGGATGAGTTCTTTGCTCCGCTCCATGTCCAGTGGTAGAGGGTAGGGGTATGGGGTTGGGGAGTAGGGCAAGTTCAATAACTTTTTGCTGTCAGATGAGATAAGACTCCATTGAGAGAGTCAAGGTAGAGGGATTGGTCCTGGCTGGAGAGTGACTGCTTCAGTGAACCTAGGAACTTTATACACCATTTACATTTCATTGAATACATTTTATATACTGTTTAAGTTTTGCAGCTGCTGTTTTAATCAAATCTACACTGTTTTCAGAGTTGTAGGCAAGAAATGAACAGGTCCCTTTTCCCAGCTGCTGCCGGACTTTCTGCACCCCTGGCAAGCTGAGACCCGAACCTCAGGCTGGTTTCTGAGGGTGCTGCCAGCTCTGATGTCCTGGGTGGAGAGTGGCAGGCTTTTATATGTACAACCCCATTGAACAAAGCCCCATGAGGCATTTTACATGGGAGGCAACTGAGGCAAGGAGGTGAAGTGAAGCAAACCTGTCTCTAAGAGAACAGTCTGTCTCTGAGTCTTTGGTTTCTACTCCGTTCTTAGGTCAGTTAGATGGCCTTTGTGGAAATATGTAGCAAGCATACGCCCAGGCAGCAGGGCCAGGCAATGAACCAAACAGGAAAAAAAATGAGCTGATGTTTTATTGGGGAGAGGCAGACAATAAACATAGAAGCGTGTTAAAGCTACAATTTGGTATGTCCGCTGGAGAAAAAAGAAAGCATGGTATAGGGATAGAGAGTGCTAGGGGTGAGGAAAGCTGCAGTTTATACAGGGTGGTCACGGAAGGCCTTGCTGAGAAGGTACATTTGAGGGGAGGGAGTAAGACGAAGGACAGGTGGGACACGATAGAGTTGGACCAGATTGTTCTTCAGGGCCGTTGTTCACCTTGCAATCCATGCTTTTTGAGGTGACAGCCTTATGCTAGAATCCTGGGACGTTTGGGCTGGTGGGCCTTTGGGGGACCACCTGGGCCCCTTTCACCTGTTCACCCTGGTTCCTCCTGTCCCTCTCCAGAGTAGTCAGCATGCTGCGCCTCCTGGTGCCCCGGCTGCTTTGCCTCCGAGGCAGCACTGCCCCGTACTCCTCAGCAGCAGCCCTTCCAAGCCCCATCCAGAACCCAGACATTCGCTACAACCAGCTATTCATCAACAACGAGTGGCAAGATGCAGTCAGCAAGAAGACCTTCCCAACAGTCAACCCCTCAACGGGAGAGGTCATCGGCCACGTGGCCGAAGGGGACCGAGCCGATGTGGATCGGGCAGTGAAAGCAGCTCGCGAGGCCTTCCGCCTGGGGTCTCCATGGTCCGCCTGGCTGACCTCGTGGAGCGGGATCGTGTCTACTTGGCCTCACTGGAGACCTTGGACAACGGGAAGCCATTCCAGGAGTCTTACGTCTTGGACCTGGATGAGGTCATCAAGGTGTACCGGTACTTTGCTGGCTGGGCTGACAAGTGGCACGGCAAGACCATCCCCATGGACGGTGAGCATTTCTGCTTCACCCGGCATGAGCCCGTGGGTGTCTGTGGCCAGATAATCCCGTGGAACTTCCCCTTGGTCATGCAGGGCTGGAAACTCGCCCCGGCACTTGCCACTGGCAACACTGTGGTCATGAAGGTTGCAGAGCAGACCCCCCTTTCTGCCCTGTACTTGGCCTCCCTCATCAAGGAGGCAGGCTTCCCCCCTGGGGTGGTGAACATCATCACAGGCTATGGCCCAACAGCAGGAGCGGCCGTGGCCCAGCACATGGATATTGACAAAGTTGCTTTTACTGGCTCAACCGAGGTGGGCCACCTGATCCAGAAGGCAGCTGGAGATTCCAACCTCAAGAGAGTCACCTTAGAGCTGGGCGGGAAGAGCCCCAGCATCGTGTTGGCGGACGCTGACCTGGGCCACGCCGTGGAGCAGTGCCACGAAGCCCTCTTCTTCAACATGGGCCAGTGCTGCTGTGCAGGGTCCCGGACCTTCGTCGAAGAATCCATCTACGATGAGTTTCTCGAGAGAACGGTGGAGAAAGCGAAGCAGAGGAAAGTTGGGAACCCCTTTGAGCTGGACACCCAGCAGGGGCCCCAGGTGGACAAGGAGCAGTTTGAGCGAATCCTGGGCTACATCCGGGTTGGCCAGAAGGAGGGGGCAAAACTTCTCTGCGGTGGGGAGCGTTTTGGGGAGCGGGGTTTCTTCATCAAGCCCACCGTCTTTGGTGGTGTGCAAGATGACATGAGGATTGCCAAGGAGGAGATCTTTGGGCCTGTGCAGCCCCTGTTCAAGTTCAAGAAAATTGAGGAGGTGATCGAGAGGGCCAACAACACCAGGTACGGCTTGGCTGCCGCGGTGTTCACACGGGACCTGGACAAGGCCATGTACTTCACACAGGCCCTCCAAGCGGGGACGGTGTGGGTAAACACCTACAACATCGTCACTTGCCACACGCCGTTTGGAGGCTTTAAAGAGTCCGGTAATGGGAGGGAGCTGGGGGAGGACGGGCTTAAGGCCTACACAGAGGTGAAGACAGTCACCATCAAGGTTCCACAGAAGAATTCGTAAGAACGTCCACCCTGAAGACCCAGCTCCAGTCCAAGAATTCCACCACCACCTACCCAGTGGTCGCCAACAACTTTTTCGTCATGGACCCCCTCTATTTGCTCCAAATGAACATTTAGAACCTCAGCAAGTGAAATAATTAGAATCAGAGCTGGTCTGGTTAAAGCAGGGATGGGACTGGGCTCAGAGTCCTGCCCACCTGCGCCCCAACCCCAGCCGCCTGGGAGGCCCTGTGTTGCTTCCATGAAACCGTAAGAACACCTGGAAGATAGAAAAACTAAAAACCACTGCTCTGGACCTTAGTTCTTCCTGCTGACCCAGGGCTTTCTAATGGTTAACCCGCAGGCCTAGTGGGTGGGCTCCCCTCAGACATGGGATTAGAAGGCATTGGGAGTTTTGGTAGGGGTCAGATTTTGGCCCCATTCTTCATTGGCTTAACCTAAAAATCAGGGGTGCTTTTCCTTTTCTAAGTACCAGTTTTTTACTATTTTGCTTGCTTGGCCTTCATTTTCCTTTAATTTGAGGGGAGGAACGGGCAAAGAATGAATGTACATAAGCGTTCCTTTAAAATAAGTGAAAACAACCCAAATGTCCATCAGCTACTGAGTGAATAAGCAAAATGTTTCCATGGAATAGTCCTTATACTTTTCAGCCATAAAAAGGAATGAAGTACTGGCACACGCTGCAGCATGGATGAACCTTGAAAACATTATGCTGAGTGAAAGGACATACAAGGCCACATAGAGTATGTTGCCATTTATATGAAACACCCAGAATAGGCAAATCCATAGAGACAGAAAGTAGTTTGGTGGTTGCAAGAGGGTGGGGGAGGGGGAATGGGGAGTAACTGCTCATGGGTATGAGAATTTTACGGGGGAGGTTTTAAAATATTGTGGAATTGGATAGTGGTGATGGTTGCACAACTTTGTGAATATTCTATAAAGTCCTGAATTGCATATTTTGAAAGGGTGAATTTTATGTGAATTTATTTCAATTAGAAGTTAAATAAAGTCACACATTCTGTTTGCAAATACATTTTGTGTCAATATTTTCTTATTACTGAATGCTTTACAGAATCTTGGGGATGGAACAGACCCAGGTAGGCATCTAGTCAACCCCCAGCCTGGTACAGAAGTCCCCTCCACAGTATTTCGAGTTTTGTTTTCTCCTGGCTGGCTGGGTGACAAAGTGCAACTTTACGACCCACGGAAAAAAGCTCTGGCTTTGGAACAAGTCCATGTCAGATCTCATTTCAGGCCTTCCACTGGCACTGTCCCCCAACCTCTACCCAAACACACCGCACCTCAAGCCAAGCTCAATATCATGCCATCCTGGGATTTCCAGAGGTTCAACCCTGAGAATTCAGTATGTTTACTGTTAGTCTTAATTCCCCAGCAGATGGGAGTAACTCCCAGCCAGCAGGCCACGACGCCTGCACAGCACGAGCCCTCTCTCCCTGTCTTCCTCCTTTCTACCACGTTAATAACAAACCGCCCTACTTTTAGATCCACTCAG
>NW_006286678.1:3526199-3542681 GCF_000327345.1 Myotis davidii | reverse complement strand
GCCCCCCCCCCCCCCCACTCTTTACATCCTGTTGTCTCACCTAGGCTTCAAGATGATTTTGTTCAGTATCTGACCTTGGAGTTGACCTGAAACTGCTTTCTGGGGGTTCTGAGTCTGTTTGGTTCCTTCTTCTCTCCTTTCTAGGACCTGCTTTCTATGCTGTTTGTCTAAGGCTGGGGTGACCCTGACTGTCCCCCGAAGTGTACCTTTTATCTGCCTCTCTCAGAGCCTATTGGTACTTTGCATAGAAGTGAGACTTTCTCATGAAACAGGGAAACAGCAGTGAGTAGGTGGGTGAGTGACTATCAAGCAGCATCCTAGTGTTTTAACAAATCCATTGCTCATTTGCTTCTCAGTACTTCTCAACCAAGAGAAACTTGGTCGCCGAAACTGGTTTGGCTCAGTGGATAGAGCGTCGGCCTGCGGACTGAAGGGTCCCAGGTTCTATTCCGGTCAAGGGCATGTACCTGGGTTGCGGGCACATCCCCAGTAGGAGATGTGCAGGAGGCGGCTGATCGATGTTTCTTTCTCATCGATGTTTCTAACTCTCTATCTCTCTCCCTTCCTCTGAGTAAAAAATCAATAAGATATATTTAAAAAAAAAAAGAAAACATTGGCAAATATGTTAAAAAAAAAAAAAAAAAGAAACTTGGTCCAGGGTGACCCAGTATGGGGTGGGACTGGGAAAGGACAACCTTCTAGGGCTCTGATCCCTGAAATTCTGAGACTGAGGAGTCAGGTCATATTTCTAGTTGGCTCAGCCCCCCATGGCTCCTCAGCACTCATGCCCACTGCTCTGGATGCAGGGCCCTTGAGCAGGGAGGTGGAACTGGGCATCATTTAATGCAGGCACTGCCCGCAGGATTTCACTTGGTTATAGATGTTGTGATTTTGAGGCATCCACCCACCCCAACAGACTTACACTGAGCTCTGCTCTTTCGGATGCTATGCCAGGCGCCTTTACAAGCCACTGAGCCTCACACAATCCTGTAAAATAGGCAGTGGGGTTACCACTTTTTTAAGATGAGGAAATGGAAGCTGAGAGGTTTAGCATGAACCGGCAAGGGGTCAAACTTGACTTCTGAAGAGCCCCGCTTCTTTGCTGCCTCCATCAGGGCTGCTGCTCGGTCAGCTGCTTCTCTTGAGCTGACCCTAGATGCCAGGCCAGTTAAGAACTTTGATTTGGTTTGGCTCTATTCTGGGTGTGAGGCTGACCTCTGGTGGCCACCTGGTTAATTTGTTCAGATCATTCATTGGTTTACAAAAAAAAGAGGCTAAGTTTCTGGAACTAGGCAGGCTGTGGGACAGAGAATTGAGTGAGGCAGTCCCTGCCCTGCAGGAGCACACAGTCTGGCAGGCAGACAATTACAGAACTGGTGACAAATGGAAGTACAGAGGCCATGAGATCACAGAAGGAAGTAATAGTAATAGGCACCCACAATACTTAACTCATGTACTACATCTAATTACCCTCAAGCACTTTTTTTTCTGATTTTTTACTTTATTTTTAAAAAAATATTTTTAGTTTTTTAATTACAATTGACATACAATCTTAGTTTCAGGTGTACTACATAGCGATTAGAGGTTTATATAACTTACGAAGTAATCTAATCCTCCCATAAGTCTAGCACACATCTGACACCATACATCGCCACTGCAGCCATCAGTCGTTGCCTCCCTGTGGGGCGACCAGCAGGGTGATGGTGGGGGGGTCCAGCTGGTACCCGCCTTGGTTGGCCTGGGGCCTACAGGCTGGGGGCAGCTTCTGCGCTGAGCATCTGCCCCCTGGTGGTCAGTGCATGTCATAGCAACCTGACATTCCACTGGTCATTCTGCCGTTCAGTAAATTTGTATATTAGCTTTTTATTATATAGGATTATTGATTATATCCCCTGTGCTGTACTTAATATCTCTATGATTATTTTGTAGCTACCAGTGTGTACATCTTAATCCCTTACTCCTTTTCACCCAGCCCTCCAATCCCCCTCCCATCTAGCAAACACCAATTTGTTCTCTGAGTTTGTTCCTGCTTTGTTCATTTATTTTGTTATTTAGTTCCACATGTACATGAAATCATTTAGTATTCGAATTTTTTTATCTGACTTATTTCACTTAGCATAATAGCCTCCAGATCCGTCCATGCTGTCACAGATGGCAGGATTTAATTCTTTTGTATAGTTAATATTACTTTGTATATATGCACCACATCTTCTTGTCTATTCCTCTACTTATGTACACTTTGGTTGGTTCCATATCTTGGCTATTATAAATAATGCTGCAGTGACCATAGGTGTGCATAGGTCTTTTCTAATTAGTGTTTTGGATTTCTTCAAATAAATACCCCAAGTGACACTGATGGGTCATATGGTAGTTCTATTCTTAACTTTTCCATAGTGGCTGCATCAATTGACAACCCCACCAACAGTGCACTAGGGTTCCCTTTTCTCCATGTCCTTATCAGGCACCTCTTAATGTTCTACACTCGATAAATAACCATGGAACCCAGAAATGTTCAGATAGTAAGTGGAGCCAGGATGCAAACTCAGGTCTTCTCACTCTACTGCACAGTTCAGCCTCAGGGAAAGGCCTGGTGGGAGGGACAGAATCCTACTGGATGAGGAGGAGGTAACCAGGCAGAGAGACACAGGAAGGGTGTTCCTGGGAAAGGAAAGGGCATGAAGTTTTTGAAAAAGCATGGAGGGTTTGAAGAAATGGTGTGAGGAAGGAGAGGCAGGAAGGACAGGCCTGGGAGGAGGCAGGGGCTGAGTACCGAAGGGGCTGTGGGCCCTGTGGGAAAATCCACGTGTTGTCCAGTGATGGGAAACCATGAGAGCTTTGAAAGGAAAGTGAAAGGGGCATATTTTGGTTTCTAAAGCTGGCTGTTTCAGTGGGAGGATAGGTTGAGGGAGCCACCTGAAGCTGACGGCCACTCAGGACAGTACTGCCCATGCCAGTGATGCTAACCTGAACCAGGTGTGGGAGCCAGGAGGCGACCCGTGTTGCTGGCTGGGGTAGCCGAGTGGGTGATGGTGCCAGCACTGCCACAGGGGACCTAGCTGCAGGAGCAGGTTTGGGGACAAGGTGGGGGTTTATTCATTTCTCCAACACTTTTTATTGGGTGGACCCCTCAGTACCCAGGGAAGCCTGGTGCCTCGTAGGGGCTCTGCAGATGTGTGTGGTGGGTGGATTCATGAATGGAGAGAGGCTTCTGTTCCCTCCACCCACTCCCACTTCCTAGTAATAATGATTTTTACTCTTCCCTGTACAACCAGCCACTCCGTAATACCCGCCTGGCAGGGGGAGATGTAGGCATGAGGAAGAAGAGTAGCAGATAACTGCTTCCTGTGCCACACACTTCTCAGCCCCGGAGGTGGCAGAGGCTGAACTCAGAGCCCGTCCTGACAAGAGGAGCTCATTCTCCAAGGAGCGCAAGTACCAGCATCCAGTTCTGCCCTGTGTGATGAGTTCCTAAGTTCTGAATTCATTACTGCACTGCAGACGCCAGGGCACTTTAGTTTCCCTTAATTAATTAAAATGCCGCATGATCATCTTTCTCTGATTTAATGTTCCAGAGGCCCTGGCGAAGGCTGGGAGTGAGGAAATTCATTAGAGGAGACTGTTCACTGTCGACTGACTTGCTCATTCTTATTAATTTTACCTGCGTCATCCATCTCTGGGGGAGAGGCGAGGGTGATGTTTTCTTAAAAACATAGGATTAAATTAATCATGCAACCTGACCAAAAAAATTAATTTTGACTTTTTACATTGAAGGTGGGAAGTGGGTACATTTGGGATTGGACACTGGCTTTCAAACGATCTTCCTCGAGCCCAGTTATAACTTAGTCGATGACAGACGGAGATCCAGGCTGCCTATTGCTGACAGCATCAAGCCCAGCCTCCTATGGAGGCATTTAGGGGTGTGGCCTAAGCCCCAGTCCCCCCACCTGCCACCTCAGCTCCCAAGCAGCTGCAATGGTCACTACGCCCCATTCACAAATGAGGCAGCACTCCTCTAGCCCTGCTTCTTTCACATGCTGTCTCCTTAGCTAGGAATCCCCCACAGCCACTCAAACCCAGCTCAGATGCCTCCTCTTCTCTTCCAGGAAGTCTTCCCTGATCTCCTGCTCTGATCACAAAGTGGACACCTGTGCTTCCTGGCAGGACAGTGGCCTTGTCCCACTCATCCCCAGTCTGTCTCCCCTGAGTGCAGGGCCCAGGGCCCTCCCACCTTCACAGAGTCAGAGTCTGCATTCTTCTGGTCTATGGAGAATGGCACGCCTGCATGCATGTGGAAGACGGCAGAGACGTATCTAAGTGAGTGGATTACATACTAGAATGTTTATATAGTGGGAGACCCAGGTTCAGGGGGAGCTGGAAGAATCAGGCCAGCGGCAGACGATTAGGACTGGTCAATAACTGCAAGCAAGGTGCTCAGTGGGGCTGTGACTACGGCCCAGGTGACAGGCAAGGGAAAAAGGGGCAAGATGCACAGGGATGATGAAGGATCTGTGGGCCTTGGGCCACCCACAGGAGCATTCCAAGGACAAAGAGACCAAAGACTGTCCTTAAAAACATTTATTTTCAGGGTGCAGGGGTCCTGTGACATCATCACATCTATGAAAATAGGGTAGAAAACACAGGCTCTGGGAGATCATGTTTCCAAAGGAAGCACACGTTCTTCAGCCTCTGCAGAGGCCGTGGGCTCTCACCAATGAGAAGCCGTTAGGTTGGGACAATCATGTTTCTTCTTCCTTTTTGGTTTTGGTGAAAATTTCAGACAGTGTAACATGTATTAATTTTTTTGCACAGAATGATGATGTACACCCAGCCTCATCAGTCTTCCTGCTCAGCTCCCTCATCGTAGGGCTCTGTCCACCCTGCTCTCTGGGTCTATATCCAGTTCTGTTCGGGCAAATTTGAGGCGATTCAATTGATTTTGTGAAGTGTGCTTATTAGCAGTACGGTTCTACCACCTTCTCCAGGGCCTCAGCCTCCCTGTTCCTCCCGAGTGTCTTATCACCCCTTCAAATCAAGAGGAATTAACTGCAGGCCTCGGGTACAATCGAGTGGTGGTCAGTGGGAGAGGTTAGGAGGTGCTGAGTAGGGAGGAGATGTGAGCAGGTCCCCCAGCAGCGCCAACCTCCAACAGACAAGGAGAGCTTCCAGTTTGATCAGTTTTAATTCTGATTTTACTCAAAGAAGGGGTTCCAATGTCTTAAAGTTTGAAAACCACCCATCCCGTTTCATTCAAATGAGGAAACTGAGGTGCAGAAAGTGAAGGGGACTTGCTCAGGGTCACACCGTGAGCCAGGGGTGAAGTCCCACATGGACCTCCTGTGTCTGGGTTCCCAGGCCCGTCTACTGCTGTGTAGCATGCAATGGTGTTGCCACCCCCAAATGTCAGTTGTGAAATGGCCAGCCTTAAAGGCAGAAAATGCAATTCCAAAAAGGACCCCAAAATGTCACGCCCACCGCGGGCAGCACAAGGTTGCGTTTTCAGTGTTGAGGTGAACCTGGATAAGAAATCCCTGAAGCCTGGGGAACTGGCCGCCTCTCCTACCAAGTTTAGAGATGATCTCGAGAAGCAGCACCACGGAGTGGAGAGAGCGCCAAGGAGGGGCAGGCACCTGAGTCTGGCCCCTCTCAGAGGCCTTCAGACCTTGGGCACCTGCTCTGCTCTCAGAGCCTGGTTCTTCCTCAGGAAAGGGGCAGGGACACTAACCCGCACCCTGCTGCCCTGCACTTGGGAAGTGACTGCAGAAGGAAAAGGGCCTCATGAACTTCAAGGACTATCCACAGGTGAGATCCCGATTTTAAAAGTTTTAATCGCCGAGGATACCTATTTTTTTTTTTTTTAGCCCAGACATTAAATATTCTCCTTCTTCCCTTCTTCACTTAAAATAAAGAAAGCAAGCCCCATTCCTGGCTGAAGTCAAAACACCTCTAAGTCAAACCTTCTATTACACTCTCGTTCCACAGCCCAGAGAGAGCATGGGACCCTGTTTTTACAATTTGATGTCTAGGAATCAGGTCTCCACTGCCCACCTGGTTCAAGAATGCTGGGCTTGGGAACAAGTAGACATCTTGGTCCCCCAACGCCCAGCCATGGGGCCCCTGAGTCCGGTAAAATGTTTCTTTAAAATGGAAGAGTGGCAGGAATAGAAGAGCTGCAGCCAGCTATCCTCTCCCTGGTGTGAAGCAGTGGTGTTTGTTTTTGAGGAAATACCATTTAAAAAAGAATGCTAAGTCCACACTTGCTGTGTTTTTTTCTGTAGGGCCATCTTATCTAGGATGACAGGGCTCAAAGAGACACAGGTAACATCCAGTCCAAATGCCACATTCACAGGTGAAGAGTCCAAGGCCCAGAGAGGGAAGGGACCTGTCCAGGTCACACAGCAAATGAGAGGTCAGGCAAGGACAGAGGGACCCTCCTCCTCGGCTCTACCACACACTCTAAGTCACAGGGCTCCACCAATCAGCCGCAGACAACTGAGGTGAAGGGTCACAGTGCACACCCTCGTCTAGCCCTTTAGAGTTACAAATACACCACAACATGCTCTCCCCCGGGGAGGGAGTAGTTAAAAAAAGAATTCTCTCAGAGCAATTCATTTCAAAAGTATAAAAAAACCACGTGCAGTCCAGGCATTTTCCCCGTGTTTGCCCTGCTAAAAACTACATTTGCATATGAATCTAGTTTGCATCTAGTTTTTAAAAACATACAAAAGGGGTCATCTACAAACAGTTTTTCCAACTTGTCACACAGCGAAACCACCCACAACTTGACTTTCCCATCATCCCGTGGTCATGCTTCTGAGACCCTGGAAGAAAAGAGGGAAAAGAGTTAGAGAGAGGACAGAACCCTGCTCTGTCACAGTCAACTTCCTGCTAGCTGGGAGGTGGGGGAAATGGCACTCCTGGTAGTTTCCTGGCGTTCATTTTTTGGTTTTCGGTGCATCCCTATAGACCTGACATAAGGCCTTGTACACAGGAAGTGTCTAACAACAGTGGCTAAATCATACACATCACAACCACAGCAAAATCCTCATGCTTTTCATATTGTTTCTAATTTTTCCTGCTATTGAAAACTTGTCAGTAGGCCTTGGTGACAGTGCCTGTTCACAACTATTCCTGCGGTCCTGTAAGATAATGCCTCCCTTTCGGATGGTTGAGCGTCATCCCATGCACCTAGAAGTTGCTGGTTCGATTCCCGGCCAGGGTACATGCCAGAGTTGTGGGCTAGATCCCTGGTAGGGGGCAAGCAGGAGGCAGCCAATCGGTGTTTCTCTCTCCCTCTCCCTCTAAAAAAAATTAATAAGAACATATTTAAACACACACACACACACACACACACACACACACACACACACACACACACACACACACACACACACACACACACACACACACACACACACACACACACACACACACACACAAATAAGATCATGCCTCCCTGTCCTCCTCCTCCTATGAGAGGAGCAGATGCCGCTCACCCCTCTAAGGCTGGGTGTGGCCCTGTGACCTGCTCTGGATACGGACTTAAGCAGATGTGACAAACACTGAATCCGAGCAGAAACTTTAAATGAGATTGTGCGCTTGGCTTGGCCTCTTGCTCGTCCCCTCTGCCACGAGAGTGGACATATTCCACAGCGGGGCTGCTCCTCCAGCTGGGTCCCCACAGGGCGGGGAGCCATGCCAACCTGCCACCTCGACATGGAATGTGAGGAGGAGATACATGTTGGTGCCTGTGAACCAGCGAGGTTTGGGGGTTGTTAAGCAGCAGAAGTTGGCTAATAAGGGATTCATTTTCTAAGTTCACAGTCCACCTGTTGGAGGGGTACAGCTCTCACCCAGGGGACTCTGAGGACTCGGGCCCGCCTGGCCCAGGGAGACACAGGTTCCCTGCAGATGTGCTGCTAAGAGACACAGGGAGGAACCGGGACACAGACGATGAGGCTCATGTGTCTTCTCTGTGGGCACGTGGTGCTGTCACATGACTGTGTCTGCTCTCTCCTTGCCTCTCTAGGGGGATCCGCAGGAAACACTCCCCTCAGCGTCAGAAACAGAGAGAAACCGCCGGTCCTCTTTACCCTGTGCATGCCCGTAACACTCACAGCTCTTCACGTGCATGGTAGGTGGGAAGCCCAGAGTGATATGTGCATAGAACACACTAGAGATTCTACCTGCTGTCGTATGTTCCTACTCTTGTTTTGTATCCTGGTTTCCTGCGTTTATGTGTGTGTGTGTTTTTTCTTTTTATTGCACATCTTTATAAACCATCTCCATCTCTTAGGGCACAGGTGTATAAAATACAAAAAATGACTTAGAACATGTACTCACTCTGTCACATGCGGTCGTGTGGAGCTGGGAAGCGAGGGGCTTTGTATGTGCTCAGGTCGCTAACCGTCACCTTGCCGTGGGACTGGGCCTCCCCAACCGCATTGGCCGAGTGGCACTGGTACACTCCCTCGTCTTCCTTTCTCAGAGGGTTGATCTAGAAATAAAGCAAACAAGTTTATAGAGTTCTTTGTGGCACAGCAAAATCACTTCCTTACTGAGTCTTGGTGATACCTCTGAGCACTTATTCCTTTTCAAAATAAGCTTGAGCTCACTCTGTTTCTCTTCTTGCCTTGGCTGCCAAGGAAGAATTTAAATTTCTTTCTCAGCACCCTCTATCGTGGCTCTCATGTTAATGTTGCCTCTGCCTCCCTGCCTTTTACTGTGAGCTACCCCGTCCTTTTATTGAAGGGGATAGATATAGATCAGTGGTTCTCAACCTGTGGGTCGCGACCCCTTTGGGGGTTGAACGACCCTTTCACAGGGGTTGCCTAAGACCATCAAAAAACACATATATAATTACGTATTGTTTTTGTGATTAATCACTATGCTTTAATTATGTTCAATTTGTAACAATGAAATTGGGGGTCACCACAACATGAGGAACTGTATTAAAGGGTCGTGGCATTTAGGAAGGTTGAGAACCACTGGTATAGATTATAAGGAAAATATTGCAAATGAAAAGAACAAAAATCTAGTGCCCAAGGAATGGCCCACAGGGGCTCCCAAAGGAGGCAGCCTTCACAAATCAACTCCAGGAAAACCTTTCTTCCACACTTTTTTGTAAGGAAGTTTGGGAATGTTAGGGTCACAGGGCCCCTGGAAGCTGTCTAGCCTAAAGCCCTCTTTTTACAATTGTGGACACCGAGGCTCAGATTTGAAAAAGCCACGGACCCAACTGCATTCTGAGTTTCTGAGCTGGATGCTGAGGATTCGCCAAACCTCGTAGAGTTGGTGGCGAAGTGGGGACGACACCCCCGAGGGCACCCTGTTCCCCGGCCCCTGCAGAGCAGATCCACAGCAGTGCTCTCCGCTCTTGCTTTCTCTTGTTAGAACAACCTCTATCAATTGCGAGTCACTCTACAGACTGGGGAGGACTTATGCGCACCGTCTCGTTTTGAACACACGGTGATCATGGGTGAAGGGGGAGCATCATTACCCTCATGCTACAGGAGCCTCGCAGGTAAGTCACAGATTGTTAGAATCAAGCGGCCCTGGACGCTGTCCAGTCCAAAGCTCTCTTTTTACAGTTGCGGACACTGAAGCTCAAAGAGTTAGAGCAACTTGGCCAACATGAACCCCTGTCTCATCACTTCATTGCTCCTTCAAACACCTGGCATTCCCTCATCTTAGCAAAACTGCTGCAAGTGACACAGAAAAGCTATCAGAAGATGTGAAAGTAAGCCTTCCCTCCTTATCAGCTATGTGGTCTCGGGCAAATGTATTAGTTTCCTATGGCTGCTGTAACGAATTACCACATACCCAGTGGCTTAAAGCAACACAAACTTATTATCTACACTTCCTGAGGTTGGAGTCCAAATGTGTCTCAGTGGGCTACAATCAAGGGTGTTGGCAGGGCTGCTTTCTTTCTAGAGACCCTAGGGCAGAGGTTCTCAACCTTCTGGCCCTTTAAATACAGTTCCTCATGTTGTGATCCAACCATAAAATTATTTTCGTTGCTACTTCATAACTGTAATGTTGCTACTATAATGAATTGTAATGTAAATATCTGATAAGCAGGATGGTCTTAGGTGACCCCTGTGAAAGGGTCATTCGACTGCCAAAGGGGTTGCGACCCACAGGTTGAGAACCACTGCCCTAGGGGAACATACGTTTCCAGTCTACAGGCTGCCTGCATTCCTTGGCTTGTGGCCCCTTCCTTCCATCTTCAAAGCCAGCAATGGCGAGCCATGTCTTTCTCCCACTGCCATCTCTCTGGCTGCCTCTCTCCTGCCTCCCTCTTCCACATTTAAGGGACTCTTGTGATTTCATTGGGCCCACCCAGATAATGTGGGGTAACTTCTTTATTAAAGTCAGGTAATTAGCAACCTTAATTCCATCTGCAACCTTACTCCCCTCTTGCCACATAACAGAAACCATCCATAGGCTCCAAGGACTAGGACAGGGACCTCTTTCCAGGGCCATAATTCTCCCGAACACGAAAGATCACCTGCTCGCAGGGGTTATACTGCCGGCCCTGCTTTCCTCAGAGTTCTTCCGGGGGCCAATGAAAACTGGATAAGATCAGCTTTGAAACATGTACCATGTTATAGAAATATAAAGGGTGTTTTACAAGGGCCAGTCAATAGTAGCCAGAATCTGAAACGAATGAGCCACTCACCAAAATCCAGGCTGTGGCCTCGTGGTCAGAAGGACCCCCTCGCACCTGGACAGCGATATTGACATGGTCCCCAGGCAGGTCCTCTAGCGCCTGGGTGCCCTCAGGAGACTGTGTGACCTGAAGAGGACGGGAAAGCCAGGAATGGTTCAGAGAAAGCATTTCTGGAAACTACCTCCCACAGACATCCGCACTGTCTTCATCTTCCCACTGACGGGAAGGCCAGCACCCTGAGAGCTCCTGTTGCTGTTAAAACGTTCGTCAGTCACTTTAAAAACCCAAATGCACATGCAGCCAGCACACTCTGGTGGACAGCAAAGATGCGGACACCAGCTCCATCTTGCAGAGGCAGGTCAGAGGTCCACGGCCCTTCTCAGGGCTCTTGAGACGAGGCACAACCTATGCTGGGATCCGTGCTAGTCGCTCAAAAATTGATCGGCAAGAAGATCTAGTTTTGGAACGGGATGGGACTATCTGCCACCAGCCAAGTCTTTCTAAAACCCAATCCAGTGACGTCGTCTCCTACTTCATTCCAGCTGATCGAGGCTAGGTAAACAGCAGGACTTTCTCGACAGCTGAGTGGCCAAGAGAGCAAATGCCACAGGAAGGATGGCAACGGCTCTTCTCTGGGGAGAGCTTTAGGGTGAATGTTTTGAGGCATAAACCTGGAGGCAGAGGAATGGTATAGAAGATATCCTTTTAAAGTCCTCTGATCTGCCCTGGCTGGTTTGGCTCAATGGATAGAGCGTCGCCTGCGGACTGAGGGGTCCCAGGTTCAATTCCAGCCAAGGGCACATGCCTGGGTTGTGGGCTCGATCCCCAGTGGGGGGCGTGCAGGAGGCAGCCAATCAATGATTCTCTCTCATCATTGATGTTTCTCTCTCCCCCACTCCTTTCCTCTCTAAAATCAATAAAATATATATAAAAAAATAAATAAAATAAAAATAAAGTCCTCTGATGATCCACATATGCACACAAACACACTTAAAAGGATAAAAAGCCTTTATCTGCCCCCCAAACACACACACACACACACATACACACACATACACACACACACACGAGAGTTCTGATATATAAATACCTTCCTCCACGTGATGACTGGGGGAGGCACCGCCCTCACCTCGCAGGACAGGTACACCTGGGCCCCAGTGATGTTGTGAACATTTCGGGGTGGAATGATGACCACGGGAGCTGGAAGAAGACGAGGGAACACAACCTTTACCTTGCCCGGACCCAGGACCCCGCTTCCGGAATCCCCTGACTGTGGCGAGCCTGCGGGGCCCGTCAAACATGGGGAGGGCAGTGGCAGACCAAAGCTCTCCACACACACAGAACAAACTCGCAGGCAAGGCATTGTGGAGAGAGTCTGCCTTAGACCCGGAGGGATGCCTGCGTGCTTCCTCACCCATTGTCTTTGCCCCACCAGCAGGAAAACGGGTTCAGAGAGAAAAAGGCAGCTTCCTAAAGCTAACAGCCTGTCTGCGGCAGAGCTCGGTCTCACACTCCCTCCCAGGCCCGGGGTTCCATCTGCTTTTGGCTCAACAGCACGACAGGGCGTTGGGCTCCGGGAGGGGCTGGTGTCACTTTACCCACAGCCGAGTCTACTAACAGATGGGCTTTTCTCTTTCCACATGGAGGGCCCTCGAAGAATAATGCCACCTAAGACAGCTGCATCCACCCTGGAGCTGAGATCCCCTGCGGTCCATTCAAGACGCTCATTTGCATATCACAGACTCACAGACTGCACTTGGCCTCCCCCACCCCGCACACCTCCCCATCCCCAATGGCAGAACTGCTGACCTGGAAGCCCTGTAGAGGTTGGGAGTCGGGCGGTGTGGATCTAGGCTGCTGGAGCGTTACAGAAAGGAGAGGGAGGGTGTGGGTTCACTGGAGGGCACCGGAGAGTATGTGGGTATCCGGGTTAGAAATCCTTAACTCATACTCCATACTCTGCCCTTCTCTGTGTGCCTGGCATCTGCTCTACTCACGCTGGGACTAAAAGAATCAATTCCATGGACCTTGGCCTTCAGGCTCTCCATCGGCCCCTCACTGTTCCTGCCTCTGCATGGCATACACCCCTCGCTCCAGAGGCGGACGGCTCCCATCATGCAGGGCTGAGAGGGCAGGTGTTCTGGTCCGGGACCAGAGGCTCTGCACCGCGTTGACCTGCTGAATCATAGCCTGCCGCGCAGTCCAGGCTCCACCTGTCTCACCTGCACAAGAAGGCAAGCGTGGCCCACCCTCGCGTCTGGCCCCACGCTGTCCTGGGCAAGGTGAAGTGTGGGTCCCTGGCCGGGAAATGCTCTCTGCTGGGTTTTGCTGATCACGGGTTGTTGAGCTGATCTTACTATGTGATGAGTGTGAAAGTGATGGTTTCAGTTAACACAATGTGCAAGCGGGGGTCAGACGCAGGTCTGGTAAACAGATGACTGGATGAAGAAACAAAAAGAGCAAACACATTCATTCTCCCACTGCAGAGTGTACAGACTCCTGGGGCTTTCCTGATGACTCAAGGACAGCCTGGCAAGCCAGCCTTAGAGAGGAAAAGAAGAACAAAGGGAGGGAGACAAAAGGCTTGGAGAAAAGGGGAGAGGGGAGGTATAAATATTTCTTTTTCAAGTCCAGCTTGGCTAGAGAGCGGTCCAGTTCCTGAGTAGGGGCGATGGAAAATGAAAAAAATGAAAGAAAGAGACAGACACAGAGATGGAAGAAAAAAGGACAGCCAGGTGGGACCACTGTCCTCTGATGATGAGACAGGGCCAGGGACCCAGGTTACTGCCTGTTTATTTTATACAGCAAAACCCAGGAAGTTTTACTAAAGGTCAAGACAAAGGAGATTATGTGCATTCTTGGGTGGGCCTGAGTCGTACTCATTCCTGGTGCTTGGCTGGATTTAGATAACGAAAACCACCCCTGGCGCCTGGGCTGAAGGTCAGGCTGACAACACTCCTGCCTCTGGCAAGGTGTGTTTCCAGGACGTGGCTCTGCCAACGCCACTGGATTCAGCTGACAATAATTAAAGAAATGCCCGTGTGCCTTCCCAGGCGCTCTCTACAGGGAGGAGTGAAAGGATGCCGAAATGAGACTGGTCTGGCTCCTTCAGACAGACTATGAAGCACACCCGTCAAGCTGGTGCCCAAAAAACTCTGGGAAACTATCTTAGAGCCACAGAATATCAAAACTAGAGGTCCTAACTCTCCCCAAGATCCTGTGCCTGACCATCTGTGATGTGCTCATTTAACCTCCAAGTGCATGCCTCTAGTGACAGAGAGCTTCCTACCTATGGAGCCAGGCCCTTCTATCCTTGAAGGGCTCTGCTGGTAAGAAAGCTTGTCCTCATTGGAGCTAAAAACCCACTTCCCTGTAACTCCCGCCTGTTTATCCCATGCTGCCCTCCGAACCCTACAGCCCCCTGGGTGCCCCAAGGGCCTCTAGTGAACTGAATTCAGACACTGCCCTTCTTCCCCCTCAGTCTGTCTGATCAGCTCACGCCTTCAGTTGTGGCCATCTCACTGCCCTCTACCCACGTCCCTGAGCGTGGTCAATGTCCCTTCGATGAACCAAGGTCCTAGGCTTCTAACACTGCCCGATGCGCCCAGCCACCTGCCTGGCTGCCACAAAGAACCACAACGCCCCTGCTCTCTGGCAGGAGCCCCATCTGCACAGATGACAGAGAGTCTGATGTATTCACATCCTCCTGCCAGCATTGCCTCCCTCCAGAGCCCAAACGGGTCCTGGAACGGCTCGCTGTGGGAACAACCAGAATCACGTCTTACTCCAAAGCCCTCAATGGATTCCAAAGGGACACTCAATCAACATGCTTTACTTTCGTTCATGTAAAGTCATAAATTTTAAATGAGATTTCATCAATCCCTTTCAGGTCTAAATGAATAAACCAGTAAATCACATTTCCTATTTTTCTCCTTGCATTTCCCTCTCCCTCTCTTTCAATAACTGCAATTAGGAAAGGCTGTCTTTGCCACTGATTTCACATGGCAGAAAATACCATTTCTTTTACAAAAGAGCTTTTGATGATAAAGTGACATTCAAAGGTTTATTTTTAAATTTACACACAGCACACGCCTTCTTTCTGGCGTACAGGTCCACGTTCTGATAGATGCATACAGCTGTGTAACCGCTGCCATGACCACGTCAGAGGACAGTCCGGGTATCTAGAAAATTGTCCTCGTGTCTCTTTGTCATAGTAATCTGTTTTTAATGTTAACCTGTCTGATTTCACATTGAAAACATTTTTATCCATAAAAGCTCTTTATAATCAGTCATCATCATCATCATCGTAACAATGGCAACAATGCCACCAGCTAACACTGAGCTTGCTGTGTGCTAGGCACTCTTCTGCTTATGGGGATTATTAACCTATTTGACCTTTCCAGCTCCCAGCAGCTGCCAGCCGGGGGAGCTAGGCAGGGTCACCCAGCCGTAAAAGGCTGGGCGAGGCTATGAGCCTGGGGGTCTGGCTCCAAGCTCTGCCCTCTCCTTACATGACACGTCCAGGTACACTACTCTTTTCACCCTCACACCAGCCCTGCATTTATCCCTATTTTACAAATGAGAAAACCAAGGCTCAGAAAGGTGAAGGGTCTGGAAGAACAGGGACCCTGAATCTATTAACCCAACACTGATTTTTTAAAAAAATATATATCCTTTATTGATTTCAGAGTGGAAGGGAGAGGGAGAGAGAGAGAAACATCAATGATGAGAAAGAATCACTGATGGGCTGCCTCCTGCACGCCCCCTACGGGGAATGAGGCCCACAACCATGACCTCCTGGTTCATAGGTCGACGCTCAACCAGTGAGACACACCGTTGGGCTCCACGCTGATTTTTAAAGTGAAACATTCGTTATTTTGTTTGGACGCCATTCCAGTATGAGAAAATTCCTTAGGGATTATGTTGGGGGGTCCCCAAGACAACCCCTCAGCTCGACGATTTGCTAGGAAGACCACACAACTCAGCATGGTTTTGCTTACAGCTGTGATGGCAGCGAAAGGAGACAGAGCAAGTCAGCAAAGGGAAATGGCACACGGGGCAAAGACTGGGAAAACCAGCGCAAGCTTCCAAGAGCCCCTCCCAGTGGAGTCACAGGACACGCTTAATTCCCCAGCAGCAAATTGTGACAACATGCAAAACACCATCCACCAGGGAAGCTCACTCGACAGTGCCTTAGCGGGGGCCGGCCACCTGGGCTCCCTCTGCCTACTACACACTGAAGTTCCAGGCTCCCAGGAGGAGAGCAGGGGTGCAGCTCCCCTTTGTTCAGTTTAAGCACAGTGAGCACTGCTCTCAGCTCGGCATCCTCCTGAAATCCAAGTTCCCAGACACCAGCCAGGGACTTCCCTGCCAGCAGGCCTGTCCAAGGATACACTGCTCTGCTGACTCTCTTCTGCCCAGGAATAAAACCCTCTGGGCATCGCCCCAGGGGAGCAGCTCTTGTGAAGATACCATTGAATGGGTGATGGTGTCCTTAACACTAGCAGATCATCCCCAGTACTTCTGTCCCCAAGGGCTCATTCAGCTGTGGCACTGGGATACTCAACCACACAACTACCACTGGCAGGAGGTTATCAAGTTCAAATCCTGTCTTGGCCACATCTCCGTATTATGTGACTTGGCCTCAGTTGCTTCTTCTTTAAAATGGGCACCGAGGTCAATTCTCCCTTCCATCCCTATATGCTGTTGTGAGGAACAATTACAAGACTCCTTGCAAACTGTGAAGGCTTCCATAGAGGGACCTGAGGATGAGGCAGGTGGTGCTTCCCCCAGGATGGTCTCCTCAAAGATGC
>NW_006286678.1:3524410-3526055 GCF_000327345.1 Myotis davidii | reverse complement strand
ATTTTGATAAACCCTAACTTAACTCTGGTGCTGTGTCACATATAGAAATGTTTTGAAAAACAGACATATTTTTGATATATATTTTATATATTTAAATGCCATTTAACAAAGAAAAATCAACTAAAAAAATGAGTTTGCCTGTCACCTCTGACACGCGTGTCATAGGTTCGCCATCACTGCTCTCATGGGCTCTGGTGAGCTCTCGGGAGGCCCCAGAGGCCATGGCCCTTCCTCGGGCGAGCCCGGGGCAAAGCCTCACCGCTGCCAGAGCTGCCACACTCCTGGAAGAGCCAGGCTTTCCCGTCTACCTGCCTTTGACAGGAGTCAGATGGCTTTCAAGAGGGAGGATGGTGCCTGGCCGGTCCAGTCTGAACGTGCTGGCTTTGTCTTTCTAGCCCTTCCTTGCTCAATACTTGTTTCCTGCTGTTTGTGCCGGCAACAGCCCTGGAAATGCTGGGACAGCACAAATCTACCCACCAGGTAACAGAAAATGGTCACCCAGGTGTGCCCCAACAAAGGAAGCAGTGGGTGGGCAAAATGGTACCGAGGGAATCTCAAATGCCCAGCACAGGAGCTCCGGCGAGTTGCGAAGCGTTTCCTCCTTATCTGCACATGAAGACGATGACTTTGGCCCTCGTCCTCCATGGTGAAGGGAAAGAATGAATGTGACTGTGTCACTAACTGTGGGATCTGTGCACATGAAAGGGACCGATATTATTATAGCGTGTAGTGGTCCGTCCCCCCACCCCATCAGCTGCGTCCTTGATGGCCGGAAGGAAAGATCTTCCCAATGCCTCTGAGATTTCTTTCAAGTTAATGGTGCTAGAGAAAGAAAGAATATCAAAAGTCATCCCCCAGGACCCCATCTGCCTGCAGGAAAAAGCCACACCAAGAGTTTAATGATCAGCCGGCAGAACAGCCCTTGTAATTTATGCTAATAGTCACCTTACCGCGTAGAATGAGGAACAGCTTAATCCCGCTCCCCTCAGCCTGCGCCCCCAGCCCCTCCCTGCGCTTGAAAGGCTTTTGAGCACGAGGCCCCCCTTCTTTGTCCCTCTCACAAAGTGGCACTCGCTGCCTCTCCTGGTTACCTGGTAACACACGCCTCGAAAGACATGTCTAAGTGGAGCTGGACTTCCAACCGAGGTAGATTTTCCAAGACTCGGATCTTAAGAGCTTATTGAAGCTTCAGAGGCTTGGTGTCCTGGTGGGCACTGGCACAGGACCCTGCTCCTATCTAATTGAGCTTTCAAAACAGGACGTCAACCTACTGTGTGCAGGAGCCCACCCCCTCCCAATGTTAGCAATTAATCTGAGCGCATACCTGGAAAGAACAACACAGCCTTTCAACCTTACGTTGACAGCAATAACCACAGAATGCCATGCCTCCTTCCAGCTGAGAAACAGAGCCAGTCATTCTGTATAGAGCAAAGCTTCGCCCCTCAGCCTGGCATTCAGGCTGGCAATGACCCGGCCCTAAACTCTGGGTGTGCAAAACCGGACCAATGGTCCCTTGGTACCGTTTTGCCCACCCAGCACCTCCGCCTCCCTCATCCCTCAACCTGGGAATTTTCTACTTATCCTTCAAGGCTCCTCTCATAGGCTTCCTCTTCTGTGAAGCTACTCCTGTTCCTCTCAGGAGCCA
>NW_006286678.1:3521754-3524294 GCF_000327345.1 Myotis davidii | reverse complement strand
CCAGACAGAGAAACCCTCAAGACTCAAGAGGAGCCAATCTGCGCCTCAGCTTTCCTGTCTATTAAATGGGAGTGAGTCCTGGCCAGGACAGTTGTAAAAACCGAGTAGGGAGATGAGATGCAAATATACTTACTGAATATATTCCAACAGTAAATAATTATTCAGAGGTGGGAGCACAGTGGGTCTTCAATAAATGTGTGTTCATCAGAGGATGACCCTCATTACCAGGCATTTGGGGGCATTTCAGAGCACAGGAGGAAAGGGAAGCATTTCAGCCTGAAAGCTGTTTCCAAATGCTCCTGAGAGGCATGTGTAAGAACACCTCCCCCGCTGTGCAGAACTTAATACATATTTACGGAGGCTTCGCTCTGTTAAAGTGGGAAGCTCGCATAGACAGGGGCAGGTGAGGAGCTGGGGAGGGGTGGCTTTATTGCCAGTTTTGAGGCAGAACAGCTGCCACTGTGACTGCGCCTGCTTCCCTTCAACCAGGGTCCCCCGGGGCATTGTTAAAAGTGCTCCTGCTGCGTCCTCTGAATAGAGGGTGGCTTTAGGCAGCATAGAGTGAGGTGCCGCCCTGCCTTGGTCTAGCTGGGGAAGAGCCCGTCCACACCCTCAGGCCCCACCAGGACACAGGGGCAGGGGCCACACATACATCTCAGGACAAGAAGCGACGGGAAGACAGGGAGACAGTGCCTAGTCTGTCGCGGCTGACAATTACTGGTGGGAAAGGAGAAGTAAATTCCGGGGAGGCCTGATGCCTGTCACTAATGGGATCATTAAAAGCAGCTTCTGTGTTGCCTCCATTTGGCTCCACGAACATCTTTTCACCGGGGGCTGGTGCCTGAGGTGCGCCTCAGGGCCCATAGATCAGAGTGGAGGGGCTGTCACATTTACTTGTCATTGGGTAATTTTCAGTGAATTAGGGGTATGGGGTTTCCATCTGCCATCTGGCCTCCCGCTGGTAACCATGGCAACCACCACCTTCCTAACTTCACACAATCAAGTCCTGTCCTGAAAGAGCACAGAACAGGGTGTAGGGGACCTGGGAGCTGGTCAGGCTTTACTGGTTCCCCTGGCCGGTCCCCTGCTCCCCACCCCCTGTCGCTGGCTCCTCCCCATAATAGTAGATTTGGTCTAAACATCTTAAATATTTTTCAAGGCATCTCTCTCTCTTGGGAACAGAATACCACTCCAGGGAAAAATCATCTGAGACCTTCCACACCAGTACACTCCGGGGACCTGGTCAGCATTTATGTCTCCTGCATGTGGAGTGAAAGTGTTACCTGTCGGGAGACAAAGAGAACTGCCTGTGAATTAACTGCTGAGGAAGCAGATGTAAAAAACGAGTGACAGGAACTAGAAAAAGGAAGGAGACAGGACTGTTTAAATGCCACAGGGCAGAAACAAAGGGACCTCAACAGTGGCTCCACAGGGGCTGACACGGCCCACGGAGGAGAAGGGACCAGCCCAAGGTCATTCAGGGAACCAGCAGTACAGGTCTCTCCTGGTGGAAGCCCCAACTAGGAATAGCCTTCGGTGACTTTCCTGTGCTCCAAGGAGGCACATGAAACATTGTTTTCATGTTCCTGGGACAGGAGCCTTCCCGCCCCGTCTCCAACACTGGTCTCCTTGACATGCATCTACTTGGAATGCTTTTGGGAAAATAATAATAGAAACTTCCCAATGCCTGTTGAGGCATTCCCCCACCCCCAAAGCTTCCTTGTTGGAGCTAAAGTCACTACACTGACCTCGGCATTTAGCCAGAACCCCAAGCTGGACTCCTGGGGACTCACCCTGACTCTCCCCCGGCCCCTCCAGGCAGCGTAGAAAGGGGCAGTTCTCCAAAATCTAGTGGGCTGGCAGAGTGCATCTCTGGGTATTCCTTTACTAATGTTTTCATTTATTTTTGTTTGATTTTTAAAAATTACATAGAGAGGGCAAGCAGCAAGCACACCCATAAACAACTGTATGGTAATGTTAATGAACTTTAAGTTTCTAGGTTCCAAGCAATGATTAATTTTCAATTCCTTTAAAGTGGGACCTTCCAAATTGTATTAAGCCTTAGCTCCGCAGAACCTGGGTCTGCCCCTGCCGGCATCATAATCTTTTCAGAGCCTAAGTCTCCAAAGGTCCTACTTCCCCGGAGTAGCTCCGGAGTCCTGGTCTGGAGGTCCTCTCCTCCTCCTCTGGCATCTTCACGTGCCCTCCCTCTCCATCCAAACGGTGAGGACCTGCCACTCCCAAACTCCCCGTCTTGTGGAGGAAAACATGCTATGAGCTTGGTAAGGGAGGGCGCAGGATGTGAGTTCCTGCCCGTCTCCCTGAGCGCCCTGCCGGACAAGAAAAAAACTGATCCTGAAGGAAAAACTGAGGGTTCGACAGCGCTGTCCACCGTGGTGTGGGGGGGAGGGAGGGACACACTGCGGGGCGGAAGCCGGACTCACCAAATTCACAGGGGCCATCGCGCACCTTGTGCAGGTGGCCCAGGTGCCTTCCAGGAGCGTGCCGAGCGCGCAGGCGCAGTGCGCAAACGCTGGGGT
>NW_006286678.1:3519991-3521640 GCF_000327345.1 Myotis davidii | reverse complement strand
TTTTCTCCAAGCTGTTACGAAAAATCCTTGCCTCTAAAAATAATATTTACTAGTATTGGAAGAGAGCTCGATATCCACATCTCTTCAATTTGGGGAAATCCATAGCAGTCACCAAACTAACAATATCTTTAACTCTACTAGATGAAAGATTTCCTGAATTCACAAGTCCGTGAACAATTTGCTAATGAGCTAAACAAAAGAGCCGGGTCCCGGAGATACTGGGACGCAGGCGGGGCAGGAACTTGCCCGAAGTCGCTATGCAGTCTGTATTGTACATACGGTTTCCAGATCCAAGGCCGGCTCCAAATATTATGTTCCTTAATCCTCTCAGAAGGATGCGCCATTTTATTTTGCATTTTTCAAAGTTTTATTTTTAAAAAGGAATATTTGGTTTAAAATGTCAGAATTTACAAATGGATGTAATGATGTCAAGGGAGTGTCCCTTCCACCCAATGCCCCAGACCAGCTTCCACAGGGCACACGTATCAGGTTGTTGGTGTGTCTTTCCGGGAATTTTGTATGCCTATAAGAGTGTCATCACACAGCCTCCTCTCTTTAAACACATACACACACAGCAACATGCCCTGCACATTATTCCGTGCTTGGTTTTTCCACCTGTGGTTTTTCCCAGTTTCCCCACTTATTAACTTGAAATCAGGCCTCTCCTACAATTAGTGAAGCATCGTTTAATTAGCTCCCCCCCCCCCTTAATACTACGTAAAGTCCTGGTGCATCTCATGGTCAGGAGTGATTTGGATAATAATGAAATATGGTGATATATTTGGGATTGGGTTCAGGCTTTTAAACTTCACACAGCGTTTAATTGCACAAAAAATGCAGTTATCCAACCCTGAGCCTGTGATATCTGGGTGGAGAAAACATTCCAAAGCTTTGAAGATGATTGGCATCCAGTTCCTTTTTGAAACTACCCAAAGGCCTGTAGCCCAGTGAACTCTGGTTCCCAGAGTGCCAGTTAACACTGTGGGCAACACTTGTGGGCCCATAGAATTATGGGGGAAAGTGAGGATGGAAGGAAGTTTCGGCTTGTCTATTGTCTGGCAAGGGTTAAGGAGGCTTTCTGGAAAAGGTGTTTCCTAAACTGAGTCTTGGGGAGACAGTAGGAGTTGTCTGGAAGGAGGGCAGAGAGAGGGAACAGTGTGTCTGAAGGCCGGAAGAGCAGAGAGAACGCCGTACAGTGGGGAGTGGGGAGGAAGCTCAGCCCAGCTGCAGAGCTGTGTGGGCTGTGGAAGCTCAGGAGGCAGGAGGTGAGGCTGGAGAGGACCAGATCACTGGCCTTGCCTGGCCTGCTGGGTACCATGGAATCCAGGGTTGGTACTGGTGGCATGTCTGACAGGCAGATACTTTAAATGTGGATGGGAGGGGATAGCATGTTTCCGCCAGGGGCCGGGCAGAGGATGGTAAGTCTGCAGAAAGTCTTTCCTGCTTCTCCATTCTTTCCTTCAGCATCTTTTCCTAGGGTAGTGGTTCTCAACCTTCCTAATGCCGCGACCCTTTAATACAGTTCCTCATGTTGTGGTGACCCCCAACCATAAAATTATTTTCGTTGCTACTTCATAACTGTAATTTTGTTACTGTTATGAATCATAATGTAAATATCTGATATGCAGGATATATTTTCATTGTTACAG
>NW_006286678.1:3519464-3519971 GCF_000327345.1 Myotis davidii | reverse complement strand
GAAATGATGTTTCCTAATTCATTAGTTTGATAAACATTTTCTAATAATACAAATGAGCCAAAGTGCGATAAACATTTTCTAATAATACAAATGAGCCAAAGTGCTGGGACAAGGCGCTCTCGGTCCAGAGGAGAGAAGAGAAATGCGTACAGATAGTCACCCCAGCTTCAGTTTGATTGGCCTTCATTTTAAAGGGTTCCCCTCCTGGGGCTCTAGAAATGGCCTCTGCAGCGTCTGATCTGCTGCTCCTGTCTGTCCCTGTGCAGTACCACCTCGGCCGTTCGTCCAGCCTGCCTTCTGGTGCAGTAATCTCTCCCCTTGGCCGACCTGGTAAGAGGGCACAAGATGTGTGTCTGTCCTCAGGGACTAGCATACTTCTTGGCACATGGGTGCTTTGTGACATGAGTGAGGGCAGGAGAGGTGGGTGGCACCTGAGAGGTCAGTCCAGCTTTCCTGTGGACTTACCCAGAGTTGAGTCTAGTCTGTGACGATAAATTGAGGTCACGT
>NW_006286678.1:3518930-3519397 GCF_000327345.1 Myotis davidii | reverse complement strand
TGGAGGATAAGGGAGGCCAGGGGATTGTCAAGGGCGGGGGAAAAAAAAGGAGACATATGTAATACTCTTTGTAATACTTTAAGCAATAAAAAACCAAAATTATCTACCAAAAAAAAAAGGTCACTGAATACCCAGCTAAGGAGTTTGTCTTCCTTCTGCCAGCAGGAGGAGCCAGCCCTGTTTGTGACAGAGAAGGGACAGGAGAGGAATATAGGTTAGTTTCATTGTTTTTCAAAGAGAGAAAAATGTTCTTAGTCAAAGGTCAAACCCACCCCAGAAAGCTATCAATGTCACTAGCAAAGAAATTGCACTAATCTTCCATATATCTTGGTTACTTTGTTTCTGAGCTTAATAATTAAGCCATAGGTGTACAGAATAAATAGAGGCTGTCCTGTGATAAGCTCCCAGCACTTGAGAGACAAGCATTGTCTTTGCGATGAACTACTGACTTTCCTTCCGTCATGTCC
>NW_006286678.1:3509750-3518905 GCF_000327345.1 Myotis davidii | reverse complement strand
TGCTGAACACAGAACTAAACACACTAACCCTTCCTAACCCGAGTTCGGGTGTAGTCAGTCATCTCTTTCCCACTCTTTGCCAGCTGCCTGCAGCATCGTTACCTGGCTCCTGGAAAGAGGTCTCTAGTGGAGTGCTCTAGGGCTCTGTTCTATTCAGGTTTTTATCAATAACCTGGATGAATTCGCAAAAGTATTCAAATGCCCCAAAGCCTTAAACAGGAATCAGTGTACATTGGATAAGAGAGGCAATAGATTAGAATGGTAGAGACAAATCAAATATTGACATATTCTCCGGATCCATGTAAGTTCTATGTTTTGATTCAACACTAAACTGAGAAAGTATGGGAGAGGGAAAATGAAATCTATTGCACAGGTTTGACTTCAGGTTCAAAAGGGGTCATGTCTGCAGCATGGTCACCCCTTAGAAATGGGTCCTTATTTCTATGGGTGGAATTTTCCTGAACTTAAACACTTCATAACAAGTGTCTTAGTGTTTCTCCCCCTTGAAGGTGGCTCCCTTCCCAGCCTCCTCAGGGTGGTCAGTGCAGTTCAAAATGACTCTTCCTTAAGGGTGTGAAGAGAGGAGTTGTGAGAAGAACTAGCATGATCAGAGTTTAGAGTGTCCGTTTGAGCCTGAGCAGTGGAGCCAGGAAGCATCTGGCAGGTGGGCGCTCCCCAAAGGGATAGCATCTCCGTGCGCCCGGAAGAAGCAGCACTTTGCAAGTCTTTTCCCGGAAGCATGCGGCATGGATGCCTCAGGAACTGCTTCTTCCAGGCACAGAGAGGGCCCGGCTCCAGAGAAAACACATTTGCAGTGTTTCTTTGTTTCTAGGCATCGAGGAAGAGAGTGATGTTGTACGCGATCTTTATATTTCTGTCTTTTTCATTTTTCTTCCATTATTTTCAATTTTGAGAACCAGCACTTACGGGGCCTCCCCTGTACCCCAGAGACGTCATGCTGAATCAGGTCGAGTCGTGACCTCTTGGCCGCTGTGATCCAGCAGGGGAGCTGAGACCTGGACGCCTGAACTGTGACGTGACTGTGTGGTCACATGCAGTCAGGACCAGGCAGAGAACAGGCGCCCAGGAACAGCTCATGCCACTGAGCACTTACTGCCCGTGAGGCCCCCCCTGAGCGTTGTATGTGTATTAGGTCACTTCAACTTCACATGTCCATCAAGCAGGTGTGCCTTATCTCAGGTAAAACTGAGGCTCAGAGAGCTAAGCCATGTACCTTGCCCAGAGCTACACAGCTAGTAAATGGTGGAGTTGGCCCCACGGTCCACACTCTGAACCACTGCACCAGCCTGCTTCGCCATAAATATGCGTTAAATACATTAAACAAATAAAGGCCTAAATACATGCTGTGAAAGAGATGTAAACCAAGCCAGGGGAAATAAGATTATACCTGGTGATCAGGAGACACTTCATGCCAGATATGATGCTTGAGGTAAGACTTAATGAACAAAGACGATGGTGGGGAGCAGAGGTGGAGAGTGTGCTCTGGGTGGGAGTAAAGGGATCAAGGTGGGCAAACACCAATGGCCTGAGTTTGTCAGTGATGGTGCCTGCTCACTGCCTCCATGACCCTCTCCCACCCCACCAAAGCTGCTTAGACCAGGGGTGTTATGGATTGGGTACTGTCCCCCCCAAATTCATATATTGAAGCCCTAACCCCAGTACCTTAGAATGGGACTGTATTTGGAGATAAGACCTTTAAAGAGGTAATTAAGTTAAAATAAGGCCATTAGGGTAGGCCCTAATCCAGTGATGGCGAACCCATGACATGCGTGTCAGAGGTGACACGCGAACTCATTTTTTTGGTTGATTTTTCTTTGTTAAATGGCATTTAAATATATCAAATATCAAAAATACAAATCTTTGTTTTACTATGGTTGAAAATATCAAAAAATTTCTATATGTGACACGGCACCAGAGTTAAGTTAGGGTTTTTCAAAATGCTGACATGCCGAACTCAAAAGGTTCGCCATCACTGCCCTAATCCAACCTGACTGGTGGCATCATAAGAAGAGATTAGGACAGACAGAGACACCAGGGACGCACCTGCACAGAGGAAAGGCCATGTGTGGACACAGTGAGAAGGCAGCCTTCTGCGAGCCAAGGAAAGAGGTCTTAGTAGAAATCAAACCTGCTGACACCTTGATTTTGGACTTCCAGCTTCCAGAACTGTGAAATAATGAATGTCTGTTGTTTAAGCCACCCCGTGTGTGGCATTTTATCATGGCAGCCCTAGGAAAACTAATATAAGGGGTGTGGGATTGAGCCAAAGACAGAAGAGCATAGACTAGCCTGTGTCCTACCTGGGGGAAAAGATAAACTGGGGTAGATCTTTTCTCCCGGTAGTTAGACCTGGGGAAACCCTGGAAAGGAGCCAGTGAATTTTTCGGGTAGAAGGTGAAAGGGTGATGTGAGCTAGAGTCAGGACAGTGCTGAGTTGAAACCAGGGGAGAGTGGAAATCATAAGGAAGCAAAGGGACTGAACTGCAGAGAGAATAGATTGAAGCCAAAATACCAAGAGGGAGAGAGATGAGAGAAAGAGAAACCCATTGGCCACGAGAGGGGAAGAGCTATTCCCAAGAACCTCAGTTTCCAACACCTTCCCAGGTTGGACCCCAACCCTGGCCGGAGAGTAATAGGAAGCCCCTTTAACTCAGGGCAATTTGAGTGGATCTCTGTTCCTTGCTCCCTGAAGATCCAGAATAAGCAACTTAAAAAACCCTGTAGATGTGTGTAGGAAACCAGTGGAGATTAGGTGGAAAAGAAGGTTAAAGCAACTTCTTGGAAGGCTTGGATTGGAGTGCTCGAGTTGGGAGTGCAGAGTATGGGACGGTGCTTGGCAGGGGTGTGACAGATCTGAGTTGTGCTGCAGGGAGGTGTATGTATGTATGCACTGAGCCTAGAGCCTAGGAGCTGCAAGGCCATTAGAGAGCTCTTACCATAGTCTAGACAGGAGGTACAGAGGCCTGGATCTGGGGCAGAGGCAGTGTGGATGGAAAATGCAGTGTGTTGATTAGGATAAGAACTAGGTGCTATAGCCAACTCCGAAGTGTATAATGGTCCTAACATAGAATTTTATTGCTTATTCATGTAAAATCTAAACGGCTATTCCTATTCTCCTTCAGTGTTGACTCAGGGGCCCAGGCTCCTTCCAGGTTGTGGCTCCACCATTCTGAACACCAACTCCATGCTGGCACAAGGAAAAAGAGGAAGTGAGCAAGACATACCCACACCCTGAACCCTCTGGCACAAATGGATGGATTAGAACCATCAGGAGGCATAATGAATGGAGAAGGGGAGGAGCCACAGGCAACTTACGGGTGATAAAAGTGTGGTGGGGCCGTAGACTGGCTTAGGAGCTGATGGATGCAGTGACTACCTAGAGTCTAGTTGCCATTAAGCCCCAGAAGATCATTTGGAAAAGGGTAGGCATTTAGAATCCATGGGCAATTATGGTAACTTAGAAGTCTTATCACATTCTCCGCCATATCTGTGGGATTCTTCTTTTTTTTTTTAATGTGGGATTCATTTTTAACTTGTCTCCAACCCTTTCTCCCAGTAAATGGGCAGCCTTGTTTCCAAGGAGAATCTTAAAATCAGTGAGTGGTTCCAGTTTCCTCGTTTATTGCTTGAGGCACAGTCCTACTGGATTGCTGGTAATAATTTTTACAGCCAGCTAGAGGCCTCCGCTGGGCAAAGCTCTGATGGCTCAGAGGGCCTATAAGAGACAACAAGGGCCCAGGAGAGGGGAAGTAGGAGGGAGGTTCCTGTTGACTCAGCGTGAGAAGGGGAGGAAGAGCAGAAGAACAGCCAGCAGCGTTCAGAAACAAGGAAGAAGGCCACCCGCTTGCTTCGATTTCGCTGGTAAATATTTGACTGGATGTTTGCCTTTTCCGTGAGTTTTCTGGGTGCTGTGAAGAGAACGGGGTGGAGCAGTCATAACCAAGAGGCTGGAGAAGCTCAAAGGACAACCCGAGAAGCAGATCGCTCCCCGGGGCTGCGGGGGGTGCTTTCCCACCGAGATGATTCCCACAGCCGAGAGGTGAGTTCCGAGACAAGATGTAAGAGCAGTCACGCTGGACAACCGAGTGTCCTGGCAGCTTCCTCCTCTGATGTTGGTGACTCATGGCAATCGGGAGAAAGGCCTGGTTTCGCTGGTTTGTAGGCAGGCTGGCACAGAGGAAAGAGTCAGGGATAGGGTTCTTGGGTAAGAACAGATTTCGTTCATCTTTCTTTTGGAGCCACGGAGTGGAGTGGGAAGAGTCCAGGCGTGGTGTTCGAGGACCCGGGTTTGAATCCTGGCTCTGCAGTTTCTGGCAGATCTCAGTAAATCGGGAGTAATAACCCCCGTCCTTCTTAGCCCACAGCTTTGTGGAGATCACTGAGAACAGAATGTGACAGGACTTTGAGAGGTGGAAAGTCCTGCCCAGATGTCAGGAATGAAGAGTTCTCATTCAACCATGCAAATGTCTAAGATCTAAGAACGGAAAAGACTACTCCAGATATACACAAAATAAATAGAACGTTCGCTCTCTGGGGTTATAGTGTATCCGTGTAGCTTGTCAGGGGATGCTGTGGAAGGCAAAGGGAGAGAAGGAGTCATGAGAACACGGACAGGCATCATGAGAGTCACTTGGAGAAGGAGATCCCTGCAGACACAGGCACAGGCAGGAGGGAGGGAGAGCAATGCATGGAAAAGGGCACGTGATGGGAAACAGACCAGAGATCAGCTTGATGGACAGGGGGACCGAGAGCAGGGAGTCAGCTCGGTGGGTGGGGGCATGAACTAGAAAGCCCAAGGGAATTGGTCTCTCTCTCTCTTCTCTCTCCAGCTGGGTTCCTTGGGCTGAGAGGGACCAGGGGAGTGATGTGCTGGAATACGGACTCAGGAAGTTGGTCACAGGGTGGGGAATGGTTGGGAGAGGGGCAATGCTGGAGGTAGGAGACCTGGCAGGAGGCTACTGCAAAGTCCAGGTGAAGATGACAGTGGCTGGACTAAGCAGGGGGCTGTAGGGATCGAGATGTATCTGAATTTGGTAGTGATTGGAGGGGTTGGACTGACTGGGCTTGAATGGGAGTGACTTAGAGAGGAAGGAGTTGAGGATGACTCTGAGTCTTTGGCTCAGACTAAAGGGTGGATGATGGTGCCATTCCTGAAGGGAGGGCCCCCAGAGGAGGAGCAGGTTGGAGGGGGTGTTCCGTTGGGACATGCTGGACTGGAGTGCCCGTGGACATCGAAAGGAGATGACCAGGAGGTAGTCAACTGGCTTCATGGTCTGGACTCAGAAAAGTTGGGCTGAACCCAAAGAACTTGGCCCACCTGAGGTGCCCGTGTGGCCTCTGGGCCCCTGACATTTATTTGACTCTCAGCACCATACTCCCCACGCATCCCTCTCAGGACCTTCTCGCCATCACGGTCATCTCCCTGGACGTGGGCTAGCTGGCCAGGGCCCTTCTCACAGGGCGGGCTCAGGCCTGAGCGTGTTGTCAGATTTGTCTGCCCAGTGAAGATAAGGGGTCCCTGTCTTCTCCAAGGACCACAGACACAGAACCCTTTTCAATGTCTTAATGTAATTTTGTGTGTGAATATGTTTCCTGTGTAGAAAATATAACAAGGGTTCCAATGATAGCTCTGCTGCTTTCTAGCTGAGTGACTTTGGGCATCTACTTCTTTCTCTCTGAGCCTCAGTTTTCTCATCCATGAAGTGGGAATAATCTGTGCTGCCTAAGTTGTGAAAGGATTAGGTGAGATAATAACCATAAAGGCCTTAGTTCAATGTCCAGCATGTGGCAAACCTTCAGTATGTGATAGTTATTATTATCATTTTATTAAGTGAAAAGAGATGAAAACAAATATCGCTTTATTGGACAGTTAGCATGGCAGGAAGTAGAAAACTGGGCTTCTGTCTTCTTCAATCACCTTTTCTTTCATGTCGCTCTCTCCTAACTTTTCAGACATGTGTGAAAGCACCTGAAACACACCCTCTACAGCCCCCCTGGAGCCAGCCTTTCCGAGCTGTACCGTAAGCTCAGAATGAATGGGCAAGGGCAAGGCACAGAGATCTGGGCACAGAGGAGGAAGAAGGGAGGTCCTGGGAGAAAATGGAATAAAGACAGGTCAGACAATTGATACCTGATTTCTAATCTTCGTGGCTTATGTTAGTGCCTGTGTGTGAGCCCCACTGTGGGCCTGTGGCAGCCGCTCTCTGACCTTGCTCTGAGGGTTCGCGAGGCCTGGAGAGTGGAGATGCTGCGCCAGCTGTAAAGCACCATCTTTCCCGCGGTGCCTATAGCTTGGCAGGGGGAAGGTCCCACCGCTGGGCCCCCATGGAGAGCTCTGTTGCCGACCTGGCCGAGCTGATTCTGTTTCTATGAGATGGTTAACCAGCTGGTTCTGGTGGAGCCAGGGCACCCAGCCAGGGTATCCAGCTCCTTGGTACAGTGGCTCCCGTGTCTCTTGATAATGCCGGTGCCACCCCAGGAGAGCACCCCAGAGTCTGCTGGGGGCCAGGCTGCTGCTTGGAGTCCCCACTCCCACCTTGTGAAACAGTGTGTGTGTGTGGGGGGCGGGGTAGTTGTGGGGAAGGTGGAAGCAGGCCCGAGAACCAGCATGCGTGGTGCTTCTCAGTTAACAAAGCGCCATTCCTACTCGTTCTCTAACAACCCAGGAAAGCAATAGCATCACTCCCATTCTACAGACGAAGCAGCCAAGGCTTCAGGGGGAGAAATGATTCACCCAAGATCTCAAGGTATCTGTCTCCAAATCCCAGCTTTTCCCTCCAGGCCGACCTGAGGACCCACACAAGCATAGAAACACCCGAGACACGCCCTCTGAGGCAGGGTACTGACCCAGAGCTGACCTTCCCTAGCTGCACAGCAAGGTCAAAATGAATGGAAGAGGTTGAGGCAAAGAAGAAAACAGAGATATGGACACACAGAGAAGAGAGTCTCTGGACGAAAATGGAAGGGTGTCTTTCACTGTAGAGCTTTTCCCTGATTCTCAGAGTCACAGAAAGTGACAGACGGAGACAAACCAACAGGCAATTAGAGAGCGAGGTAGACAGAGATGCAGGCGACTCTCTGGGGAGGCTGTCAGAGGCAGGCCTGAGGGCGATGGAGGGGGACGGGAAGGGGGTGGGCCAAAGACACTGTCGGCAAGGTGGCAGGCAGCCTGTGTGGTTGTATGATAGTCATAGACTTAATTTTATTTTATTTAAGAAACATAAACTTCTTTTTAGGAAAGTGTGCAAGCTTATACAAAAGCAGAGACTAGTGTAAAGAAACCCACATTCCCATCGCCCAGCTCCGACAGTCGTCGACGCACGACAGTCTTATTTTGTTGGTCCTCCCACCTGCTCCCCCTCCTTCAGACAGCCTGTCATTTCACCGTGGACTTCACTCACAAAAAGAAGTGTACTTCCCCCCGTGGCATTACTGTTTTGCACAAATGACCTGTCACACATTTACCCTTAAATCATCACAAGTCCCTGCGATTCTCACATCTTTGTCCCAGGAGAGCTCAGACTGCCTGGCCATAGGAACAGAAAATTAGGTTGATGAGATGTAGAATGTGACAGTTGGGAACTACATGATCATCCACAGTACCCGAGTTTAAGTCCTGGCTCCCCAACTCACCAGCTGGGTAAGCTTGGACAAGTTTCTTTTAATGCCTCAGTTTCCTCACCTGTGAAATGGGTTGATAACAGGACCTCTCTCTCCGGGCTGCTGTGAGGATGAAGTTAGTTAATAATAAAAGGATAACCCTTAAAGGGTAAGCTTGGTTCACAGCAGGCCCTGGAGAAATGTTAGCTTTCCATCCATCCATTTGGGAATATCAGTGAGTACCTGCTAGTGCCACATGTCAGGCTAGGAACTGGGCACATGGAGATGAATGCCCCCGAGAAGCTCCCCATCCACTGGGGACACAGACCCAGAAAAAGACATTTCTACACAGTGGCTGGCTGCTGTGACAGTGGGCTAAGTCCAACTTCACAATTAACAACTGACTAGACTGAGACCCATGAGTCCCCTGAGCCTCAGGAGCCACGGCACTGAGCACCATGGCTGGGGTAAATGCCGCTGGTTTCCTGGCTGGGCCTCTTTTCATGAGGGCCTCCGAGGAGGCCGGCGGCTGGGCAAGCGGGGAGAGGCAGAGAGGGCAGCGGGACGGTTCTGGGCAAGGCTGCCCTGCTTTGGGCCACCCTGCTAGCAGCCTGGAAGTGGGAGACTGGTCACGGGGCCGGGCATGGCCAGCTGCTCTGGCTACTGGTTAACCAGGTGAAGGACTTCAGTCCACTGTATGGTCAGGAGTACAGGGTAGGGAGCTCCTGACACCTCACACCTAGCAGGAGGCCAGGGATGCCAGCCGGCTGCCCACAGTATGCGCTTGATTGAGGCTTGGGGAGGGATGCTCAGCCCGGGGAATGGCTCACCCGAGACACTCCTGGAAACAGGAGCAAACGGTCTGGGGCAGGGGTGGGCAAACTTTTTGACTCAAGGGCCACAATGGGTTCTTAAACGGGACCGGAGGGCCGGAACAAAAGCATGGATGGAGAGTTTGTGTGAACTAACCTGCGGACTCAAGGGTCCCAGGTTTGATTCCGGTCAAGGGCATGTACCTTGGTTGCAGGCACATCCCCAGTAGGGAGTGTGCAGGAGGCAGCTGATTGATGTTTCTCTCTCATTGATGTTTCTGGCTCTCTATCCCTCTCCCTTCCTCAATAAAATATATTTTAAAAAAAGAAAAGAAAAAGAAAGGAAGGAGTTAGGCCCAGTTAGCAGGGCGGTGGGTAGATGATCAGGGTGGAGAAAAAAATCAGAAAAATGGTTAATCCACTTGGGGAAGACACATCACATGTGAGTAGTACTGGCTCTGAGGAAGCAAAACTTAAAAAGATCAGATGATCTTAGTGGACTGCAAGCCAAACTCCTGACAGTGATGGTCAGGACCGAAGGGCGAATACCTGCAGCAGTGACCGATGATATGAATGTGTTTTTTGGCCATTTTCCAGGACAAGGCAGTTAAATGGCACCTGTGCTGGCTTGGTGGACATGGAACTCTTTCTCCATTACTCCCTCATCCCATCAGTAAGTAAAGCAGGAGAGGGGGGAGGAGGGGGTAAAAGAGGAAGTGGGCT
>NW_006286678.1:3482586-3509148 GCF_000327345.1 Myotis davidii | reverse complement strand
GGCCAGTTCACTGTCCCTCAGACCGTTGGAGGGCCGGACTATAGTTTTAAAAAAAACTATGAACAAATTCTTATGCACACTGCACATATCTTATTTTGAAGTAAAAAACCAAAACAGGAACAAATACAGTATTTGTATTTGCATGTGGCCCGCGGGCCGTAGTTTGAGGACCCCTGCTCCAGGGTGTGTGCAGCCACTCTGTGCCTCTGGCGTTTGAGCAGAGCACACATTCTGAGTGCTCTGCTCACCCACACGTGTCGTTCAGAGCTGACACTGAGGCCACGCCCAGGATGGATACTCCCACTGACCCTCTCATCTTCTTCCCCTGCAGCTTTTCATCATTTTGGTCTTGTCCTTTCTCCAAAGACGGGAGCACTGCAAACAGAGAGATGACACTTCTTACCTCTTGGGGAACCACTTTGGAATTATCATGTGAGTAGAGCCAGGGCTGATCTCTGCAGCTTCTGGTATCAGTGATTGGGGCCAACACCAATTGTCAGACCAGGATAACTCCCAGTTACCTCCCCCACCCAACCTCTGCCTCCCTGTGGACAGCCTTGCCCCAACCCAACCAAGCCCTGAGAGTTCAGAATTGGCTTCCAAGCCATTGTATCCTAGGCACCCAAGGGTGCCCAGATAGGCTTACTAGTAAAACATCTCAAGGAGGCTCAGATCTTCCTACAGTCAGCACTATGGCTACACCAGGAAGCAGGAGGGAGCGCGTTCCCTGTCCCTGACGGCAGCATGCCTTCTGTTGGGATGGCACCATGAATCCTGCACCAGGAGAGCCCACTGGACCAGGGCACTTTCGGGGCCTTTCTAGCTCTGCTGTTCTGAGTCTCTGCACCCCTGATCACATTTTCCCTTAAGGTCTAATTGTTCATTCTCTTCTTTATCATCGTTAATATTTATTATTGCCCACCGACTGTGACCCAGGCACTGAATGATTTGCTTTGCCTGCGTTACTTCAGTGAACCCTCTTGCCAGCCTAGCATGGTGAAAGTGGTTATGTTCATGTAATGGATGAGTCCACTTGGGCTCAGAGAGGTTAAGTGACATGCCCAAGGCCACACAGCTAGTAAGGGACAAGAGCTTTAACCCAGGTCTGGTTGATATTTGCTCTAATTCCCCCAGTGTCATAACCTAAGCAGGCTCAAGCATGTGGACATGCCGAGACCTTAGCTTTGTCCTCTGGGGAAGGAAGAGGAGACCAGGATGTCAGGACCGAGGCTAGAGAAGACCTGGGCTTCGGGGAGAGAGAAATCTAACTGCAATGTCCAGGGACCCTGTATGCCAGCACAGAGTAGCAAGTTCATTCTGGATCCCACCCATTGGAGCAGTCAGCCCATCTCAGGATGCCAAGTCTAAGCCACATTGGTTGGGGCATAGAGAAAGGCCAGGCTGGTGGGTAAAGAAGATCTTCAGACTCTGCCCTGAACATTTGGCCTGTAGGGCCTGGTGCAGAACTCTTTAGAAGGTAGGTACTCTGTATGGATCACATTGAACAGTTTTGAATTAAAGTGTTAATGGTACAGTTCACTTACTCCACGGCCACTTTCCCATCAAAACCTCTGATTTTCTGAGTAGTTTTGGCTCACTATCCTCACTCATTAATCAGCCCTCACATGTGTGTGGTGCTCCACAGTTATCAGGCAGTGCTTCATTCGCTGCCCCGGTGATACAGCAGAGCAGGGGGTTCCATCTCTGCTTGAAAGATAGGGAAACGGAGTCTCACAGAGCTCCCACGCACTACAGGTGAGATTGATTCAAATCCAACTCAGTGCAACCAAGTGCGTGTCCACGCATGTGCGGTGAGCACCTAATATCAAGGTCCTGTGCTAGGTCTCCACCCCGGAGGCATTTATGTTTTTTGAAACAAGTGATAACACAAAGGGAGGTGTGGGAAACACGGACATGAACGTACGATTGAGGGGACACTGGATGTGCCTGACTGGGAGTGGGTGGCCAGGGAGGCTTCAGAGAAGAGGTGCTTCGTGAGCTGATCCTTGGAGGTGAAGGTGAGAGGGCAGATGGCTCAGGAAGGTGAGGTTGCTCTTCACACCGCCCTGAGGTTTCACTTAGGCCTGCCTTTAGTGACACTCTGCTGGAAAAGCCTTTGCTCTTCTATCCAATTGCAATTGCTTACTCTGACGTAGGCTGGTCTCCTGTGATTAGGGGAAACGGATATTTAGTAGCTTGTTTACATAAAATGAGAACAGGATTTTTTATGAAGTTACAGAGGTCTCACTGCAAGGCTGGACTCATGGGAACCAGGGCTCTGGAGATGGGCATGTCTGGGAGACGGATTCTCTCTGTTTCTGCCTCTCTGTGTCACTGTGGCGCGCTCAGCACCGTTTAGCATTTTCCTCCATGCCACCTGGCAGGATCTCTGCTTCCCTAAAAGCTCAGCTTGCCTCTAGCATGATGCCAACAGAATATTGACAGCTGATTGACTCATGCCCTCAGGGCCACAAATCTGAAATTTAAGACCAGACATCTGATTGGCCCCTCTAAAGGCAGGTGGTCACCCCTAGTCCAATCAGCTGTAGCTAGGAAAGGCGTGATCACGTAGAACTAGCACAGCCAATGATACCCAGACCTTCCCAGGGACACCGAGAAGAACTTTCATAGACCTTGGCTGGATGCCTGGCAGCCTCCCCCGCGCCTGTCTGGGACATACTCCTTGTTGTGGTCTCTTGAGTCATACTACCTGTGTTCGCATAGATGAAACTCATCCCATTTTGCTTGTTGTCATGGCTATTGGTATCCTTGCTTTCTCCTCCTAGATAAGGGAAGAAATTTTGTCTTCCTGAGATAAACCAAAGAACTTATATACTTACATGCATAGCCCATGGACACAGACAATAGTGTGGTGAAGGCGGGGGTGGGGGGGCCCGGAATGTTAGAGGCTGGTCAGAGGAGGTAGAAGGGGGAGAAATAGGAGACATCTGTAATAGTACTGTCAACAATAAAAAAAATTTTTTTTAAGAATTTTGTCTTCCTCACTTCAGTACCCTGAATCCCTGCCTAGCCCCAGAATTGGCACAGAGGGCTTAAGAAAATGTCATCTAAAATGAATAGTTCACTCCCCAATCATTTATCCTCAAGGTGGGACTGGGACTTTGGAGATGAAATGTGGGATGTCTCAGAGCCACCTTCTGGCCTCATGAACTGTTTCTCTTGTTCACAGACCTCTGGACTTCGTGGGCACCTTTAGTAACCGATGGTCCTACGGAATTGCCTTTGGAGCCACAGCCAATAAGGTCATGTTCCTGTTCTCAGAAGGCTCCCAGCTCCTGCAGATCCCACAGTGGGCCCAAGGTACCAGGGCTGCCTCATAGCTGCTGGGAGTTTAACCATGGACATTCTTGCTCTCTGAGACAGCATGCCGGGGTTCTCTTGGGTCAGAGGGAAAGCTCTGTGAGTGAACTCGGTGTTCTTCCCAGCCCGTTACTTGTCCGACATCAGTGCCTAGCCCACAGAGTCTCAAAGCTTGTGTGTGGGGTGTTCTCCTAGTTAGAGGCAGAGGTCCTTCAGACAGAGTGGAGCAAAGGCTCAGAAAGTAGGTTCACCACCACCCACGCTGAAAATCTCTCCTGAGCCATAGTCATGGCTGCCTTCTCACTATCAATAGGCCCTCAGATACTTCCTCAAAGAGCAGATCATCTTTGGCCGTTGGTCTGGGGCCTCTTCATTCTCCATGCCTCATGCTCCCCCTGAAGTGGCAACTTTAATCTACAGGTTCAACCACCCCTAATATGACAACTTTTAAACATCTCTGTCCAACCAGTTTTCTCTCTGTGATTCTTGTTTGTTCGTTGATGTGGTCTGTTTCCACCCACTTTACCGTGAGCTAATCAAGGGTAGGGACCAAGTCTTCTTCATCTCAACAGTTAGCCCAGTGCCTGGCATGGAAGAGGTACCAGGAGGGTCTGTTGCATGAATGAATGACAGACATTCCTGCATTCCTCCTTGTGCTAAGCTGGGGCTCCTCCACTCATCTCCTTGGGTCCTGAGGTCCAAGACGGCAAGTCAGCACAAAGCCCTTAGCTCCCCTGGGGCTCCCCTGAGCCCGTGAGAGGCACTCACAGCATCTTTGGCCCTGTCTTCCCCAGCCTTTGTGCTTCTGATTGGAGGCTTCGAAGTCGGCCTGTCCCACTTCCCCTTCTTTGCCTGCCTCTCCTCGGAGTTCCAGCTGGTCAGCTCCATCCTGGGCTTCCTCTACTCTCTGATCTGGTAAGACAGACTCCACCTGCCTGCCCTCCCACAATTCCTTAGGCCGTTGCTGAACCCTGGACAAAGGGCTGGCGGTGACCTCAGAGCCCTCCTTGGGAGGGTACCTTTGCTCAGAACTTAGGCCCAGGGCAGGTGGAATGACTGGTCCACAGTCCCACTGTCAGGCCAGCATTCTGTCTGCTTCGCAAGCGGCCATTCATGATTCACACATTCCCAGTTTTCAGAGATGTAGAAAAATTCATTTCCATAAGCTGCGAGGGTCCCACTGGTGGCAGCAGGAGTCTCGTGTGGATGCTGCCTCCCTGTGCTGTGGCTTCCCTGGAGAAAGTGCAGGTGCCTCAGTCTCTCTCCTGTCTCTCTCCTACCCCCTAACCAGTCTCTGGCATGTGTGCAGGTCATATAGAACTCTGGCATTCCTTCATCGTCCTCTTACTCATTCAGCAAACTCGACGAGCCAGGGAACATGCTGGAAAACGAGACAAGCCCCTCATGACCACGTGTTCTGGCCACCTTGTCTCCGTGTTTCTCTTCCCCGGCCCAGGGAGGGACATGTGCTCGTCCTTTGTGGACTGTTGCCACCACAGTGGGAGCTTCCTGACCCTTCTGTCAGCTCTGTGCCCTCGGCACTGGACCAGCAGAGCTGGCCCCAGGGAATGTTTGCTCACTGAATCATCCCCTGGGCAGTTCCACTCTCTAGTCCTGCTCGGCTCATTTCCTTGCCCACTTCTCCTTATGGGGCCTGCCTCCCTCATAGCATTTTGAGGGCAGGGGCTCCAGGCCCAGGGTCTGAGCATGCAGGGGGCTGACAAGTGGCTGCAATTCCAGACTGTATAAGTGGCTTGCTTTTTAAAAAAATTACAAGAGAGGATATTCAGTGTTAGCTGAGGAGTAATGTCTCAGCCTATGACAGACTCTTTGACCAGGAGAGGACAGGGTGGCAGGAGTCACGCCGCAGCTTGGACACCATGGGAGGAAGACCCGTTTGAGGCTCATACCTCAGAGCGGTGTTTACAGGCAGACAGAGCCTCAGCCCCAGAGTCAGGAGACCTGGGTCTTGGTCCTGGCTCTGGTGTGACTCTGGACAGATCCCTTCCCATCTCTGGGCTTCAGTTTCCCTACCTGAGTGAAGGGGAGGGATGGGGGGACCGCTCAGGGTCCTCCTGCTCTGCCGCTGTGGATTCTGGGATTGTGTCCGAGTTGAGGGCATTAAATGAATTTTGTTGCATGTCCTTAGGCACAAGCAGGGTGCCTGATCTGGGTGGGGCATACACGGAGGCCTGGAAACCAGCCCTTCCAAGGAGGTAACTTCAGGCTGGGGTGATCTGGGCTGTTGTCACAGGGGCTGGAAGTACCCCAAGTCCTGCTTCTCTCCGGCAGGTTTGCTGTCACCATTCTTCACATCATACAGTGTCCCCATGGGCAGGTGAGTCCTGTGTGACTTTGAACAAGCTTCTGTCATTCTCTGGGCCTCCGATTCCTCCTGTGTACAAAAGGGAGTTGGAACCATTCGTGTTGCTTCCCTTGTATAGTATCTTATGTTCATCAAGGTACTACTTCAGAGAGACAGTCTCTCAGTCAATGCCCACAGCAGCCCCTCAGGTGGGGAAGCTCTCAACAAACCTGTTTTATAGGTGAGGAATCTGAAGGATATGGAGTAACTCTTAAGAAGCAGCAGATCTGGGCACTGAGACCAGGAATGGCTGAATCAGGGGCTCATTTCTTTACACTCCTTCACGTAGCCTCAGTTTCCCTGTCTATTAATGGGAGACTGATACAGCTGTTCATCTGTTTAGTCCCATACCCCAGGAAAAGGAGCAAGACCCCCCTCTCTCTTTCTCTCTCTCTCCCCCTCCCTCCCCACCCTTACTTTCTCTCTCCTTCTCTTATATTTTCCAAAAGGAGCATTTCACACTTCATCTGAACACATCCCTTTGTATAAAGTAAAATGGGGGTGTTGGACTCATATCCAGGGCTGCTGGCCTCCAAGTCCCCTGCTCTTTCCAATGATGTGGGGCTGGAGGAGCAGGAATCCAAGCTTTGGGAGTGGGCTTTGGTGGGAGCAGGCTGGGGCAGGCAGGTTCCTGTCCACAGCTTCATCAGGGGCCTGGCTCTGCCCTCTAGATCCGGTGACCAATGGTCTGCTTTGTTGCAGTTTTTGGGGAGGTATGAGACCGTCATGTTCTACTGGCCCTCGCTGCTGTGCCTGTCCTTCCTGCTGGGCCGCTTCCTGTACATGTTCGTCAAGTCTCTGAGGGTCCACCTGGGCTGGGAGCTGCAGACGGTGAGTACTAAGTATAAGCACTGTGTGCGTCCTGACAGGTTTGGTCTCCACAACAGTCTGTGCAGGAGGTGCTATGACCCCTCCCCCGGGTTCTGTAGCAGGCAGCTTGGGCCTGAAGGAGTACGTTGTGTTGCCCAGGATCACGTATCCCGTCTGTGGCAGAGCCAGAAAAGCAACCCAGACCGTTTGGTTGTCAAGGCTTTTTCTTAACCACTGTTCTTTTTCTGGTTCCTTCAGGTATAGAGTTAGGCTGTTTGTTTGAGACCTTTCTTTTTGTGAGTGTAGACCAGGGATCCTCAAACTTTTTAAACAGGGGCCAGTTCACTGCCCCTCAGACTGTTGGAGGGCCGGACTCTAGTTTTAAAAAAACACTATGAACAAATTCCTATGCACACTGCACATATCTTATTTTGAAGCCAAAAAACAAAACGGGAACACATACAATATTTGTATTTGCATGTGGCCCGCGGGCCGTAGTTTGAGGAGCCCTGGTGTAGACATTTACCACTATAAACTTCCCTCTTAGAACGGCTTTTGCTGCATCCCATAAGTTGTGGTCTGTTGTAGTTCCATTTTCATTTGTTTTTAAGATATTTTTTGACTTCCCTTTTTGATTTTTTTCTTTGACCCATTGGTTGTTGGTTGTTCAGGGATGTAGTGTTTAATTTCTGCATATTTGTGAGTTTTCCGGTTTTCTTCCTGTTACTGATAGCTCGCTTTATGTCGTTGTGGTCAGAAAAGATACTTGATACTTGAACTTGTGGAGGCTTGTTTTGTGGCCTAATGTGTGACGTTTCCTGGAGGATGGGCCCTGTGCTCATGAGAAGAACATATCTTCTGCTGCTCTTGGGCGGAATGTTCTGTATATGTTTATTTGGTCGATTTGACCTATAGTGCTGTTCCAGTAAGCTGTTTCCTTATTGATTTTCTTTCTGGGTCATCTATCTATTGTTGAAAGCTGGGTGTTGAGGTTTCCTACTATTATTAAGTTGCTGTATATTTATCGCTTCAGTTTTATTAATAATTACTTTATATACTTAGGTGCCGTGATGTTGGGTGCATATATCTTTACAATTGCTATATTCTCTTGAGGAATTGACCGCTTTATCATTATATAGTGATTTTTTTTTGTCTCTTGTGACAGTTTTGACTTAAAGTCTTTTTCGTCTCATATAAATATAGCCACCTCTGCTCTGTTTTGGTTACCATTTGTATGAAATATCTTTTTCCAATCCCTTACTCTCAGCCCGTGTGTGTCCTGAAAGCTAAAGCGAGTCCCCTATGAGGTAGCATATATTTGTGTGAGGTGTTGTTGTTTTTTCAGTTCATTCAGCCACTCTGTGTCTTTTGACTTGGAGAATTGAATCCATTTACATTTAAAGAAATTGGTACGTAAGGACTTAAAGTTGTCATTTTGTTAGTTTTCTGACTGTTTTGTAAGTCCTCATTTCTTGCTTTCTTTTGTGATGTGATGTGTGTGGGTCTTTTTGTTGTGGTATGCTTTGATTCCTTTCTTTTTATCATTTGTTTGTATAAAACAGGTTTTTCTTTGTGATTACTATACGGCGTATATAAAACATCTTATAATTATAACAGTTTAAGTTGATAACAACTTACTTTAATTGCATAGAAAAGCTCTACACCTTTACTCTTTGCCTCATGGGAGAATTTGCAGGCCAAGGTGGGGGTCTCTCTATGCACTGACCTGCGCCTCCTTGAGGATGGGTGACACTGGTGAAGTGAAAATGTTCTTACCCTCTTCAGTGCCTTTCATCTCAGTTTTTGCTTGACTGGAGTTCTGGAACCTCCCCAGTACACTCATGGGCTTCTACGAAGTTACTCTCATCTGTGGGTATTTGTCAAAATAGGTGTATCAGAGTGGCCTGAGGGCTGGAATCCCCTATTCCTCCATCTCATTGATGTCACTCACCAGTCAAAATTCTAACCAGATCCTCTGTACTCTACCTAATATCTTCAGTATTTAAGATTTCATCTCATAGCATGTAACATTTACATATTCAACATATATAGCAGAATAGATGAGTACTGTGAAAAGCTAATTACACTCGGAGAAAAAATTATTATTGTTATTATTGATTTCAGAGAGGAAGGGAGATCAAAACTTCCATGATGAGAGAGAATCATTGATTGGCTGCCTCCTGCAGGCCCCCGCTGGGATCGAGCCCATAACCCCCGGCATCTGCCCTGACTGGTAATCAAACCGTGACTTCCTGGTTCATAGGTTAACTTTCAACCACTGAGCCACACCAGACAGGCAGAGGAAACATTTTAAAACATATCAGTAAAGTGTGTGTGTGTTTTTTAAATACTGCAGAATAAGAAATGAGTAAAAGAAACTCTCTCTATTTATAATAAGTAAAAACAATGGGATTTTAAACCGTGTTTTACACTATGATGGGAAATCACCAAATCTCAAAGAGAAGAAAGACTTCCCAGAGCAGCGACTGGTGCAGTCAGCACGAAGAGGAGGCCAGGGAGCCAGACCGCCGGCACTTCCTGAAAGCGAGTGCTTGGTAAACAGGAGACGGGACCCTGCTCTTCGCTCCATTAAGTAACAGGTGTCTGGGAATGGCTGGATCCAAAAGAGCAAGCGCTACCCAAATTCCTCCCCTCTGTGGCGATAGCCCCTCAAAGAGACCAACACTCCAACACAAGTTTGTGAGCCAAAGCGCCTCCCTCTCTCTTTTCTCACAGGAAGAAAAGCCGTTTCTGGAAATCCATCAGGCAGAGCACGTCAGGCAGCTCCTGCGGAAGCGCCCGCTGCAGTAAGCCTCGGTTTGACTCACTCATCCAGGCGTTCCCACCACAGGGACGAGCCCTGACAGCATGAGGCCCTACGATGACAGGAAGTCTGCTGTATTCGTCAGGGCTCTTGTTTGCTAATGACAGAAACTCAGCTCAGATGGGATTAACGAGAAAAGGGAAACGTGTGGCCTTACATGATTTAAACGTCTAGTGGTAGTCAGTTTCAAGCTTAGGTGGATCCAGCAGAACGAGGCCTCTGTCCCTCGTCCCCTCTTAACTCTGTTTTTATCTGACTTCGCTTTCTGGTTAGATGGGCTTCCTCCCCAAGGTGGCCCCCAGAATCTCTAAGATAATACCCTCCTGGTTTAAGCTCACAGGAAAGAGAATTTTTCCTATCTAATAATTCAAACCAAAGTCCCATGCATGTGTTTTATTGGGTCAGATTGGACCAAATGCCATTCCAGCACCAGTTACTGTAGCTCAGGGATTGGACTAAAGTGATTGTTAAGGCTGGGTCACATGTTTACCACTGGACCCAGGAAGTGGTTCAGCTGCACTTGCCCATTAGGACTGATGGTGGGAAAGGAGTAGATTCTCAGAGAAAAACTCATATGCCATTACCAGTGACAGAGGATATAGCTCTTGGCCAGGCAAAAGTACACGATCTCCAGTGATCATAGTGGTCACCTTACCCCTGCCACTGCATACAAGAGAATACGCCTCAGAGAAGGGACACGTCTAATCCAAGCTCACACAGTGGCAAAACTAGTACTTGCATTAGAATTACACTTGGCTATATGTAGCAAATAATCCTATGTAATAAAAGGCTAATATGCAAATCAACTGAACAGTGGAACGACTGGTTGCTATGGCGCGCACTGACCACCAAGGGGTAGACATTCATCACAGGAGCTGTCCCCTGGTGGTCAGTGCACTCCCACAGGGGGATGGCCACTCAGCCAGAAGCCAGAGTGGGCCCAAGCCAGCCGTGGGCAAACTGTGGCCCACGGGCCGGATCCGGCCTGTTCGGCTGTTCTATCCGCGGAGCTGAAAGAGCGGAGGGTTCTCTTGCTCCTCCCTCCGCTCCTTCACCAGCAGCAGTGTTAACATGGCAACGTCGGGAAACACGGCCGCAGCTCCTTCTTCTGAGTCCAGTTTAAGACCCATTGTGGCCCTCGAGTCAAAAAGTTTGCCCACCCCTGGCCTAAGCCATCAGTTGGACATCCCCCAAAGGCTCCTGGACTGTGAGAGGGTGCAGGCTGGGCTCCCCCTGCCCCCCAGTGCATGATTCTTGTGCACCGGGTCTCTAGTACAAAATAATAGTGGCACAAATGAGAGAGATTTATTTCTCATATAAAAGAGTTCTGGCCCTAACCAGTTTGGCTCAGTGGATAGAAGGGTCTTGCGGACTGAAGGGTCCCAGGTTCAATTCCGGTCAAGGGCACATGCCAGGATTGGGGCTCAGTCCCCAGTAGGGGGCGTGCAGTAGGCAGCCGAACAGTGATTCTCTCTCATCATTGATGTTTCTATGTCTCCCTCTCCATTCCTCTCTGAAATCAGTAAAAATATATGTATTTAAAAGAATTCTGGAGGCTGCAGTCCATATTGATCCTGGACTGCTGCTCACTATGGCACCAAGATCATCTGTTTTCCTGCTTCAGTATTTTAGTGATTTCCATCATGAAGGCTGTCCATGGTCCACGGTCGATTCGGGACTCCAGTCTGGATCAGCTACTATATCAGCATTTCAGATGGCAGGCAGGAGAAAAGAAGGAAAGGCTATGGGGCCCCTTCTGCGGCGTTGATTCTATCTAACCACCCTCCCCAAAGTCCCACACCACCCCTCTGGTCACTAATTGCCCTGTACTTAGTCTTGGTCACTCTTACAGGTAAGAGAGGTCAGAAACTCTAGCCTTTCAGTTTGGTGTCTTGCTGCACCAGACAGAACCCAGTCTCTGTTCTTAAGAATAAGGGGAGAATAGAAACTGTAGAATCTACCAGTGTTTTTGCTCTTCACTGAAATCTAAGATGAAGAGGGGTAACGAGGTTATTTCTAGAAGAATTAGGCATTTGTTTACCAACCACAACCTGTCTTTTCTTGGTGTTTACTCATTAACAGAGAGGAAAAAAAGTCTTGGTTTCAAAGCAGGATCTACGAGTGGGACCCCTGCTTCCAGTTCCCAAGCAGAATGATCGGAACCGCCGTGTTGGCTTCCATCTAGGTCTCCCTCTCCATTAGATCCGAGCACATTCTTTTCTACTTTGCACATGGGGTGGGGCTGGGAGAGGAGCTGTTCTTAGAAAGCTGGCTCAAAATTCCACCTCTGTACATTAAACAGCCGAACAGGCCGGATCCGTAGTTTGCCCACGGCTGGTCCAGAGTCTATTGCAGATGAGTGTTGAACTTCAAAGAGTTTTGACCTCAAAACCAAAGAGAGACCCATAGTTATTCACATACTGGGCAAAAGCTGCAGTAGGGTGAGACCTTGAAGCATTTGCTCTGTGTCCCCAGTTCATTGTCATTGAGTTCTGCGTGTTCGTGTATGTGAGAGACCAGCTGGATGTGTTTGAAGGCGAGTTAGAGAGCTACATTGCCTCCGTGAACCAGACCGGGACCCTGACCCCAGTCATCCTGCAGGTGAAGGAGCTGATGAACATCTCCAAAGGTAAAGCCAGCCTTGCACATGGTTGCCACTTAACTGGAGGTGGGTCACCATCTCCCCTCCCCATCCTCCAAAAGTGGCAATTAGAAGTTCAATAAAGTTTTACAAGGATGGAAGCTACCTAAAATGTATATATGCCATAATTTTCTCTTTCCATTATTCATGGATTGAAATATTAATAGCAAAGGAGAGGACTGTGCAGGAAATAAAGTATTTCAAGGGTGTGTGTGTGTGTGTGTGTGTGTGGCTAAAAATGAAACAGAAATATATAAGCACAACGGTATTTACACAAGAAGTGTGTTAAAGGACGTATAATATGTGTTACCCAAACCTTTCTGATTGAGTTTCTGCATTTTGAAAATACTGTTTCTAGTGCACCTTCGGAGGCCTCTCCTGTCATCTGTTCTGTTTCAGGAGTCTGGGTGGTTACCATTTTTCCTGCCTTCCTCACGTGTGTGAGCTATCTATTCCACATTTTGGCTTGTTACAGGTAAGAGGGCTCAGGGTGTCTGTTGTGTGTCTCCAGCCAGGAAAGTATCTGATGGAATTTTCTAAGAATTCCCAAGCAGTGCCAGCAGTGACCGGGAGTGGAACCGGGAGTGTATGCAAGGTCCAGGGACAACCACATCTATTGTTAGTAAACAAACAAACCAAAACTATTGACTTGAGCTTCTACCATGATTTGGACATTGTGCTAGAATCTTCATTTCACCACAGCCCCGAGGGGTACTTTCATCTCCATGTTTATAGGTGAGAACGCTGAGACTCAACAAAATATCTTACCCAAGCAAGTAATGGCTGATCCTGTCTTCCAACCCCAGACCTTGACATTTCTTGTTCACTTTGGCAACTCCCTTGGGTGTCAGACCCGTCCTGCTCTCCAGGATTCATCGCACCGGATATCAGCAGATGAATGTGGCTCAAGAAGACATCAGAGGAAATTGGGTCAAGGGGACCAGGGGCCTCAACCTCAAGGACCCAGACAGTGCAGGAGGAGGGGTTGGCCCTCAATACTAGCTAGCATTTGCATGCAGATAGCTGTTGAATGCAGGTAGCTCTGGCCTCTCTGTTTCTCTGCCTTTGTCTTTGCCTCTCTCTGTCTCTCTGTCTCAGGCTCTAACTCATACTGACTCACAGGAAGCTCAGGGTCAATCTTCCTGCCGCCCCCCACCCCCCGCACCCTGCTCCCCAGAATATCCTGCCTTTGCATCCTCACCATCTGGCTGCCCACAGGGTGAGTCTCTTGCCAGTGGCATCCAAAAGAAAGACTCTCTGGGCATGAAGAGGCCACAGCTTCACTTCTCCCTGGACCCTGTGGGTGGACTGGACACTGATGTTGTCCCCTGCCCTGTCTGATGAAGGGACATGCTTCGTGCTTCGTCTTCAAGCCGTTGGGAGATTTTCACTGAGGCATTTGGTCATGACCAGGGACAACCACTGTGCAGAGCAGACTGCATGGACATGGGCAGAGGGCAACTGAGAGCACAGGGAAGAGAAGTCACGTGTGCTGGGAAGGCCTCATTCCTGCCCCGGCTGGCTCCCTCTCCCACGCCTGTCACCCAGGAGTGATGATCCCTGCTCTGCTTCCGTTGTAGATGATGGAGCAGAGGAAATAATGGACAAGAAAGCACCCTACCACCTCGGAAGCGTTTTGCCAGCATTTTTATTTTTCTTAGAATTATTCCAACTTACAGACAAGCTATTTTTTTTTAAAGTTACCAAGAAAATATTCAGTGTAAAGTAACTCTTCCATTCAGACCTCAGTTCATTGCCCCTGAGCTGAACATTGTTTGTATTCCTGGTTGCACACTCTGCTCCAGGGCTGCCAGACAGAAACACCGTGAGAGCCATAGGTGCCATTTTTAATTTTCTAGTAGATGCTACTAATAAAGTAAGAAGGAAGATGAAAATGATTTAACGAAATGCTTACCCTAACATAACCCAAATACCATCACTTCCTCATGTAATAAATATACACACTATTAATGTTTACACTCTCTATTTCATACCAAGCTTTCCCAATCCAGTGGTCATGAAATGACAGAACCACCTGGAAAGTGCTGGAGATAGAACGTTATTGAAAAAGCAGGACCCAGATGGGAATTTGGACCATGAACTTGACTCTGCCAACCTAGTCTTTATGCAAAGGTCCAGGCCCGAGACTAGCAACTGGGAAAACACGCGGTGATTTCTTGGGGTGCTGGGGTTGTGAGGGGTGCTGCCCCCTTTTCATTTCCCTTTATGTTATACGTTGGGAGTATCATTACAAATGGCTTTCTGTTCTCATCTGTTTTAAAGTATTATTACATGATTTATAGTCACTGTAGAAAAAATACAAAAAGTAGAGCAAAATGAAGAAAATAAAAGCCACATACACAGTCTCAAATAGCGTCATGAAGACTAGGTAACTGTATATTATTTTAATAAAATGTATTAAACTTAAGATTTTTAAGGCTAATCAGAACCATCGCATGAACTATGGTCCATAGTAGTGCCTAAGCTGCCCACTGTCTCCCTCCTCAAGCCCTTCTGTTTGTATCTGTTGAGCTCTGCGTGCATGAGGAGTTGTGGTTATGAACATTACTAATTTCCCGCCTTTTCTCTAGAAAGCACGTGAAGAGGCTGTGGGCAGGAAATAAACACTTTCTCCCTCTGAAGTTCCGTAACCCTTCCTCCTCAGGGAGTGTGGTAAGACCGCGGAGACCTGTCTCCTGCACCTCGGACAGGGGCAGCGTGGTGTGGGGGAGCCCTGGGTGGCAGCCAGAGGCCTCAGTTCTAGGTCGCTCTGCTGCTGGGTGATGGGACAGTGGTTCTCATCATGCGGTTCCTCAGCTGTGAAATGAGGACAGTCAGATGCCTCAGTGGGTTGGTGGATGAATCTCCGGTGAGACAGGGATGCTGGACACGTGTCCGAGATGATCAAGGTTTTCTCCCCTCTGGGACCCGTTTTCTTTTTAAATCCCAGGCGGCCATTGCAAGGTACTCTGGCTGGCAAATAGCCTACATTTTGTGGGGTAAGTGCCATCATGCGACCCATTCACTTCAACACACATTACCTGGGCACCTGCGGAGCCTGAGGGTAGGCAGGGAGGAGAGAGGTGAGGCAGGAGCAGCCCTAGCTCCTGCCTGTGAGGGGCCTTCAGGAAGGAGGGAGAATCACACAGTCCTATAGATCATCACCCCCACCTGTCCTGAGCCCACAGGGTGTGTATGCCAAGGGCAGTGGTGATCCAGAGGAGGAAGTGACTCCACACCCTGGGCAGGGCTTGAGTGCATCCTAGTGGAGTTGGCATTTGAACCACACCTGGCAGGGTGAGCAGAAAGTCAACAAGAAGAAAAATGAGGGCATGCCAGGCAGAAGAAACAGCACAGACAGAAGTGTCAGGACCTTTGGTGGCAGGAGGATGGACCAGGGCTGCAGACAGGGACACAGGTGACTGGGTCATGAAGGGCCTTGAGTGACCACCGGCTCCCTCGGCCACAGGCTACCTCATTATCCACGTGGTGCAGAGCCTGTGTGGCATGGTGATCATGTACAGCCTGGTGTTGCCCATCATCCACAACCAGGGCCTGGAGATGCTCCAAGGACTGGGCATTGGAATGTAAGTGCTCGGTGGGCTTCCTGGCTTTGCCCAAGCCTGGGAGCTGGTGGGCCCTCGCAGCTGCTGCTCAAAATGCCCCTTTCCTGCTAAGCTCCCACCACTCCCTGGAACTGCGCTCTTAGGTCTGATCAAAGCATGGGCCAGAAGAGCAACACATCGCAATAGGAACCTTACAGCTTACAAAATATTGCCACTCTTGTTGTTCAACGGGGTCCGTCCAGTGGTGTCTGTGGCAGATACGCATGCGTCCGTTCGATAGCTGGGAAGGTTCAGAGGAGAGGAGGTGAAGTGAGAGGACAGTGTAGTAGAAGGGGAGAGGGATCTGTGCTTGGGTTTTAAGTCAGCTAGATGACTTGGGTAGGTGGCCTCTCTGAGCCTCAGTTTCCCCATATGAAAGATAAAAATGAGTGCTGACATTGAGAATTCACTGTGTGCTTTTTCTCCTAAGAACTCTTGGAGGTTGGGACTTATTTAGCTCCCTCTTTTTCAGATGAGGAAACAGAGGCACAGAGATGGGAAGCATCTTGTCCACTGATAAGCAAGACTGGGAGCCTGGCAATCTAAAACCAAAGCCTCATTGAGCCACTGGCTCACACTGCCGGTCTGGGGGTGCAAACACAGGCTGTGGTGCTCCCTGGACACCCCCTGCTCTGAGCTCCTTGCTTCCAGGCTCACCTAGAGACGCCCATGAGTCTGGTGCAGAGCCTGCCCTGTCACTCGCGCGTGGCCTTCATGGGCCCCATTCCTTTCCTTGATTCCCATGCTGCTAAACCACTCGTCCCAGTCGCCATGCCTGGATCCTGAAGGTCTGGTCTAGAGCTAGAACTCTGACCATGTGGCTTTGAGAAAGTGATCGCCCCTTTGGGAGCCTCAATTTTCTCACCGCAGAATGGACGTGGAATGCTCTGTAGGGATAAAGCACAGAGCTCATTGCTACTGTTGGCTGGCGGGCTGGCAGCATCTCACTGGGCACTTACCACTGGGCATTAGAGAAGGGCTGGAGAAGAGTGGACAAGGCCACCTCAGGATGGTCTCACCCTGTGTTTCAGCCTCACCATATCCATCGTCCTGGGTCTCATGATCCTGCAGGTATGGATCGCCGCCAGCTTCTTCCTGCAACCCAAGATGGGCACAGCTGATAAGCAGAAGCCCTTGGCACTCAACAACAGGTGAGGGCAAAGAAGGGAATGGTGACTATAGGACTTTGGTCTCAGCAATTTTTTTAAAATATATACTTTTATTGATTTTTTACAGAGAGGAAGGGAGAGAGATAGAGAGCTAGAAACATCAATGAGAGAGAGACATCGATCAGCTGCCTCCTGCACACCCCCCACTGGGGATGTGCTCGCAACCAAGGCACATGCCGCCGACCGGAATCAAACCTGGGACCCTTCAGTCCGCAGGCTGACGCTCTATCCACTGAGCCAAACCAGTTAGGGCCTCAGCAATCTTATTCCTTCCTCTTCACCGCTGGCAGGTTTGTGGGCAAACCCTACACTCGCTTATAGAGTGAGGAGCTGTGGTTGAGGAGTGGACTCTGGAGCCAGACTCTCTGGTTCCACATCTTGGCTCCACCCATTATGAGCTACGTGACCTTGCATGACCTTGCTAAACATCTGTGAATATCAATAATTGTGCATTTGTGTTCTGAGGATGAGATGTGTTCAGATATGAACTGGAACCATAGTGCTGGCCAGTGGTAATCCTTTCTAATTTACTTATTCAAAGCCATTCATGGTGAAGGAAATAGCATAGGCACTGAGCATAAAGAGATATCCCCACAGGACCTGCCTGTGAGAAGCGCAGGGTCCGCTGGGGCTGACAGACACAGATATAGGGACAGTAGACTCCAGACAGAGGGCGTGAAAGGATCCCAAGAGAAACAGGAGTAATGAGGAGAGGCAGGGTGGTAGAAGAGAGGCAGGAGTGGTTAATTCCACTGTAAGGGGACGTTTGAGATGAAGTCGATAGGATGGTGGGATGCCTACAGGTAGAGCTGAGGAGAGGGCATGGCTGGCATCCCCCACTGCACCATGAAGGCAGGAGGCCATGAAAGGGCAGAATGTGTCAGGAGAACAGTACACAGAATCAAATGTGATGGCCGTGCAGTGGCCCTGGGTGGTGAGGGGAGGGAGGGGGCACGATGTGCCAATGCCAGAAAGGCCCCTTTCGAGGACGGCCCAGAAATTCAACATGCCAAGTTTGCGCTTATCCCATAGGCAGAAGGAGACCCCATGATCAAGTGGTCATTTGGGAAATTTTATCTGGAGAACTCGGAGCAGCCCCAGCTGGGGGCAGGTCGCTGTTGCAACAGACAATGGGGAAGCCACAGCCTCTGTGTAACCACACAACCAGCTGCGGCCACAGGAGATTTCTCATTGTTCAGGAAACCTCAGAACCCAAGGGTCCCATCAGACATTGCAGTCGCTACTAGCACTCGTCCTGCCCTCCTCTCAGAGCCCTCTATGTTACGGCTGAGCCAGTCCTCACACCAGCGCTGGGCGGTGGGCACAGTCAGCTCACACGTACAGCACGAGGTCACACAGCTCGCAGCCAGGAAATGTAGGATTTGGCCAATGGTCGGGGGCCTCTGAGTCCACCTGCCTGGCCAGCTTCTCACACTGAAAGGGCGCCGCTCCTCCGCCCGCTTCCTTCCATTCGCAGGAAAGTGTTCCACAACTTCAACTATTTCCTCTTCTTCTACAACGTGCTGCTGGGCCTGGGTGCCTGCCTCTCCAGGCTTCTCATCAGCTGCATCCTGGGCACATGGCTGATCGCCCGCATCGACAGGACCATCATGCAGAAGGGCTACGAGGGAGCCGACATGGGTCAGTGGCCAGCCCCACCTCCTACCCCCCACCCCCTATGGCCACCTGTTGGGGGAGGGCTGGACTCCCACCTTTGTAGAAGCCACCTGGAGGTCGGGTACCAGGGGCCTAGGGTTCACGCCTCACTTCTGCTCAGAGCTTATCTTCCCAGGGAGGCTATAAAGCTGAGTAGGAAAAAAAACAAACAAACGCAAAACATTTAGCCCAGTGGGAAGAAGGGAATGCAGGCTGTCGAGTATCTGTGCGGCTGACGGAGCTTTGAGGTATAATGGCAGGCAGTGGGAGGTAGCCCAGTTCTCTCTAAATGGTTAGGAGGTGAGTTGTGACTGCCTGGCTCTGAAAACTTTGAGAAAGGACTCATCCCAGCATCACTGGTGGTGCTATTTGGAACCTTACTTAGAGAAGAAATTGGTCTGTCCAGTTGAAATACTCCAAAATCAAAACCATTTCTGTAGAGCAAAAATAGCTTTTGTTCTGTTTCTGGCCCATGTCCATTCATTCACTCATCTGTTCATTAAAGGAGCCCCAAGTTCCTTTGAGCTCCAAGTTCCACATTAAATGGACGGATTACAGTAGAAAGTGATCTGTAAGGGCCCTTTCGGCTCTTTGTACCCAATTTTCTAGATTCTCGGCAAAGACACAGGCACCATTTAGGAGCGAAGGGATGCTGCAGTTACGTCATAAAAAGCACCCCCCGGGCCACCCTGCGATGTGCCCCAGGGCCTGACTTGCCTTGTGGGTTTCAGGGTTCAGTGCATGGGTTGGCATGCTCTATGTGGACCATTATCACACCAACCCCGTGCTGGTCAGCTTCTGTCACATCCTGCTCACAGGCCTGAGGGAGAGGAAGCTGCAGCAGGCCATCAGATGTGAGCACCTGCATCAGTCAGCAGGTGAGTCTCCTGTGTGAACCTTCCCTGTGCTTAGACACCAGGAAACAAGTACAGTGGGGCCTTGACTTATGAGTGTCCCGACTAACGAGTTTTTCGAGATACGAGCCGTCTCTCGGCCAATGTTTTGCTTTGAGTTGTGAGCTAAAATTCGGGTTACGAGCCAGCTTCAGATACCCCACCGCTAGTTGGCACAGTGAACGTCACAGTGAAAGTCACAACATCAGCCCAGCATCACGTGTCTCACTCGTTCACTTTATGATTTGACATACGAGTAATTTGAGTTATGAGCTCCGTCATGGAACGAATTAAACTCGTAAGTCAAGGCCCCACTGTACCCTAACATTTTCTGGGATCCCTGAGATGTCGCAGGTTCCCCTTCCCTGCCTGCCTTCCTCCACACTCCCTACCCTGGGAAATCCACTCAGGAGATCAGGAGGGTTAGCCCCTAGTCAGCCTGGCTATGGGGCCCCTGAGGCCTTATGTCCTTGTCCTTCTAGCTGGCTCCTCCCTGTTCCTCAAAATGAACTCTAGTCCACCGCCCCCCCCCCAATTTGTTTGAGACCCCACACATATCCCAGCCTTCAGCCAGATGCCCTCCAAGAGGGCATTCAGCCACCAACTCCTGCCCCTCAAAGCTCTGTGCTGTCTACCCCCAACTCTCCCCCCTGATTTCTCTGCTCCGCCTGCTGCGGGGAAGCCCTGGGTCATCTTGTCTTGTCAGCACCGATCTGAACTGCTCGTCACTGTTCCCAACACTGCAAACGCCCAGCTCTGAGGGATAAATGCATCCTTCCACCCACCCGCATGTCCCCAGGACACCTGGTCCAGCTCCTTGCCCCACTTGTATCCCTCACCTCACACCTCACATACAGTTTTTCTTTAGCCTCAGAGAGGCACAGAGACAGCTACCCCCTCCCCCGCCCCCAGGCCACCTGCTCTGATTCTCTCTTAGGTCCCCGCACCTCGGTGAGGCCCAGGACAAGGTGGCGCCTGCTGCAGACCCTGATCAACAACCCCAGACTGGGCATGCTCAGAAAGTCAAAACCAGACCACGGCTCCCAGGAGTTCACCCAGATCCTGCTGACGTGCTCGGAGAGCTGACGTGGCCTCCGGCACCGCTCCTCGCCACGCCCGGGTGACTGCTGCCGAGACGAGGCCCGGCTACCCAGCAGCTGCCCCCCAGAGCGATGGCACACCCAGCCACTGTCCACATAGATGGCGCATGGCACTGGCCCCTCAGGGTATCATCTGGGCTGAACGATGAAGGCTCGGGGCTAATTCACTCCTCTAGTAACAGGAACAAGCACGAAAGAGAAACTCTGTTGAACAGACTTTGTCCAGTCATGATTTCTGCTCCCCACGGTTGGGGGACAGCCTTGGGGAGTTCTGTGTTGAGACGCACTTAGTGTGACCACAGGGCAGAGCTTTGTGTCACTGAGGAAGGTGGTAAACCTTCCGTATCAGGATAGTTTAACCGTCTGATCGTTTTTCTCTGGGAGAAAGTACGGCCTTAATTCAAGAGGGTCCTCATTGCTTTCTCCTTTCCAGGCCTTACCGTGGCGAGAGAGAAGGAAACCCGTGGTCCAGCCTCCCATCTGGTAGGGGGAGCAGGCACACACTGAGCTCTCCCTGCCGGGACGATTGGGCCTTGGTCACAGAGATGTACACGTTCTCTTGCAAGGGGGATCCCCTGGGAAAGCCACCTTCCTGGGGAGGCAGAGGTGGGTGTGCAGGCATTCTAGGTAAGGGACGATAAGAGCAAAGCCGCGAGAGCAGGTGCGTTTGACGAGGGTGAGCCCTCCGGTGCCTGCTGTGCCGGGCGTAGGGGAGTGTTAGACCCTCCAGGGAGGCCCAGATGCCACGCTGGAAGCCTGGAAATTCCTCTCTGTGCAGAGGGCCTGGGACTTACCCAGATCCTTCACACCCAGGCACGAGATCTCTGATGGCCCGGGGTCTGTACAAAGTCTGACCATTCACAGTGCAAGTGCCAGGAGGACTCCCAACAGGGTGAGGGAGGTCCCTGTCCACCTCCCAGAGCCATTGAACTTCAGGAATCATTACTGAGCACCCATTGTGAACCCAGTCCTGTTGCTAGGTGTTTGCCGGACTTACCTCTTAATGTAATCCCCACAACCGAGCTCTGTCATTCTGCGTTCAGAAGCTGGGAAGACGGGCACTCGGGCTGCTGGGATCCCCGCATAATCACTTCTCAGCCGTGTGGCATTGGCTAAATTACATTGTCGTTCTGTGCTTTTCCTCACATAGAAAAGGGCTAATACCTACAACACCCAAAAATATTTGGGGGATGAAATGAGTTAATACAAACACTCCTAAGTTAATGCCTGATTTACCCTCAACTCTCAATAAATACCTGGCACGTTAACGTGGTGGTGATCTGATTAACGTCTGCCCGCCTCACGATGCGCAGCTCCGTGAAGAAGGGGCCAGCCCTGGTCTCCCCCGAGGTCACTGCCTTGGAGATTACTACGGACCCTCCTCAGGATCTGCACCCAGCAGCTCTGTCTGCTTCTAGGCCTGTTGGTAGACCTGCTCCCAGAAGTCACCTTGACGCGTGAGGGAGAGTGTGAGGGTCTTTCCATGGCCAAGTACATGGACCCTTATCCCGGCAGAGCAGAGCTCATCCATCAGGTCCCAGCCAGGTCTCAGCCACAATGTCCCCGAGAGAGAGGCTGGGGCCTCTAGGGGATTTCTAGGACATCTTAGTTCACAGGTAGCTACATGCTCATGGAGTGAGGCCCCGCTGTCATCTTTCCCCTGGCTGTGAAACAAGCAGGAAAGGGAATTCGGAGATCATGGAATTCGGGGATCCTGGATCCCCGGGGATTCAAATCTAGATAAAGGCTGATCATTGGGTCCTTAGAGGGGGCACTCAGGAGGGAAAGTCCTGCCTGCCCTTAGTTCATTTGCAAATTATCTTCCTCTGGCCTTGTCCCTTCCACACGCAGTGTTCAATCTCTTTACATTTCTTTCACTACTTAGTGCGGATGCAATTCCAGAGACTGGACTAGAAAACCACAAGTTCCTAATATTTGGCCCAGAGAAACCTCAGCAAGAGACGAAGAACGTGTTCCCTCTTCCTTCAGAGGTGTAGAAAGGAAGCCACTGTCCTGGGACAGGACGTAGTCCAGGCAAGTGTTATTTTTAAAGATGTCCCCGTGTCAGTGGTTGTTGCTATGCCTGTAGAGAACTTCAACCTCTGGATCCCAGGAGTTCTGAGGGGCTGTGTCTGCTCCTTGTTCACGATAATGAAATGTGTTCTCTGAGGAAGGGGGCCCGGGGGGTCTCCTGCATAGCCAGGGAAGGGGCTGGCCCTTCTCCCTTCTCCCATATACAATACACTAATGGCCCTGAGATATTTTAGAGGAGGAATGTGAGAATCTGAACTAATTTAAATTAGCACAGGAAGCTAAAGGACCAAACCTCAGCTTTCAGCTGTAAAAGAAAATGGGTTTTTAATAATATTGAGAACAGCACTCTAGTAAGGAATTCTGCCAGTCTGAGGAGAAAACCGTATTGCTAAACCTAGAAGGGTGCTGTTCTCAAAATGTCCACAAGAGGGCGTGATGGCAACACCTCCCAGCAAGGAGGAGAGCCTTCTAGGACTGTCAATTGGGTGTTCTTTTCTGGCTGGATAGAAGAAAGGAATTACCTTGGGGGGCATCCCCCAGGCTCATGGCCCACCTTCACCACCCTGTCCCCACTCATTCTGATTCAGACACTGTGCTGAGTGCTTGATCAGTCAGTACCCCATGTGTCCCTGCCATGTGAGCGATCATGTAGCACCACCCATTTCACAGAGGAGAAAACTGAGTCCTAGAAAGTGGAGGTGGCCCACCTCAGGCACAGGATTGGTCAGTAGCTGGGACCTGACTCCTCAAGACCACACTTGGCCCAAAGCTTTACGGAGCCCTTGGAGTTCAGCCGCTGTCAGCCTGGATACTCACCCCTGAGCTCACTGGTGGCCAGTTCCTCTGAGCCTTGAGTGTTCCATTGGCCGATTAGGACTGGGGCTGCAGCTGGCAGGACAGGGTGTAGCTACAGGACAGAGCAGTTCCTGTGCCACACCTCAGGTGTGCCTCCCAGTGTCTGCCCAGGAGCTGGAGTCCAGGTGCCCCAGGGTGGCCTTGCAACAAGGTCTGGAGCTGATAAGGGAGCCACGGCCACCAGGAAGAGTCTGTACCCGCCCTCATCTAACTCCTGCCCAGCCTTACCTCTCATTCTGCTGAGCTGCTCCATATCCTGGAACCAGGCCCCAAATCGCTCCTCAGGTTCAAGATTGTAACGATTTGCAGACCCCCACAGCAGCAGGTCTCTCTCAATACTTGTATTCAGGGACAGAGGGAAAGACAGGCTGCAGGTAGGGCATGGGGGAGGGGAGGATGCTGCAGGGGCCTTAGGAGTGAGGACTAAGGCAGGGGGCCAGGTCTGGGCCTCCGCACACATGGGAACCCTCCTTCCCTCCAATTCCATCCAGGTCCTAACTGTTCTCAGGAATGGGTGTGAGGAGCCCCTCTTCCAGCACTTTGTCCCTGATACCAGCCCTTACTTCTCTGTTCTCAAACTCTCCCAATAAATGTGAAGCGCAGGGGATGAAGCACGGAGTGTCCTGCCCAGGGGGGTTCCACTTCCCTCTCCGCAGTGAGTGCCACAGCTACTCGCCTTACTCTTTTTCTGGAGGTTGATCTGATTCCCTCGGGAGGCAAACAGCCAAAGTCCACCAGAAAGAGCCTCCTAGCTAGTCCATAACTAGTCTCCCATCTTCCCTCTTTCTCATGTTGTGGTTCCACAAGAGCCCTCAAGGGAGCAGGGCACACACAGAAAGCAGGTCTGGGATCTAGGCCTGACTCTGGGCTCCAACGTTGGGGGGATGTGGGAGCTGAGGCTCTTCTAGCCCAAGTCTTTCTGATGGCAGGTGGGGGACTGAGGCCTCAGACAGGAAGGGACAACTCTGCAACTAAGTGTCACCCGACTTGAAGGTCCCTGACACTTCTCTGCACTGTGGGCATCGCCTGAGGGAGAGGCTGAGCCATCTCGGACAAAACCTCCTGCACCTCTGCGTTCAGGGAGCTCTGCTGCTTCGCCAGCCTGGGAACTGGGATGGGTGTCTATGGGGAGCCTCCATTCATTCGCCCTCAAGATGGGCATGACGCCCCAGCTCACACAGGCAGCTGAGAGGGTCCCCAGTACAGGGGAGGGAGGGGGCGCTCTCGTCTACCGAGTCTCAGGATCCAGGTGCCCGCTCTTCTGCCCCCAGACTGACCTCCAGCTAATCCCCCATCACAGTGCCCAGTGTCACCAGGTCAGTGAGGAGCGTGCCAAGGAATAGGATGACACCCTGTGCCACTGGGGTGGGAATGGTGATGAGCTCCAATTTTCAGGTGCTGCCCTGATACCCTCCCCTGAAAACTCCTCACCCTCAGCCTCCTGGCCCACCCCAGGGTTCCCAGTGTGGAGCAGCTTCCCCTCAATCCCCCTCCCTCACCCTCCAAGAACACCAGATTGCTCCTAATCACCACCCAGGGCCTCCTTTGACAAGTCACAGGATCTGTGGTCCCAGGTCCCTCCATACCCCCAAATCCATCCTGCACCCAGCTCTCCGGGCCCCCTCCTACCAGTCACTTCTGGGGGAGGGTTCAGGTACTGTGGCAACAGGAGGCAGGGCTGCAAGAGGAAGGCCCCCTTTCAAGGCCTCCAGCTGGGAGGGAGGAGCCCCTCTCCTCTGGCCCTGGAGCCCCTCCCTGACAGGCACACTCCCCTGCCCCTGCTGTTTCTCTTCTGGCCTCTCTAGGGATCATCTCCAGGACAGCTTGGTGGGCTGCTCCTGCCAGGATCCAGGACAGGGTCACTGAGGCCGTACTCCACCCCATTTCCCGCCAGAACCCCTAATCTTGGGCCCTGGACACCTGACCCAAGTCAGTTGGTACCAGTGCTACTCCATGCACCAGGGTGCTCTGATTCTAGTGCAAATCCCAGCTTGAACACTCACCCTGCACGACTTTGGGCCTGTGGTCTGACCTTGAGCCTATTTCCTCATCTGGAAAGTGAGACTTCACCTCCCTCACAGGGTTTCCTGAGGACTCTCTGTCACCTTACTGTGGTCATCACTCTCCCCTCCACCCCCAGGCAGAGTGGGGCCCGAAGCCTGTGCATTCCTCTCCTCCCAGAACCTCACCACCACCCTGCCCACAGATCATCACCCTTCTTTCAGATGAGGAGTCAGAGGCCCTGTCCCAGCTGCCTTACCCCGCCCAGCCCCGCACTAATGAGAGTCCTCTCCTCTGGGCTCTCAGTGTGTAGCTAAGCCCCCAGCCCGGCTGAACCATAAATGGAAAGGGGTGGGGCGTCCCAGAGCCTGGTTGAGCCCCACTAGGGTCTCTGCCCCCCAGGCTGGGCCCAAGGCCATGCCAGAGGTTGCACCTCCTCAGAACGTTCCCCTGCACAGCTTTCTTTATCCACTCAGGAAGGGGACTCCAGAGGAGCCCTGGCCTCTGACGGACAGGGTCAGAGATGCTCAGGGCACAGAATATAAACGCTGTGTTTCCTCTTTTACACGAAGCTTCTGATTTCTATTCAGAAAGGATCCAATAAGAACCCATCAGTTCCCCAGACTCTTAAAATCCATTTAGGTTGGCAAACTCATTAGTCAACAGAGCCAAATATCAACAGTACAACGATTGAAATTTCTTTTGAGGGCCAAATTTTTTAAACTTAAACTATATAGGTAGGTACATTGTTATTAACTTAATTAGGGTACTCCTAAGGCTTAGGAAGAGCCACACTCAAGGGGCCAAAGAGCCGCATGTGGCTCTCGAGCCGCAGTTGGATGACCACTGATCTAGGGCATATATCATTGCCAACTAGACACCCCAGTAGAATTGATTAGCAGCGACTGCTACAGGGACAGAGGGGAGAGTCAGAGAATGAACACATACCTGTCCCTGGTCCAGCCATTTAGACCCAAGGCTAGGGAGCCCATTTGTCCTCCTGGCCGGTGGGATTCCCCTGCAGTACCCAGCCCTGGTGCAGGCAGGGTACCCTCCCCGTGGAGATGCAGTGACGACCGGAGGAACAGCGGAGGCATGGCTTCCAGAGGACAGGTCCCTGCTGAGGGCAATCCAGGTGGAATGAAAGCAAGACACACCTGCCCTTCAGGAAACACCTTCAACAGGTGCTCTGAACTCCTGTCATTGACAGCAAGGCATGTACAAGCACTCAGAGAGAGGAGAGGTGGTGGGGGGGGTGGCGGGAAGGGGGGGTGGGTAGGTCAGGGTC
>NW_006286678.1:3464441-3482445 GCF_000327345.1 Myotis davidii | reverse complement strand
GACAGGCAGATGCCAGCAGAGGAGGAGAAGGAGGACGGGCAGGGGCAGATGCAGGCAGAGTGAGGAGTGAGCTGACACAGGGACAGTCACGGCGGAACCAGATGCGGGGCCTCTGCGGTCACCTAGGAGCTGTGGGCTGAGGGCCTGGTGAGCAGAGAGTGGGGAGGGCAGAGCTGTACTTTAGGAGGGCCGTGTGGCAGTGGTGGGTAGGATGAATGAATCAGAGAATTGTCAAATTAGCCTCTTACGATAACTCCAAGCCCGGAGGCCTAAGTTTTGAGCCTTTCAACCTCTTCTAAACGGAGAAAGAGGTGCTCTCTCTCTTAGAGACGCTTCCACTTCTGAGCTGCAGCCCAGCACCACTCGGAGGCTGGTGTTAAGAAGGTGAAGAAGGTAGGACCGACCTTCTTGGCCGTCATGAAGGACTGGGCGCTGCACGCGGTGCCTGCCTCCCACTAGTTCCGGAACACTCAGTGTGCTGCTCGGCACCCTCCCCACAGCCCTGAGCTGCCCCTGCACAGAGGGGACCTGGCCGGGATGGCGGGGTTGACAGGAGCCTCCCTGCTGCACAGGGGGGCGCCCCCGTCGCCAGGGCAGCCCCGCCCCGCGAGGAAAGGAAGTGGGGGCGGAGCCAGCGGGACTCCCGCCCCTCCGCGTCGCCTTGGAGACCAAGCGCGTCCTGTTCCTGAAGAGGTAGGGCCGGCCCTGGCTGACCTGCGCGGTGCTTTCTGAAGTTGGGGTGAGGCCGCGCCCTGGGCTCCGACCTCCCTCTGCTCGGCCGGCCGGGCTCGGATGGGATGTCCAGGGCTGCCCACCCTCCTTGGTGGGCTGGGGCGCGGGGTGGGCTGGGGCTTGAGCGGAGCCTGCTGATCTCAGCACCTGTGGGAGCCTAGAGCCAGGCTGCTCCATCTCAACTTCCCCTCCCTGTGTGCACTGCGGCGTGGGGGGCTAGGGGGAGAGGGCTGGGGGTCAGGAGGGGGCGTTCGGGGAGACCGTGTTCAGCGCCAGGTTGGGAGTTCAAGGTCGGGTTGATATCCCATCTGACACCTTGGACACGTTGACTTTTCCCAAAAGAGCTCGGAGAGAGGAGCATCCAACAATTAACATTTATTATTCTTCACCCCAAAGTCCCTCTGGGGTTTGAGACCTGCGACTGGGGAGCCAGGCTTCTCTGTGAGTTCAGCTCTTGCCTGAGGTTTGTCCTTTTGCTTCTTCGCCCCTCCCTCCTTTTTGTTAGAAACGCTGAGGCTGGTGGGGTCCCGCCCCAGGTGCGGGGCCACGTCCTCTGGAGAGAGCTTGTCCTTGGGAGGGTGGAGGCTCCCTCTCAGCCTCAGGTCTGACCGAGAGCCCACCCCACCGTGACTCTCGGACGTCTGCTTCCTGCAGGGACGGTCCAGCCCGCGGCCAAGATGTCCTCGGTGGGGAAGGCGACCCAGGTTCCCGGCGGAAAAGTCTACCAGCAGATCTTCGAGGCTGAGGTAGGCCTGTCCTGTTGTCTCCCCTCTTCCTGCTCCTCACACTTTGTTCTGTTCCCCAAACTTTCCTCTTCTTCCCTCCAAAGCTTCCCTCCCTCTGAGGTCTTCCTTGCCTGGTAATCTAATGAAATAAAGGCTTGGAAAATGGCTTCAATTTAAAAAATAATTCTTATTAGTTCTTAAAGTATAAGAATATAAAATTAAAGTGTCTATTCTTGAAAATTAGAAAATTTAAATTAAAACCTTTAAATTACTCAGAAATAGCCAGAATTAACCATTGGGTGCCCTTTTTCCTATGAATAAAAACATTTCTAATTTTTCTGTTTGAAAACTGTGTTTGAGCCAGGCAGGCATGTCTCAGTGGTTGAGCTTCAACCTATGAACCAGGAGGTCACAGTTCGATTCCCAGTCAGGGCACATGCCTGGGTTGGGGACTCAGTCCCCAGTGCAGGTGTGCAGGAGGCAGGCAATCAATGATTCTCTCTTACCACTGATATTTCTGTCTCTCTCTTCCTCTCCCTCCCTCTCTGAAATCAATAAAATTATATTTAATTTCAAAATCAATAAATAATAAAAGCTGGGTTTGATTCTATACTAGTGTTTTGAAACCTGCTTTTCCCTGTTAATAGTATTTCACAGACCTTCCCCATGTCAGTAGGCATTCATACACTTTGCGACGTTTCGTGGCTGCCTAGTTGAACTAGGTCCTGTAATGTATTAAAGTAACATAGCTGGTGTCATTGCCTTGTCATCTATAAAACACTGCACAGACAAAACAAATCTTAAAAGAAACACGCAGACTTGAACACATCCTTTCAAGTTCTGTGCTGCTTCTTTAAAAGGGATTTGCGTGCCTCCTTTGAACCTTAAAAAACGTTCTTGATAGAAGGCTTGGAAATTATGAAAGGATAAAGAGACCAAAGAAACAAATGACCCTTACTCACATGATCCTACTCCCTGGAAGCGGTACAACATTTTTAATGTTTGGCATATGTTCTGTACGTTTCAGAGACTCCTGTCCCACCAGAATGTTTTGGTCATTTTTCTATGCCTTTAAAATGTTGAGATCATACTGTATCAGTAGGTTATAATTTACCTTTTTAAAAATATATAATTCATTGATTTCAGAGAGGAAGGGAGAGGGAGAGATTGAAACATCAATGATGAGAATCATTGATTGGCTGCCTCCTGCACACCCCACACTGGGGATTGAGCCTGCAACCCAGGTATGTGCCCTGACCAGGAATCAAACCGTGACCTCCTGGTTCATAGGTCGATGCTCAACCACTAAGCCATGCCGGCCAGGCTTAATCTATCCTTTAATTGATATGTTTTATAGCATATCATATCATATACTATGTCATATAATATGTCACAAAAATCCTAAGTCTCATTTTTAATAAATGCCTAATGTTCCATTGAAGGCACCTATAATATCCTCTCAACCAATCCCCTATTATTGGACAGTTCCATTTTTTTGAATTCCTTGTGATTATAAAAATGCTGGTCTTGGTCTTCATTAAAATTTCTTAAAAGATGTCTTCCTAGAAGTGGCTGAATGGCTGTTATAGGGAGCGGAGAGCCCTTCTGTATGTGGTGTGCCCTACCTGGGGTTGGAGGCCTTCCTGCAAAGCCCCTTCCTACTGGCAGGTTCCCACTGGATCTCCTGGGCCTGCAGTCAGCCTGAGGGTGCTGGGAAGTCTGTGCTCTGACCCCTCCCCCCAGCTGGCTCTTCTTTGGATTCAGGTGCAGCTGGTCCACTCCCTGGTGATCTCCAGGAATCGAGAGGGGGTCCTGAAGAACAGTAGCAAGCCCTTGATGAAGAAGGTGGATATTCCTGAAGGGGAGATGTTGTCCCCTCGGCAGCACAAGTGGATGCACAGCCTACCCAATGACTGGGTCACGGAAAACCCTGTTTTCTACCGGTAGGTCCTGCCATCCAGGCCACATGCCCACACGCTGGGGGTGCAGCAGAGCTTTCAAAAACTCAAAAAGAGCTCACACAAGATGAGTGCTAGGTAGGAAGGAAGTACCAGGGAGGTAATAACACCTGCTTTTTAGGACTTTTTGCTTCTCCTTTTCTCTCCCCCCACCCCAAATTATTTATTAAGTGCCGAGGGCCAGACATTAGGCATGGGGCTCCCACCCTCCTGGAATTTGAGGCCTGTACAGTAAATAAATAAGATGTTTTCCCCAAAGGTGGGAGGATTCTGACACAGAGGATGGTAGTGGGACGGAAGTCCAGAAAGCTCTCTGAGGAGGGGCCTCAGCTGAGCCCAGCGGATGAGGGAAGGGAAGCATGGGCACGGATCTGAGGCCGGATGGGCTCGGTACACTGCCGAAGGCTGAAGAAGTCAGTGGCCTGGGGAGAGGAAGATGAGGCTGGGAGAGGCTTGCACGCCACAGTCGGTATTTTGGACATTACTGAAGCGAGCAGCTGATTTTCGTTATTAAGGCCTTCTGGGTGCCACGTGCAGAATCTGGGGAGCTGCAAGAAGAGGCAGGCAGGAGGCCACAGCAGTCCATTTAAGCTTGGTGGGACCTCAAGAGGGAGAGTAGGTCATGTCAAGTATATTTTAGAGGCAGAACCCATGGACCAGGTGCTGGATTGGATTTGCGGAGCCCTAGGTCTCTGGCCTGAGCTCCTGGATGGACAGCTGAGGTGCCATTTCCTGAGATGGGAGCCGGTGGGTTTGGAGCAGAAAGATCAGGGGTTCCTTCTGAACTTCCAAGTTCAGAAGCTAAACTTGAGCAGACGATTTCAGCTCTGTGAGCTCGGACTCCGTAAGTGGGGGAAAAGGACAGGAAAGCCAGGGTTGTGTCTTCCTCTGGGGCACTTGGAAGAATGTAGCAGAAGCTGGGCTTCCCTTTGGGTCTTCAAGTTCTGAGCAAGCCATGAACCCTCTCAGGGCTGGGACTCTGGGACAGGAAGTCAGTCCTCCTCCAGAGCTGCCCTGAGGGTGCGGGTATTGGGGTTTTATTGTTCTTTTCTGTTTTTTATCCTCAGGGAAAAGAAAATAACCGAGAAAAAAAAAGCTCAAGAGAGTGAGAGCACCATCGCTGCCCGAGAAGTGCGGGGCCTCACGGACACTATCAGTGAGCTTCTGACCAGCAAGGGCAGCCTGACCTGGGCCCCAGAGGGCCCCTGGGGACCTCCTAGGAGCTTCACATAGAAGCACCTGAAGCTCTCACTGTGTGGGGCTCCCGCTGAGCCGTCTCCCCTGGGCCATCTCCCCTGAACCTTCTCCCCTGAACCTTCTCCCAGGGTAGGGAGCTGGCGGAGGAGGAAGGGGCTTCCTGCACTATCACTATTTACTAAGGAAAACCAGCTGGTAAAGGATGATGCTCACTTTACTGTGATTTCACAAGAGAATTTCTCAATCCACATTTTCTTCCTTCATACCACATTCTTAGTTGACTTTATCTCAATATGAAGGGTCTCTTTCTTTTCTTTTCTTTTTTTAAATGCATCTTCATTGATCTCAGAGAGGAAAGGAGAAGAAAGAGAGCTAGAAACATCAATGATGAGAGAGAATCATTGATTGGCTGCCGCTTGCACACCCCACGCTGGGAACCAAGCCCGCACCCCAGGCATGTGCCCTTGACCAGATTCGAACCTGGGACTCTGCAGTCTGCAGGCCGACGCTCTATCCACCGAGACAAACCAGCCAGGGCCGAAGGGTCTTTTTCCTTATGATTACAAATGTAAGACATGCTCACTATGGAAAAACGGAGAAAGGAGATAAGTAAAAACTCCGCCTCTCCAATAGCACCCCTTCTCTTCCCAAGAGTGCCCACCCCCATGAAACATGTGGTGTTCAGCTTCTGCGTAGGTTCAGGGGACAGCAGGGCAGAGTGAGATGGCAGACCCTAGAGCAGAGGGCCCGTGTCCACGTCCCTGCTCAGCCACCGGTGGCCTTTGTTCTTTAACCCCAAGCTGAGTGTCCTCGCTTGTAAACTAAGACCCATAAGTAATTGAGGTAGAACAACAGCTGGCACATGTAAGTGTTGTTATTCTTATTTTTGCATGTATTTCCTTCTATAAAACTAATTTTTAAAAGACATAATGGGCCCCGTTCTGTACATACCATTTGGAACTTCCTGCCAGCATTTACCTGCATATGTGAGGCTTCATTTCCTATAGCACTTACGGATCACCTCATCTTCCCCTTTTCCCTCAAGCCTCTGGCACTGCTGGCCTGGTTTGGGGATGCATCTCCTGAGCCGGGGTACTTTGCGCCTTGCTGCTTTTTCCTGGGTGCCTTCCCCTTGCCTGGGAGCTCTGAGGACAACCTCACCACCTCTGTTGTTCTCCCCAGTTCCTGAGAGGGTCAGCACCGTCACCTTTCAAGGGGACTACAAGAAGAAGAACTACGAGAACACTCTGATGAGTTTTAAGGAGGAGATCGCCCAGATTGGGATGGTGAGAACCTGTGCTTTTGCTCCCCTCCCATCCTTGGGCCTCTGAAGGCAGGTGTGTCCCTGCCCCCACCCTCCCTTGCCCCCCAGCTCCCCGCTTCTCAGCGGCCCACCGTCGTGTGGACAGAACCATAGCAGACACGTCTGAGTGCATGTTGTCACCTGCATCAGGTTCTGTCATGACTCCCATTTGACAGGTGAGCCCAGGAAGTCTTGTCTAACTTGGCCTTTAAGGGGCCAAGTGGGAACTGGACTCCAGGTCTAGTGCCAAAGCCCAGCCTTACAGCCTTTGATCTCCCCGCTGAATCCTATTCATGGGCCCAGCTCATCACCTTGCCAGTGTGCCCCAATGGGACATGAGCTTGGTGGCTTCGGTCACACAACATAACTGAGCCTTCGTCCCACCTGAAGGAAACCCGGAGTTCTTTATGGGCCACTTTCCCTTTCTCTCTCTTTTTGTTTGTTTGTTGTTGTTGTTAATCCTCACTTGAGAACATTTTTTTTTATTGTTTTTTAGAGATAGTGGAAGGGGGGGGGCGGGAGAGAGAGAGAGATTCATGTGAGAGAGACATGTCAATTGGTTGCCTCCTGAACCCACCACAAGCAGAGCCGGGGATAAAGCATGCAACCCAGGTATGTGCCCTTGACCGGGAATCCAGCCTGCAACTCTTTGGTGTGTGGGCCGACACTCTAACCACTGAGCCAGACCGGCCAGGGCTTATGGCCTCTTAAAAAAAAATTTTTTTTTTAAATTTTAAGGCCTTTTTTAAATGAGTATCTGTTGAGTCCCAACCATGGGCCTGGCCACATGTCAGCACCTACTTCCCAGGCTGTGGTGAGGACCCAGTGAGTCTGAGGACAAGCTCTGTGCCCCGAGTGCTGGCTGCCCCAGTGCTCTAGCTGTGAGCTACTTAGTGAATCGTCACTCCTTAGTTCTGTGTAAGAATTAGTATTATTTTTGAAGCAGGACCTCGGCCGATTCTTCCTCATTACAGGTTGGGGGGCTTCCCCCTGGCCCGAGGCTATCGATGCTGTAGCCATCGCTCTCCTGGCCTGTTTTAGGAAATGGAACCGCTCATCTTGGAGCCAGGAGCACTTCTTTTAAAAAAGCTGGCTGAGTTTGATGAAAACATCAACTGTCTCTTCAAAGTAGTGGAAAATGACACCAACCTGGTAGACTACAACATCCAAGTAGGGGCCCCTGGTGGGCTGGCCGGGGCCCCAACCCCAGCTTTCCTCCTCTTTCCCGCCCTGCCCTCCGTCCTCCCAGCCTCACCTACACTTCCCGGCACAGACCCTGATGGAGCTATGGGATCAGGTGGCCCAGAGGTTCCTGCTCCAGAAGCAGGGGATTAAGGAGCTGGATGAGACACTGAACTCGCTGGAGTTCTCCCGGGCAGACAGAGTGAGTCGGCCCGCCAGTGGGTGGGCTCTTGGTGATTTCCACTTGTGTGAGGCATCCCCTGTTTCAGTTCTCCTGGACGAGCGAGCGTCACTAACTATGGCGCCTTGTCGTTTCTAGCTAAAGAGCGTGTTGAAGAAATACGTGCTGATCATAGAGAAAACCTCCTACCTCATGCAGCCCGATGTGTACAGGCTGATAAATAACGAAGCCAAGGTGAGTGGTTTTCATGTGCCCCAGAGCCAGGTGCCTCAGGAATGATGGGCTTCTCACAGGTAGCATTTCCAAGCAACTCTGTGACCACTTAGGTGCAGAACCAGACTCTTAGTTAAATATTTTCCATGGGAATCTTTCTAAAGTGCGTTTCATGCTTTCCTGCCGTCATAATCTCCGTCTGCGGAACACAGCGCCATCGTTTGGAGCACTGACGGCTTTACAGGCGCCTACGGGCCATGTCTCAGCTGCCACGTGCAGCGCAACGGGGCTGCACTATGGGGCGTCATCTCGCAGCTGGCACAGTCGCAGGGTGGCTTGTCTTCATGAGTTTTTTTTTCAGCTGCTTTCTTTGGGATGAAAAATACAAGAAATTCAAGGTTGTTTTTTAATGTCTCCCAAGCCAGTGAAGCCTGGCTCCTCTGCTGCACAAAAGGGTGCTGCTCTTGGCTCCTCAGAGGCGTGTTTTGCCTGCAGGGGTTCCCGGGTCCTGGCCGAGAGCTGGGCAGCCAGACAATGAATGGCGCAGGGAGCGCAGCGTTCAGAATCGCCGATGGGCTCAGCCCAGGCCTGTGCCTGGGGTCTCACGGGCAGGGAGCGAGCACAGATGTCCCTCTTCACTGTGCAGGCGTGAAAAACTCCGCTCCTGTCCCTGGAGCTCCCTGTCCATACAATGGGGACAATCATACTTACCCCCCAGCTCTTGGGAGGATGACAGCAGAGGGACTCGGCCACGGCAGCTCTCACTCTGAGACAGGCAAGAGTTCCTAACTTTTATCCGTGTGCTCCATCAGGGGAGTCAGAGTTAGCCATGTCCTGGTTTTGTTTTACAGTCTGCCTTCCTCAGGTTTATTTGACTCATTATAGCGCTGGCACATGCCACCTGTCCTGTGTGCGTTTATCTCATTGGATTTCGAGAATTCCCTGTGCTGTATGTATCTTCACGTTACGGCCGCAGACGGGGAGGTTCGGAGATACTTACCAATGCCAGGAAGCGCAGCTGCAGCGAGCCTCAGGCTCCAGTGACAAGCGTTGCAGGAAGTTCTGCTCACTGGCTTGGCAGGTCCTCACCCCCAGCCCAGGGCAGTGCCTGGAGGGTTCCGGGAAGTGTGTGGAGGCACTTTTGGATGCTGTCACCCCTGGGGGAGTGGGAGGGGCTGCTTTCCATGAAGGGGGCAGGGACGTACATGGCAGAGCAGTGCCACACAATGAGGAGCTTCCCCACTGCCATGCCACGCTTGCCCAGGAGAGAAACTGGGAGGACTGCCTACGGGTGTTCCCGCTCCAGCCCCCTTTGGTAACGGGATCCCGGCTCTCAGCGTGGCCTTATGTGGCTGGTCCCTGATGGCCTGGGCGCTCTGCTTTTGGAACAAATTTATTAAAAAACAAAACAGAAAACAGTTAAACGCCGAGAGCCCGCTGGGGTGCTCAACTCCTGCGAACCAACATCGGCGTCGTTAACCAACAGTCGGAGGTGGCTTTGGAGCTGTGATGAAGCTCGCTCGCGGCCCGTGGTTAAGCCTTTGGGAAAGACTCTGGTCACTGCCATGGCTATGGAGCCCAGGGCAGTCTCTTGAGTGCCCAGTGACCCCTCAGGACCCCTCAGACACCACCACCCGCTGCTTGGCCACAGCCGCACTGCTCCCCTCCCGCCCCGTCAGCCCGCACCTCACCTGGTCCCTCTCCAGCCTCCCAGCACCCTGTCCGACTGAGCCTTGCTCTGACATTCAAGAGCCCCCCCACCCACCTAGCGCCTGCCTGCCTGTGCCCACAGGTCATAAACCAGGCCCTGCTGGGCAACCGGAGGGCCATCGCGCAGCTGTTCGTCAATCTGATGGAGGCCACGCTGAAGCAGGAGCTGGAGAGCCGCCGCCGCTGGCAGAGCCTGGTTGACGGCTGGAAGGCCAGCAAGAAGGATGTCCTGCTGCAGAGCCTGAGGTCAGCGGCTGCCCAGCCCCCTGGCCGGCCGGCCGGCACAGGCGGGGGGTGGGGGGTGGCATCCTCCCTCCCTTTTTGCCGTTGCTTTAAAATGCTGCAGATTTCTGGTGGCGAATGTAATGTGTGCTATTGTTTTAAAAGTTAACGTAGATAAAAGCATAAAGAGGAACTTGAAAATCACCATGCATCCCCCGCTGCAGTGAGGAGCGCAGCTGGGGTTGTGGTGGTTTCTCACAGGCGTTTTGAGGCCCACGCTGCGTTTGTAGATTTGCATCTTGTTTTCCTCACACGTGTTTTCTGAGAGCAGTGCAAGCTGTTTGGCAGCGTTTGTCTGGTTATCTGCCCAGTTTCCACTCTTTACTCTTCCACGTGGCCTTGCGTTACCGGGGTGAAAAGAGCGGCTTCGATCTGTCCCACTCCGATGGCAAACTTCACCCAGGGGAGGGGAGGGGAGGTGAAGTGAAGGCCCGTCTCCACGCTTCCTCTGCCAGGTGGCACTTTTGTTCATCCCGACACAAGGGCCCTGGACCTTTGGGCCAACAAACGAGGCGTGCTTTTGCTAAGGAAGGGAGGCCTCGAGCCAAGATGTCTGAGGACACCAGGGTCTGTGCGTGTGTGCTGTGGGTCTGCAGCTGCACATCCGCGCTTCCCGATGGGAGCACCAGAGTCTGACACGGAGGACGGAGGAAAGCGGCTCCACCTGCAGGTTCCCTGTGACCTTGATCTCACACTTGACCCCTCGGAGCCTCTCTCTCCTCGTGCAGAGCGGGCACAGAGCGGGCACGGTGGGCTGGTGATAGGCCAGTGACGCTCCGCAAGATGCCGCGTGAAGAGAGTCAGCTCTGGACCCGGGAGGTTAACACGTGTCAGTAGTCATCAACAGTGATGGCAGGGGCTGATCACTGGGCATGTCCCGTGAGTCAGGCGCGGTGCTGAGGGCGTTGCTTGCAATATCTTGCTGGGTCCTGGTCATCAGCAGCTCCGTTCTGAAGAGGAACCTGAGATTCCGCGTGGAGGGCAGTGACTTGCCCCAGGTCACAGAGCTGGCAGGCAGCAGTCAGGTCCCTCACCCGGGTCTGAGCCTGCTGGTCTCATGCTCTTAGCACCAGAGTCTCGCGGACAGGGCCTTGGTTCTAATCTCCCCTCCGCCCCCCTCCGCCCCTCCACCTCCTTTCCCCAGCGTCCCAGAGGCCCAAGGTGGGGAGGAAGGGGCCGGGAGTGGAGGAAGGGTGCTGGAGTTCTGAATGTTCTTACCGTGGGTCTCATCCCATCTCTCCCAACCACCTTGCCCCCCGTCTTTTCTCCATGGTGTCAATGTGTTTGGATACCCAGTGAGTTCATGGCCAGTGAGAGGATCCAGGACCCTCCAGCTGTGAAGAAGGAGCTGGAGAACATGCTGAAGAAACAGAGAGCCCTGCAGGGAAAGCGGCTGAGGCACCTCTGCACCATCTGGTACAGCGGGAAGGGTCCCTGGGGAGGGGTGCCCCGGCCACCCACAGGGGAGGCAGGCCCAGCCCCCGGCACAGACCTTTCTCCTGGGGCATCCTCCAGACTAGGCCATCATCTCCTGGTCTCTGGGCCTGGGCCCACATTCTACATTGTTCTAGCCCCAGTGGCAACAGTGGACATAGTACGTTTGCTGTGGAAAGAAGTTTAATGGGACTGTACCAAAGAGATTGGAGAGAGTCAATGGCCAGCGGGGAGGTGGGGAGAAAGTGAGGGGAGAGCGGGTCAGGTTAAGGAGTTGGACTTTATCCTGAGAGCAGTGGGGAGCAGACTGGCTCCATCTGCTTTGCAGTTTGGAGAGGTCTGTGGCTGGAGGCTGGGAGGTCAGAGAGGATTCTGTTGCTTTAGGACAGGGGACCTGTTAGAGGCTGTGGGCACCTCCCTCAGGCCCAGGTCCACCTAGCTCTAATCCCATAATAAGCTGTTTAGGGGGAGGTACACTGAATGTTCTAGACCAGTGATGGCGAACCTTTTGAGCTCGGCGTGTCAGCATTTTGAAAAACCCTAACTTAATTCTGGTGCCGTGTCACATAAAGAAATTTTTTATATTTGCAACCATAGTAAAACAAAGATTTATATTTTTGATATTTATTTTATATATTTAAATGCCATTTAACAAAGAAAAATCAACCAAAACAATGAGTTTCCGTCACCTCTGACACGCGTGTCATAGGTTCGCCATCACTGTTCTAGACCCTGGAAGCCCACTGCCCGGGGGAGCCTGTGGCATCCACTCCCAGCAGCAGATTGGAGCCTGTGTGGTCCCGCAGGGTGGAGACAATGTCTTCCTTGGTCCCTCCCATCCTGGTAACCCTGGGACTCGGGCCTCCTCACCACATTGCCCAAGTTCTCCTGGGATATAAATGACAATTAGAGCCCCACCCAGCCTCCCCCTCGCTGGTACCTCCCGTCCACATGCGGCCTCATTTTCACGCGGGTGTAAAATTAACAAGGTGGATAAACATCTCAATACCAGGAAAATGCTTTGTTGTTTTCCATAACTCCACTTGTTTCTGACTCTGAGCCCCTGTGTGTTAAACTGGGCAAAACTCAGTGCCGGCCCCCACGGAACCTGCTCTGTCTGCACCTCCCTCAGCCCCTGTACTCTGGTCGGGCTGGCCAGGCCCTCTGCAAGCTGGTGGGCAGTGAGGTGGGGAGAGTGGTGCTAAGATTCCCAGGGGCCCAACAGGGAGTTATCCAAAGTCCAGGGAGAACCCCCATGAATGTACTTAGATCCAATAAGCCTATGTGCATATAATTTAAAAATCTTTTTTAAATGTTTTTAATGATTTTAGAGAGAGAAGAAAGGAGAGTGCAAGAGCGATAACAATCAGGATGCCTCCTGCACGCCCCCTATTGGGGATCGAGCCGCAATTCGGGCATGTGCCCTTAACTGGAATCAAAGCCAGGACCCTTCACTCCGCAGGCTGACACACATTTATATTTTGGAGTAATGTTAGATTTACCGGAAAGTTACAACGATAGTCCACAGCATTCCTGTCTATCCCTCACCCAGTTTCCCTCGTGTCATCATCTTGTTACAACTGGACATTTGTCAAAACTGAGAAGCTAAACTTTGATGCTTTTCCAGTCACTAAACACCAGCCTTTTTCAGATTTACCCGTTTTCCCACTAATGTCCTTTTTCTGTCCTTTGATCAGAATCGAACCCAGGACCCTTAGTCTGCAGGCCAACGCTCTATCCACTGAGCCAAACCAGCTAGCTGCATACTTTTTTAATGACTTCACAAGAGGATTCATTGTGCTTTACTTGGACAATTCCCTATTGCTGGATATGAAGGATGTGATTTTTGTGTGTTTGTAAACAGTAATGTTAAGTGACTGTCTTAAAGCATAACTTTGTATGCATTTTGTATTGCTATCTCAGATCAGGTTCCCAAAGGTGGTTTCCTTGCTCAAGTGCGGTAAGCTGTGTGTTGTTGTTTTTTTCCCATTAGGAAAATTCGGTTTTCTTTTCTAAGTAACAGGCTTGTTCATATGAGTTACTTTTTCATGAGGTATGTACGTGGCAGCAGGAAAGCCCGACAAGTCACAGACAGTGCTCCAGAGCAGGCTCCCTGCAGATCCACCCATTTCCGTCAGTGGGGGTTCCGTTCAGGCCTGGCTTACTTGTCCTGTCTTCCTTCCCAGCGACCTTCTGCCCCCCAACTACAGCAAAGCTCAGCTGGATGAATGGTATTCTTCTCTGGACTCCATCAACAACAGCCTTGGTGAGTGGGGTTTGCGGGATTTCCCTCGGGTCTCTCCAGAACGCTGCTCAATCAGTAGCTTCGTAGCAACTTCCGCTGTCAGTCAGTCAATCATATATCTGAGAGTTCCTTATAAACTCAGGAACGGGTGGCAAGGCCCTCCTGGGGGAGATGGGATGGGTGTGAAGGGAAGCATACGTTCTGAGGGCTCATATGGGACCGCCAAGCCCTGGCTGGCAGAGCCAGGAGAGCCAGGATAATTTGGGTGAGCTCTGTAGTCCTGGTTCAGGCATTTTCCTGGGGAGAAGACGCTGCCCTTAGCAAAGGGGGAACTCCTCTTTCTATCGCCCCTCTTCCTTCTGGAAGAGCAGCTGACATGTTTTGTTTCTGCCCGTGGAGACTCCTACCACACGGACTGCATGATGCAGCTCCGCGTACAGTATGAGAACACCTGGCAGGAGTGCCTGGAGCACATGGAGAAGTGCAAGGTGGGTGCCCCTGCCTGCCTCGGCCTGCTGTCCCCTCCCTGGCCCGCCCTGCCTCTCTCCGCCCCCCCGGGCCCCCTGCTTTCCTTTCTCGCAGGCCCCAGGCCTTCACTGGCTATGGGTATTCTGAAGCTCTTCCCTCTGTCTGGACCCTGAGCTCCCCAGTTATTCCCGCCTGGCCCTCAGGGTGTAGCCCAACATGAATGATCACCTCCAGGAAGCCTTCCCAGATCTCACAGGCAAAGTGCTATGCTCCCTGAGCACCTCAGACCTCACCCTTGACACTCCGTGTCACAGCACTTGCCGTCATTTATCCCGCGGAGGGCGTATGGGGGTATTTCCAGTGCTCTTCGCCGCGCCCAACTCTGTCAGACGGTGAGCCAGCGAGTTCACCCACAAACCCCTTCAGTGGCTTTCTGGGGCGCAAGGAACTATTTTGTCAAAATGCTCTCTCCCTGCCTCCTCAGTAAAACTGTTTAAATTAAAAAAAAAAAAATCACAAAAAAGCCCATCATTGTGAAGAGGGTCTAGCGTGCCGGCTGTGGCAGGAGGAGTCCCCAGGCTCTGAGGGCCCCACCTGCAGCCCGCCCGCCCCCCCAACCCACATGCTGCTGCTGCCCCACCCCTCACATGTCTGCCCAGCTTTTGCTCAGCCACCAGGACTCTAAGGTGAGCAGAGCACTTCACAGAGTGACGCACGGCCTGGGTGCTGCTCTTTCTGTGGCCTGTGCCACCTACTGGCATACCCTGTCATTGAATCCTACACGGTTTTGCAGAGTGGGCGTCGCCAGCCCCATCTGGAGATGAGGAGACCCATGTGTGAAAGGCCGAGGGGCTGCCCACGCCCACAGGGCTCTGCCCATTTGCTCTGTGGCCTTAGGGACAGCCAGGCGCTTCCCAGTCACACCTCAGAAGTAAAGCCTGTATCCTCTGAGAGCTCCTGCCCCCGCTCTCCCCTGCTGCCCAGGACTTCCCCCAGAGCTCCATCGACCTTGGCCCTGAGAGCTGACACATGTGCCCGTTGTCACTGTCCCTTGCCCGGCGCAGGGGGTGAGTGCTGAAGTCCCATATCCTAAGGGTGCATTAAGCTTGACAGAGGACACTTGGCATTCCTCTTCGGCAGCACTGGAAACATTGAACGGCAGACCAATTTTTAATTTGGGGAGGTTAGTGTATTTTAGATTTTATGCATAAACCGAAGCTTTGTTGATAGAGAGAGCCCACTTTCTAGTTAGCGTAAGTCATTTACAGGAAATGGGAGCCCTGTCTGACTTGCAGCCACGCCGAAGCCACGCAGGATGGCAGGTTGTGCCTGTGGGGTCTGCAGTGGAGCAATGCTGAGTTCCGATTCTGGCCCCACCATGTGCCAGCTGTTTGCCTCCGGCTTCTCTGAGCCTCGGTTTCCTCATCTGTCAATGCCTGGGTTGCAGGCTCAATCTGCAGTAGCGGGCATGCAGGAGGCAGCCGATCAATGGTTCTCTCTCACCATTGATGTTTCTCTCTCTCTCCCTCTCCCTTCCTCTCTGATATCAATAAAAACATGTTTGTCTTAAAAATGGGGCCAATGAGAACACATCCGGGGGAGGCAGTAAGACAAGGAGAGGGCAGCACACAGCACCTGGACACAGTGGGCAGACCGCAAAGACAGACCATCTTCACTGCTGTGAGGGTTTCCCTGAGGGTCTCAGGGATTAGGGGGAGGTGGGTCTCAGGGGCCAGGCCCCGGCCCCGGGGCAGAGCCCCCCCCCCAGCCCGGCCAGGCTCTGCCTTGTCCCCCCAGAAGCAGCTGCTGGACTGGGAAGCCTTCAGCGAGGAGGAGGCAGAGAGCACGGTGAGCCCAGCCTTCCTGCAGATGGTGGGAGTGCTCCAGGCCAAGGTGGAGGAGGAGCTGGAGTCCTTGGAAGTGCGTGGCTGGGGACCCCTGCCGCCGGGGAGCAGGGCGGGTCACCCGGGGAGCTGGGCCCTGAGAAGAATGGGATGCCAGAGGCCTGAGTCCATTTCCCTCATCATGCCCCCCTTCAGGGCAGTCCAGGCTCTCAGCCAGGCTCCCGTCACCCGCTGGCACCATACAACACAGGATGCCCCGGAAACCCTCGAGTGCTCCTCGAGCCCCTGCTCAGTCTGGGTGCTGCAGGGCCACAGGAGCAGTAAACCCTGCCCCATGATGCTTAGAATCTGGAATCAGGCCAACAAACATTTTCTGTGAGGGACCAGAGAGTAAATATTTCAGGCTCCGCGGGCTGTCAGGGCTCTGTAACAAATGCTCATGATACTGTTGTCACACAAAAGCAGCCCAGGGCGACATAGAAACGAAAGGATGTGGCCGTGTTTCAACGCAATTTTCCTTTTGGACTCTGAAATTAAAATTACATGTAATATTCACATCATTAAATATCTTCTTTTAATTTTTCCCAGCCATTTAAAAATATAAGCTCTGTGCTTAGCTCCCAGGGCCAAACAGAAAAGGATGGAGGTCACGTTTAGCCCACAGGCCGAGTTTGCTGACCCCCAACACTGATGAGAGCATAAGGTTCATAGATTTTTTAAAAGGGGGAGAGGCGAGGCCCTGGCCAATGTTGTTTAGTGGTTAGAGCATTGGCCTGCACACCTAAGGGTCAAGGGCACATACCTGGGTTTTGGGTTCTCTCCCCGCCCCTGCTCTGGGCTCATGCAGAAAGCAACCAATTGATGTGTCTCTTTCACATCGATGTTTCTCTCTCTCTCTCTCTCTCTCTCTCTCTCTCTCTCCTCTTCCCCTCTCCTCACTTTCTCTTCTCCCCTCCCACTCTCTCTCTCTGAAAAGCAATGGAAAACATATCCTTGGGTGAGGATTAACGAAAGGGGGTGGAGTAGAGTTGAGGGTTTCATAGCAGAGTGAGGTGTTGGCTCTGAGAGTTACGGAGTTTCACGGAGGGAAAGATGCCCCGGCCAAGATGGGTGCAGCCACCCGGATGCTCAGGCCAGTTTCCAAACCCCAAACTCCATCTTCTTCCTGTCAGTGACTTCAGAGGCCATGGGGCAGGTCTAGACATGGGGCTTCAGGGTCAGCCACACCAAGGGTATGACCTTGGGCAGACTAGAAGTGTTGTCCCAGAGGAGGGAGGGCCATGAGCCAAGGTGAGCCCCAAAAGATGACTTTGAGGCGCGGTAATGGCCAGTCCTTGGAGACATGAGGCCTCCCCTGTTTGGAGAGGGAGCCTGTGAACGGGGCCCTCCTCTTCACCTGGGAGCAGTTGGCACTCAGGGCCCCTTCTCTGGGTTCTGCAACTGCAGAAATCCTTTGAGGCCCTAAAGAAGCGGGCAGAGTGGCAGAGCTTGGACCTCTTCAGCTATTTCCAGGAGGCCGTGCAGCGGTGGGAGGCACATCAGGACATGCTGTCTGTGCAGGAGCTGCAGCTCGATAAGCGGATGGAGCAGCAGCGCCGGAAGCATAGCCTGCAGTGCCAGGTATGGCTCCAGCTCCCCGGGGAACTCCCACGGTGGAGGTGGGAGGGGCTGTGCCCAGATTGTCTGCTGCCTGAGGGTTCTGCTTGGTGGCCTGTGAACTTAGCCAGCATTCAAATGCAAAAAAAGAAAAAACATACAACTTTGACCCACACTTCACACCATACACATTTATGTCAAATGTAAAACCTCAAGCTAGCTGTAAAACTTGAGCCAGTGGGAAATTGAGGCTCACCTTGGTCATGGGACCACCTGAGTCCGGTCTGGGCTGTGCAAAGGGTCCCTGGATTCAGATGTGTCTGTAAGAGAGTGTGCATGACAGACAGACAGACTAAGGGTGTGGAGCAGCGGTCGCCAACCTTTCGGACCTCACGGACCACCAATTGGCGACCGCTGGTGTGGAGCATCTACTTCCGGCAGGGAGCTGGCCCCCGCCCCACCTGCCTTCACACAGGTGGGAGTGGATGGGGTCTTCTCATCAGGATTTCAAGTATGAGAGTGAGGAGCAGGGGCCACAGGAAGGTGTGATGGGCGAGGCTAGGTGGGTGTAAGGGACAGGTCCCTGAGAAGTCCCCCCGGAGCTGGGTCCCGGGGATGTAAAGTGGACAGAGAAGGACATGCCAGGCACAGAGAAGAGCCCGAGGCCTAGAGCAGTGCCCTTTTTGTAAAAAAGGAGAGTCCTGGGCCTGCCCTGGGCACCTGGACCTCAGTTCCAGTGGCAGGATCACTTCCACTCTGCATGTCACTTCCACCCTGCAAGCTCTGGTAACTCCCATCTGCTTCCTCCTGTTTTCGGGGGGGCTGCCAGGCCCAGGAGGCCTACCTCGACCAGCTGTTGGACCAACTGAGGCAGCTAAGCACCGAGGGATCATTGAAGTTTCACCTGGAAAAGGCCAAAGACTATCTGAAGAGT